>NW_025953337.1:1045575-1394100 GCF_018812025.1 Megalobrama amblycephala | reverse complement strand
CCGTATCAGCGGGCTGCTCTGGGGCGACAGCGGGCTGCTCGGGCTGCTCTGGGGCGACAGCGGGCTGCTCGGGCTGCTCTGGGGCGACAGCGGGCTGCTCGGGCTGCTCTGGGGCGACAGCGGGCTGCTCGGGCTGCTCTGGGGCGACAGCGGGCTGCTCGGGCTGCTCTGGGGCGACAGCGGGCTGCTCGGGCTGCTCTGGGGCGACAGCGGGCTGCTCGGGCTGCTCTGGGGCGACAGCGGGCTGCTCGGGCTGCTCTGGGGCGACAGCGGGCTGCTCGGGCTGCTCTGGGGCGACAGCGGGCTGCTCGGGCTGCTCTGGGGCGACAGCGGGCTGCTCGGGCTGCTCTGGGGCGACAGCGGGCTGCTCGGGCTGCTCTGGGGCGACAGCGGGCTGCTCGGGCTGCTCTGGGGCGACAGCGGGCTGCTCGGGCTGCTCTGGGGCGACAGCGGGCTGCTCGGGCTGCTCTGGGGCGACAGCGGGCTGCTCGGGCTGCTCTGGGGCGACAGCGGGCTGCTCGGGCTGCTCTGGGGCGACAGCGGGCTGCTCGGGCTGCTCTGGGGCGACAGCGGGCTGCTCGGGCTGCTCTGGGGCGACAGCGGGCTGCTCGGGCTGCTCGGGCTGCTCTGGGGCGACAGCGGGCTGCTCGGGCTGCTCTGGGGCGACAGCGGGCTGCTCGGGCTGCTCTGGGGCGACAGCGGGCTGCTCGGGCTGCTCTGGGGCGACAGCAGCCTTGGGCTGGCAGACTGCTCCAAAGTCCATAGAGTTTGAGTTCATCCTCCACGCACGCAGAACAGCCAAAACATAAAAGGTGAACACAGCCCTCTGGGCCAAGACAGGACTAACCAGGACAGCAGGCTGCTCTGGAGCAGACTCACTGGCTGGAGCGGACTCACTGGCTGGAGCGGGCTTTGGAGTGGACTCCGGGTCTTGAGGGATGGAAGCCTTCCTCCTCCTCTTCCTCTTTTTAGATGTGGGAAGCGGAGACTCAGTGCCCACCTCCTCTGAGGCCTCTGGAGCGGACTCACGGGCTGGAGCTGGCTTTGGAGCGGACTTGCTGGCTGGTGCGGGCTCACGGGCTGGAGAGGATTCCCAAACTTGAGCGGATTGATGGACTGGAGGGGGTGCTGGAGGTATCCTGTATCTGCCCATTCCCACGCAGATACAGGTAGTTGGAAAAATTCCAGAAACTTAAATTCCCCACAAACTCCATCTCCCATTGCGGCAGGGGGTCATCAAGACACTGATTAAACATGTCCCTAAGGACCAAATCAGGGAGATTAAATCTCTCCGCCCTCGACCAAAACCGTTGGATGAATTTCCGCACCTCCATACCCCTCTGCCGAAGCTCAGCTAAATCTTGGGGACTGCTCCCACTTCCCCGTGTGCTGGACGGTGGCCGGACTATGCTGCTGGATCCTTGCATTGGTGGTTTGTTCTGTCATGGTGCACACAAGAACAAGATGTTAGGATCCAGTTGCAGCATTTATTATAGGGTAATCCAAGGTCAGAATCCAGAGAACAGGCAAGGGTCAAAATCCAAATAACAGTCCACAAAAACAGAAAGCCAGAGGTAACAAACAGTGCACACAACAAATACAACAAACCACAACTGAGGACAGAAACAACTGAGACTAAATAGACAGACACTAATGAACAAACACAAAACAGCTGAGTGCAATGAACGAGGTTAATGAGTCCAGGAGTGAATATGGGAAATGAAGTCCAAAACAGTGAACAATAGTCCATGTTGGAGTGCCCTCTGGTGGCTAAACTTGGGCACTCCAATTTGTGATCATGACATTCCCATTGACGCCATCATTTTGTTCATTCAAACTGAACGCGCATGTAAACGAGCTAATAGCCTTTTCTGTTTGTTTTATATTTCTGTGAAATCAGTTTTGTTGACAAAACATACTCAAATTATATTCTCCATTTCAAAAAGAGTAAATAGGCCAAAGCATTTTAAAGAATATTTTATATGCATTTAAGCAGATTTCCTTTACTTCCTCAAATTTGGCAGAGATTGTAGCACTGCTTTTGGGCAAGTTTGAGTGGAAATATGTTAAATATACTGTAAACAAATATTTAAATTTTATACAAGTGTAGGTATAATAAATATGTAGCTACGAATAAGCTGTCAAAAATGTATATAAAGTACTGTTTTAATTCTTAAAATTTTAAACTATCAAGTATTTTCAGGCAGGCTACCCTTTATTGCCACTGAAAAAAACAAAAGTTTTTAAATACTGGCTATTTATTATTCAATCTCATAAGAACATAAAAAGATGTATTTGTACATATCATCAATAACTTCATTGCTGCAACAGAAAATAAACTTTCATAAATTGCAGATCCTTTATGTATTCCTTAACAAGTTTTTAGTGTTTTTTTCATCATAAATGATCAGTGAATCAAGCATAAATATAATATTTGTTGTATTTAATAGGCTACACACACACACACACACACACACACACACACAGAATATATGTTAGTTTAAGGAAGCTTATATTCTTTTAATTTTGTTGCATGAGTTTAAGGAGATCTTGATAAGATATTGTTGAATGGCAATTTTCTTAAAGGTGCATTGTGTAAATTTTAGTAGGATCTATTGACAAATGCAATATAATATACATAACTATGTTTTCAGTGGTATATAAACACCTTACATAATGAACCGTTATGTTTTTATTACCTTAGAATGAGCCATTTCTATCTGCCTACACCGCGGGTCCCCCCCTCCATGTCAAATCACCATTTTGTGCCGACATGTTTCTACAGTAGCCCTAAACGGACAAACTGCTCTACAGAGTGTGTTTGCTTGACTGGCTACACTAACCTAACCCTAACCCTACTAGAAACATTTGGATGACCTACTATATTCAACAGAGTGTATACATAAAGCACACTGCATTGAATACTGTGTCCCACAATACAATGTGCTTTACTTTACAAATGCACTGGCATGCTGGCAGATTATTACTGAAAGACTCAGTACTGACTTGTGTGATTTGATTTGACACTAGTAATGCACAAGTATGCGTTGATAATTGTAGCACAATAATATATATATTTTTTATGTACTTATAGACTCATGTACTGTTTGTGTTGCTGCATGTATGATAACACCAATTCAATATGTGGAGATTAATATGAAAAACAAAAACACTGATATTTGTCTAGTTGTTGTTTTTCTTTCATTATAGCCAAAAACCTGAAGTGTTTTCTTGTACAACCCGAATTCCAGAAATGTTGGGACATTTTTTAAATTTGAATAAAATGAAAACTAAAAGAATTTCAAATTACATGAGCATAGATAACATAAAAAATGTTTAAACTGAGAAATTTTACAATTTTATGCACAAAATGAGCTCATTTCAAATGTAATGCCTGCTACAGGTCTCAAAATAGTTGGGACGGGGGCATGTTTACCATGGTGTAGCATCTCCTCTTCTTTTCAAAACAGTGTGAAGATGTCTGGGCATCGAGGTTATGAGTTTCTGGAGTTTTGGTGTTGGAAATTGGTCCCATTCTTCCCTGATATAGGTTTCCAGCTGCTGAAGAATTTATGGTCATCTTTGACATATTTTTCTCTATAGGTGAAAGATCTGGACTGCAGGCGGGCCAATTCAGCACCCGGACTCTTCTACGACGAAGCCATGCTGTTGTAATAGCTGCAGTATGTGGTTTTGCATTGTCCTGCTGAAATACACAATGCCATATGCATTTATGCACCCCAATGCCATCAGAGATGCTGGCTTTTGAACTAAATGCTGATAACACACTGGAAGGTCTCCCTCCTCTTTAGCCCGGAAGACACGGCGCCCGTAAATGTCAAATTTGGACTCGTCTGACCATAGAACCCTTTTCCACTTTGAAACAGTCCATTTTAAATGAGCCTTGGCCCACAGGACATGACGGCGCTTCTGGATCATGTTTACATATGGCTTCCTTTCTGCATGATAGAGCTTTAGTTGGCATCTGCAGATGGCACGGCGGATTGTGTTTCCCGACAGTGGTTTCTGGAAGAATTCCTGGGCTCATTTAGTAATGTCAGTGACACAAACATGCTGATGAGTGATGCAGTGTCGTCTGAGGGCCCGAAGACCACGGGCATCCAATAAAGGTCTTCGGCCTTGTCCCTTACGCACAGAGATTTCTCAAGTTACTCTGAATCTTTTGATGATGTTATGCACTGTAGATGAGATTTGCAAAGCCTTTGCAATTTGACATTGAGGAACATTGTTTTAAAGTATTGCACAATCTTTTTACGCGCTCTTTCACAGCTCTGCCCATCTTTACTTCTGAGAGACTCTGCCTCTCTAAGACATCCCTTTTGTGGCTAATCATGTTACAGACCTGATATCAATTAACTTAATTAGTTACTAGATGTTCTCCCAGCTGAATCTTTTCAAAATGTATTGCTTTTTCGGCCATTTGTTGCACTGTGCCAACTTTTTTTAAACCTGTAACAGGCATTAAATTTGAAATGAGCTCATTTAGTGGATAAAAGTGTACAATTTCTCAGTTTAAACATTTGTTATGTTATCTATGTTCTTTTGTGACTAAAATATTGGCTCATGTGATTTGAAAGTCTTTTATTTTATCAAATTTAAAAAAACTTCCCAACATTTCCAGAATTCAGGTTGTAAAGCATACTACAGTGACCTTTACAACTTCAAAAAAAAAAAAAAATCATTTCAGATTATCAGTGTATAGAGGGAACAAGCATCAACTTGTATAGATACATTCCACATTCAACTGAATGCTTCCAGCCTGTCTAAGATAGACCAGTGGTGTTGTTGTTTGTTTTTTGAAGAAACAGCACACTCACTGTACCAAGCAATAAAGATTGCAAAAGCAATGGAAAATTCTTTTGCTTCATACCATCATTATGTGACATTAAAAACCTTGAGATGGAGACATTCATTTATCTCTAACTTACTTGCAAAGAACACAGCACATCATGTAATATTAAACAACAACAGAAAAATAATACACAATTAAATGTAATAAGTAAATGAAGCCTCTTGATGCCACACAATAATACTTCCTGCTTCTTCTGGGTTTGATTTCTGTACACTTGAACCAAACCACATCCTGTGCTCAAGTGTTGTTTCAGTCTGTAGTGGTGGTTTGATTTTATTAATTTGTTTGAATAGCTACTGGATCGAACAGTGTTCATCTTGCTCTTTCGGTTTTTTATTTAACTAAAATTATCTTGCTTTTCAGAATTGTATCCAAATCTTTTTCATATTCAACATGGCACAGAGACTACAAAAGAGAGGTAACACTTTCATTTTGACTTGTGCACATATATGCATTTTACAAGGTAAAATAAAGATTACATTTTATTTTGATTCTTGAGTTTCTAAAAACTAGGTATTGTATATTGGTCTATTGAGGTATCAGAGATTACCCCACTGATGCAGATTTTAGATTACAGTTACAGACCACAAATGCATTAAAACCTTACCTGGTTTCATTCTTTTTGCAACAGATGAAACATTGTCAGATGAAGCAAAACAACCCACAGACTCCATTAAAAGACTTAGATTCATTGTGCTTGGAAGTGATGAGGTTCTGATAAATGAAGCTTGTGATACCATTCTTAGGTCAACAGATGCCAAGAGAATGGAAACCATTAAACGTGGTAGGACATGTGAGTTTAGAGAGGATTATGTCAGTGGACGACATGTCTCTGTAGTAAAAACACCCACTTATTGGCTGGAAAACTTGAAAACTTACCTCTTCTTCAGCAAAAGTGTCAGATCTTTGAAAAGGGACATGGAGTTTTCTTACTCAATGGTGTTTCCTGGACCTCATGCATTTCTGTTAGTGCTTGGAGATGTGCGTAACTCTGGTAAAGAGCATTATCTCCTACGAGCCCTCAGTGAAGTGTTTGGGCAGGAGGTGTTAGACTACAGTATGGTGTTATTTATGCATGGATACAGTGACAGAGATATAGGCAGGAACCGTTGTGTCAGAAAGTGCAGCGAAAGGTACCACATTTTAAAGGACAATGAGGACAATGTCCTAAAGCTATTCCATGATGCTACTGCGATGAAACAGAGAAAAGCTAACTTTTTTACAAATGACCTTGAATTGCTGTACAAAGCAGAAACCTATTTTAAGAAAGAATTTGATGCTACATATGAGGAGAGGGAGAAGTATACTGAGAGGAGATTTGGCAGAAATGAAAACAGCAGAGGAAAATCTAAGAAGCTAAAATGACAGAAATGGAAAAACAGAATTCTGAAAATGTGAGAGAATTACAAGATCTGCGTGAAGAACTGGATCAGTTAAGGGAAGAACTGGATGCTCATAGATTCAGAGAGAATCAGTTAAGGAAAGACTTGGATGCTTCCATAAGCAGAGAGAAGCAGTTAAGTCAAGAGATTGATGCTCTCAAAGAGAAAAAATATGAACTAAAAGAAGAGTTGTTTGACCTTAGGGATCATAAGAGACGGGTCAATGCAGAACTGATCGCCTCCAATGAAAGAGAGAGTCAGCTGAAGTCTGACAATGAGAAGCTTCAAAGAGAACTGGAGCAACTCAAAGACAATGAGAAAAAGAGAGAAAAGAATCCAAGAGAATCAAAGCATAAGGAAGAATTTCTGCTCACAGAGAAAGAAGAAGTACAAGAAGAGTATGACATATCGAGAAGAAGAGAGGAGGAACTGCTGCAGACAGTCACTGGGTCACAGCACGGCATTCATATCTCAACAGCAGTTACTCCCCCTAGTGGTAAGTATTTTCAGCATCTGTTATCTGGTAGAGAGTGATGCTTTTGAAACACTGCATCATGAAGCTTCAAAACCTTTACTAATCTTTTGTTTCGAATCGAATGTTTTAAGCTCCTTATCAAGTCATGTGATTTTAGCAAACATCAAAATAAGACAAATTATACAAGCCCTTCACATTTAATTGCATTTAATGAGATTACAAACTTTTGTAATAACATTTTCAATTGGTTTGTGATTATGTTTGGGCTGTGCACTGTTGTCTTGACCAGCTTGTGTTGTCAGCGGTAAAATTGATTAAAAGTTTCCCCATAACTACATTTTAAGTACTGATTAAATTCTGGTATTACCATTTTTCATTCCACATTGATAAGGTATGAGTTTTAATTAAACCATTAGCCGAGTTTCCATTAGGCCTACAGATTTGTACAAATTATATTACAGATTTTTTTGATGTCGATAAAAAATAAACAACAATATTTCTATTAACTAATGTTGCGACTAAAACATAATTTTATCCTCTCATGATAAGTCTTTCCAAAAAGCATGACATTGGATGTTAGTAGGTTTAAGTATATCACAGCCACTGCAGCCATTATTTTTAATCAAAGGAGATGTAGGCATGTTATCCAAGCATTAATGGCTAGGAAAGCCCCTCATACTCGGGAGCAGCGGTGTTTCTGGGTATTTCTCCATCCTATCTGCGTCAAGGTCTTAATAAATTGTGGCATTTCATTGTTGTTTAGAATCCGGTATTTCCATAATTCTTTTGTCTTTCATGAGTTTAATACAGAACTCTGTCTCATCTTATGTGCAAATGTACCACGCCATCTTTAAAGAATGATCGACTTTTACATATGGTGACCTGTAAATTCTGTATGTCAACTCAAGATGTGATTGTGTTTTTATCTAGTTTCTGAAAACAAAGTCAAATCTCTGAGTGGAAGAGAATGTGAGGTGGAAAGAAAACAAATAGATTCACAGTCCAGCAGATCACTTGAAGGTGAAGGATTGAATCCTGCGAGACAGAACATCATACAAGATCCACCCAACAGTAAGTATTGCTATAAGTTGTGGTGGTGTGAAGGTATGATTTTTTTCTCTTTACTGTTACATTCTAAACAGTAATTATTATTTAAATGTTCTCATAACAGGATAACATGTACTTTATCCATGACAACGGAGTTCCTGTTTTCCAGACCATTTCTCCTTCCTTTCCTCTTGCTAATAACATTTCAATATATTCCACATTTACGGAGGAAAAGAAGTTTCAGAGGAGCAGCAATTTTCTGGATCTCTCTTCTCCTGACTCAGATGATAGTGACTGAATTGTATTAAAATCTGAAGCTATTTACTGTTGTGTATCTCCTGAAATAATCTCTAGAATGTGATGATAACAGACAGCTGTATTTCCTAGTATTTCCATAGTGAGGGATGCTCTTTTTTTTTGCACTTTTTTTTTTTGCTTTTTATTCTGTGTATGAGCAGTGAGGGAGGTTAGATTGTGTTGTTCATTTCTATTTTACTTTCTAGGTAAGAATTAGCATCTACGTTAGTTTGGTTTTATTTTTTATTTTGAGCATGTTCCCTTCCTGTGGACATTTTGATCCTCCATTAAAATAATAAACATTTTCTTTTCAAGAAGCCACTTGTGTGTTGTGCTTTAGCAAAGACTATAGATATAGAAAGACTGTTCACTTCCTATTAGTTATGAATAGGAGAAACTGCAATGTGGAATGTGGCAGAATAAGTCCCGCCTCCTAAGTAAAAGAGCCAATCACATATTGATAAAGTCATTGCGTCACTGCAGCTCCCATTAGAAGCTCCGGTTCCAGTGTTGCCAAGTCCACAAGTTTTCCCGCAGAATTGGGCTTCTTTTACACTGTTGCCAATGTTTTTCATTGATCAACCCCAAATAACATGATGTTTAGCCCCAGGAATGCAAATTTTACCAGGGAAGCCCAGCCAAAAACATGTATTTTACCCCCTGGAATGCATGGGATAATTTTGACACAATTTCCTGTTTTTGACAATTGACAGTAAAGCATGGTTAATTATCATGCAGTAAAGTAAATGTACTGACAATGGCAAATAGACCTACAATAAATCTGTAAAAAATTAACACAACATTTTTTTAGAACTGAACATATAGGCTATACAGTAAAAAACAGTGTGTTCCAAACGGGATATATCGCCCTCCGAAGGACACTTCGGAGTGAAAATGATCATGGCCACCATATTGATGGGTCATTCCAAACCGAAGTGCTCAAAACTGGCCACTTCAAAGGGCCCTTCGGAATGAAGGATTTCAAAGGGTACAACTGATGGACACTTCGAGCCCCCATGATCCTTTGCACAGGGAAGTTGTTTGTCATCACAGAATGGGTACAGGAGGTTAGGAGTTTGATTTTACCTAGAAATGTATGTATAGTATTTTTCTATACTACTGTAATATTTATATGAGTTAGATTTGGTACATTTATTATGGTCAAAATGACACTGTACTTCAACAAAAATACTTTACAGCTCCTTTTATCAGTCCATTCAAATGTTTCAAATACGTATACAATATGGTGCGATAAACTAAAAAAAATAAAATAAAATAAACTAACGTTTAGTCTAAACTAACACTTGCACAATCTACTCTTCCTTGATTGTCTCGTTAAGATGACACAGAAGTGCGTTCCAAAAAAAGTTGTTTGGACCACTACACCCTTCATCCCTTTGAAGTGCTCAGTCCGGAGGGTAAACCCTTTGAAGGGATTAGGGCATAGGGATGAGCCCTTCCGAATGGAACGCAGGGTATGTCATAGCTTTGTCCTTATTTCAAGGGTTCATTCTAATTTAAAGGTGCAGTAAGCAATTTATGAGAAACATCAATATTATGGAAATATTGGAAATCTTTCTGTTTTAAAACATGAAGGGGAGCCAATGAATATAACACAAGAAGCAACGTGCAAACTTTGCACAAGAGTTATGCTGGTGAAAAAGTCTCAACCTCGGTCAGTAAAGTGAAAGTAAAAAGTGACGGAGCTGCCTGATGCTGCATTAATGGAGCGAATTCTCTCAGAAACGAATTTAACATTATATGCTGATAACGTATAACTGTCTTAATTTATTCCATTATTTCTCTTGGGGTCGTACATATAGGCTAGTGAAACAAATGAGAATAATAGTATTTCGTGTTAAACAGGTTGTTTTTTGTAAAAGTAAAGCTGCGCTTAATTTTCATTGATGACTGCAGTGTTAGGAAATATTATACACTCTTAATAATTTTAATTATAGGACTATAATAATTCATTATATAATACACCTAAAATAATGAAATTATTGTTAAATTTATTATAATACTAATTTAATAATAAAAGTAGCCTAACCTAATAGTAATAATAATAGGCTAATAAGAATGTCACAGGCCTACATTAATTGAAAATGCCGAATCCTCTTAATATTGCCAATATTTTGATGTTTTTGACAAAATCTCTGGCTATTGTTGATACATGATCAATCAAAAGATCACTGTGGCTGAGCTCCAGAGAATGCAGTCTCTGACAGAAAGTTGTAGAAAGTCAACCTTCACGTGCAGCCCTTTCACCAGTCGGGGCTTTATTATACTCGAACAGCCTCTCCTATATACACATGAAGGACAAGACAGTTATGTCAAAAACAAAGTGTTTTGCACTGAGGAAGGCTTCCGTCGGTGCCAGTTCCCGGACTGGTGATGGTTACTACAATTTTCTCCCATCATCCCGACTGCATCTCTGGAGCTCAGTCACAGTGATCTTTGGGTTCTTCTTTACCTCTCACTCCAAGGCTCATCATCAGCCACGATAGCACAGTTTGGCTGGAAGCACATTAGGGTTCTGGACGTATAAACGTCTTCCATTTAAGGTTTACTGGAGGCCTACTGTGCTCTTAGGAACCTATAAAGTGCAGCAGTTTATATTCCTGTCTGCCTGTCTGCTCTTGCCGTTACTTTGACCTCATGATTCCCATTTGCTCTGACATGCACTGTGAGCTGTAAGGTCTTATATAGACAGGTGTGTGCTGCCTAATCAAGTCCAATCAGTATAATCAAACACAGCTGGACTCAAATGAAGGTGTAGAACCATCTCAAGGATGATCAGAAGAAATGGACAGCACCTGTGAATGATATCTGCAAAGGGTCTGAATCCTAGGACCATGTGCCTGTTCCTTTTTAATAAATCTGCAAAAATGTCAACGACTCTGCCTGTTTTTCTGTCAATATGGGGTGCTGTGTCCATTAATGAGGGAAAAAAAATGAACTTAAATGATTTTAGCAAATGGCTGCAATATGACCCTGAATACTTTCCTGTACCCGACTGTACACCAAGACAGTTATGTCAAAACAAAGACTGTAGAATAACACAAGACACGTCACTCGTATTATTATGCAAATGGGGGAAGGTGAAACGTGCTGCCTCAGTCCCGCTACGTATAACAGCCAATAGACTGGTAAAGTCACACGTCACTACAGCAGCCGTTAGAACGCGCCAGACTCGCGCCTCCGAAATGAGTCAAAAGAGATGCAAATTTAGAACAGCGCATGCACATTAGCTTGATCCAGCCTGAAAAATATTTTTTTTTTTTGTCATGATTTGAGTAGAAACAAAATGTATGACACAGTTGTTGTCAGATTTCATTGGTGATTTCAAATATGACATTTAATCGAAAGCTTGGCAAACAGCTTTGGAGATTTTGATGTTTCCCCATTCAAAGAGATAGGAGCTGCACTTGAATGCCCGAGAGGCGTTTCAAAGATGGACGCCGAGTGAAATGACTTGTCTTAAAGGGACTTTGTTCAAAATGTCTGTCTTGACGAGTATTTATGTAAACAGTCAGTTATGTCTTAAATGAAACAATTGGGAAAGATATGGGATGCGTGGCAATAGGAACTGTGAATTAGGTCTTAAAGCAAAAGTAAACAGTAAACCTGCTTCTGCCTGTCAAACAACAAAATAAAAAGAAAAAAATCACTCACTGCTCTTGACTGAATACCTTTTGAACTTTAGTTTATTATGAATCTTATGAAAATGTACATTTATTCATGTGAAGACTATGATGTTTTAGTTTTACATTTGATTATGGAGTTTCTTTATTTCTTACTTGAATGCAATAAAACTGATGGTCAAGTTGTAGTGATGCTTTCTTTTCCCAGAAAAAAAGTGAAACATATCTATTGGTTTTATCATCTTCATTTTTTAAATAGTTTTAAACATAATTTAAATTGATTTTACACACCTAAAGCATTATCGTATGGCATTTCGAATATGCATTATTTAAAGTCGCAGCCATGGAAACATAGCAGGGGCTTCTACACAAAACAACTTTAAACACGTCTTGCAAAGACTTTCATGCCTACTTGATTGGTAATCAAGGACTGTTGGGAAAGATGTGATCTTTGGGATTATTTTTTGACTGAAATAGCCGTTATTAATTGTTATTATTCTATCATTGAGGGCCAAAAGTTGAATGGAAAGGATGTATTACTTTACGTATTAAAGTTCAATAACATAGTTGCATGGTTGTGAACGCATTTTGTCTAGTATTTAAGCACCAACAACCCACCCCCATCCTCTTTTTTGAAAACTAAAATATGGTCACCCTATTTCAGGCAAGGACTGACTGGCCATAGGAAGCAGGGGGATTCCCCGGTCCCACCGAGAAAGTACCGGTACTCCCATTTCCGATGACCACTTGTAACGCAGAGTTGAAATGTTATTGCCCAGAAAAACAAATGTGTAGAGAATGTGTAGAACTCGATGAAATGATACACGTGAGGCGAGAGCTGGTGTATTTTCCCCGGGTTTAATAAAATGACTTATAGCCTACATCGTCACACTAGTCCGCATACATGGGGATGAGTGAGAGAAAAGGATACAAATAAACATTCAACTTAGGTCACAAATAGAAAAAGGAAAGTAAAAGGGAAAAAAGTACAAAGTCGATAGAGCTGTTATCTCTTCTCCTGCTCACCATTCGCTTTCTCTTACAGACGCGCGCACACTATGCACATGCGCAGTTCACATTCTACCTCAAATGAAATTACTATAAATGCTCTAAGACAGTGACCGCACACTCCATCCCTGATCATCACAAACGATCTTTGATTCGACCGTCTTTACCAACGCCTCGCGTCGTTCATCGTGCATCTGCTTCAGCCGACCGCATTGAGAGAGTTTGCATAGAATTAACATCAATTAAATTAACTTAAGAGTATAGTTTTCATAGGATAACCATAGATCCAGGCAATTTCTCGCAATCCTGGTGAGTCAGAAACAGCATTTCTAACTTTCACTTTAAGATGCTGACGTTTGTTTCGGCTTGGATTCATCTTTCTAAATAACCATTGTGTTGTTCTTGTCCCGGTTTTGTCCACAGCACAGTTAAGCAGGTAAGCGGGATTATTTGTTTCTTAATGAAAGTGAATGTGTTGTGCCAGTTGGTTTTGTCTGTAAATTGTCATTTATGTTTGACAGACTTCTCTAATGATCAGAGCTTTCATTTTACAGAATAGAAAATCTCCAAAGTGTCCTTTGTTGTTGCATTTTCATATCGTGATTCTTGACGTCTCATTCCTGCTTTATTCAAATGGGGTTTGTTACAGATTTGGCGGAAACAACGCACAGAAGAAAATGGGGGGAACAGAAAGTGTAAGTCATATATATTTTTAATCTAAACGTTTGACACAGCTAACATAATTATGTAATATGATTATAAGTAATTCACATTATAATGCAATTGTTGTTTTGTATGCCTATTAATTCTGCTTCTTAATTTAACTTTGCATTTAATTTGTTCATTTACAGATGCTTATCTGTGTAAAAATGAGAGATCATCACTGACAAATTATTTTAAAACTGACACAATGAAAATGCATAAAGGCAGAACACTTTGACAAAAGATGGAGTGTTTAGCAGTTAAAACTATGCCAAGTGAGGAATAGAGTAAACCGAGATACATAGGTCTGACAGAATTTGAAGCTGTGTTTCCAAAGCTGGAGTGAGCATACCTGTTAGCTTAAAGGGGTAGTTAACCCAAAAATGAAAATTTGATGTTTATCTGCTTACCCCAGGGCATCGAAGATGTAGGTGACTTTGTTTCTTCAGTAGAACACAAATGATGATTTTTAACTCCACCCATTCTGTCAGTCGTATAATCCATGGCAATGGGAACTCCATCTATAAGAGTCAAAAAAACATGCACAGACAAATCCAAATTAAACCCTGCGGCTCGTGACGACACACTGATGTCCTAAGACATGAAACAATCGGTTTGTGCAAGAAACCGAACAGTATTTATATCATTTTTTTACCTCTAATACACCATTATGTCCAACTGCGTTGAGCATCTGGTGTGTGAGGTCTGAATGCACTCTGACTGTGGAAGTCATCTCTCGCACTGAGTACTGAGTACCTACATCTTCGCTGCCCTGGGGTAAGCAGATAAACATCAAATTTTCATTTTTGGGTTAACTATCCCATTAAGGGGGGTCTTGAGCCCCTGCCCCTTTGATCGGATTGTATTTGATACAAAGCCTACTAGACTAAATCAAAATGGGACGAAATCATGACTAAAACTATTTTCATAGTATTTCATTTTCTCCAGACGCTCTTTCTAAGCGTCTCGCTTATTAGATATTATTAACCCATTTAACGTAACGCAACATAATTTTTTTACATGACGCACCACCCAGCATACCTGATTAAAAAAAGTCACCGCTCGCCACTGGAACTCATATCAGTATTCACACACTGACATGCAGCTAAACAGTTAAATACACTCAAATAAATTATAAGTATCGAATCGATAGATGTCTGAAAGACATGTATTTATGCCCATCTCTGAATTTAGGGAATTTACTCCTGTATTTAAATGCGGTTGTCACTCCTGAAACTTAACAGTGTGTCTGTGGCCACAGTGTTCCTGTGAATGGACAAAATGTATACGCTGAATTCACTCTTCATTTACAGTGGATAAAAGCATGCTTTTTCCAATAGAGCAGTGGAACTATGATGCACTTTTTGAGGCCAAAACCCGGAAGCAAGTTAGCATTTTAGCACTTCTGGTTCCATCATCCCAAAGTCAATGGGTTTTTTTAATGGGGGTTTAGTTAAATGGCTGAAATAAGGTCCGTGGTTAACACAAACTCAAGATACTTTCACATTTTATTCAATGAGATTTTTTAAGCTGTTACATGTCTTGAAGAAGACAGTTGCTAACAACTGGCTAAATGGGACTACAGAGGCATTCGAGCACATTAAACGTCATCACGCTGAATAGGTAACCTCAGTCCGCTTTTATAGCCTATAGTTTTGCTTATTGCGCTCTTACAAACAATTATAGTTTAAACTTTATTGGTAAAATGTTTTTAGATGAAGTATAAAAGAGTTGGCAGAAGCTTAGTGGTGGTGAAGTTGAAATCGTGGTACCGTGGTGTAGTTAGTTTATAGCCTTCCTTTAGCTTTTTGCATCTGGTGACTGCATTTAGGCTTCAAAAGTCTTAAAAGTTGTGTTCTTGATTGACAAAACGTGTAATGCTGGGTACACACTAAAAAAAATTTAAAATCTTAGAAGATTTTCAAAATGTGAGAGACCACAATCATGAGGACCAAACAAATCCTAGATTTAACCGTTTTGCTCCTATAGTCTTTGCTGTGCCATGATGTGACAAAGACAGCACACCACACACCAAAAGATTTTCAACCAGAGTACCGACTGTGAACACGGGAAATCTCGCAAAATCTCCCGAGACTTCAGAATAAACACAGCGGACGATAGGCAGGAAGAAATTGCGATGGTAGTGTTTGGAATGATTTTGGTATGTTGACAAGCTGATCCTCCATCTCTGCTGTCCTAAACCATTTAACTTTGTGCTGCGCCATAACTGTGTTTGTTATGCTTCAGTCTTCTGTTAGCTCGCTTTCTGATTGGATATTGATTCATTTCAAGTCACAATCTCCAGAGCTTGTGCGCGTTTGTCCTCGGGGTTCCCCCACACATCAGGATTTCTGATCGTAAATATTTAACATGTTGAATATTTACGATTTGCAATCGGGACGACTCCGATGTTCTTTCGAGTGGATTCAGTCACTCTTAACACACCTCACACCACAGGAAAATCTGATAAAATAATCTGTAGAACCATCAAGATAATCGGGATATTACCTAGGATTGTCGGAAGGGGAGAAATCGACTCAAAATCAGCCTGATTATCTTGTGGTGTGTACCCAGCATAAGTATAAATTTTGTTGATCACAGAGCTTATTTTTTTGTGATAATCCAAAAGCCAATAGGAAAATCCTATTGGGTTTTTATTGAGGGAACCAGTGAGATGCTAACTGCCAATTGGCCTACAAAGTGACGTTATATCCATGAGAAGCCAAGTTTTAAAAAAGCTTGTAAAAATACAATCTTAATGTCACATCATACAGTCAAGAAAAGCAGAACTGGACAAATGGGAGCAGAAACTGGACGAAAGGGAGAAGAAACTGGATAAAAGAGTGGAGGAACTGGATAAAAGAGTGAAGGAACTGGATGAAAGAGTGAAGGAACTGGACAAAAGGGTGAAGGAACTGGATAAAAGTGCAATGAGGGCTGGAGCAGTGAGCGCTGTGCAACACAACAGCCAAGAATTAGAGACGAAGAATGATGGTATTGATTCACATTTTGATTGATGCTTATGATGACAGAAGATCATATAATTTCATAATCTCATTAATTTCTCAGTTTGTGTTGCAGTTGTGTTGTGTTGTTTCCTCTCCAGAACCCACTTGTCGAAGACTATTCTGTTGCTGCTGACCATTTGGACTGTTACTGGTGCTGGAGGTTGGATTTCCCTGGGTTACCGTTCGCCTCTCTGGACTGCTTTGTTGCCATGGACGACTGCCTGATTCTGATCATGAGTTGAGATTTCCCTGTTGGTCCTGTTTGCCCCTCACCTGACCATCCTGTCTGTCTGACATTGATTCTGGTCTCACGAGTCGGACCATTCTCCTCTCTACTGTCTAGAACTGATTTGGAGCCGTGCGGCTCAAAATAGTAGATTGTGCGCATGTTTTAGTAAATCGAGGGACGGAAGTAGTAAATCATGCCCACGGTTTAATTTTTTTATGTTGCATGTTTTTATCTTGCACGATTGTGACAATGTATGTGTTTTTCAAGCCATCTTGGTTTTTTATAAGTGAGTTTTTATAAGCAATACTAATCGACATGCCTATCACAATATAGAATACTATAATACTAAATAATATTTTCTCTATTTCTTTCCGTATGCAACAAAATGCAATACAGTTTAATGCACGACATAGCCTATGGGGCACAATACAATCAGAAGCAGAATACAATGAAAATATGAAACAAGTGTTACTAAATATTGACCGCTGCAGAATTGGTCAGGGAGTCGGAGTCTCAGATAGATTTGAACTGTTTATTGCACAAGAGTGACCATATCCATAGAAGTGCACTTGTGGTAGTTTTCTGAAATATATAAAATAACAGAAATAAATATTCATTTTCTAAATATAATCAACAATTTAACAGATTACAAACTGAATGATAAACAACTTTACATAATGCTGATATATAAATATGACAGTAATATATCAGCATGAGTGCAATATTAAGCTGAGTGTAATAAATATTACAAAACCCCCAAAATATGAATTATATAGGGTAATGAGTAATACAGTAATAAAGACCACAGGATGATATGATCCACTGAGAAATGTTAAATGGAGCAAATAACTTTAATAAACATTACTAATACTAGCCGCGATGCTAGCGGCCAATCCGCTCGTTAAACAGGATCAAATTAAATTCAGAAAGATCGCGAAGATAAAGAACATAATGAACTAAATTACTGCTGCTACAGTATAACGATCTGCATTAACTACAATATACAGAATTAAAACTTACTTGTCATTAACTTTCTCTTGCGCAAATTACTTTAGTGAGAGCGTGCGATCTGAGTGCTCCGCTCAGAAGCATAGGCAGCTACGCACTTACATTAGGAAACACTGCATGATTTACGTAATCAAAATTAAAACGTCACACACATAAAACTTTAAACTTAAAAGGAGAGAATTCACAACAATTAGCCATAGTGATTCAACACACAATTAAGCGGCAGTGACAGCAAAGCACTGTTCAGCCCTTTACTATTCCATGTGCTCTAATTCTGTCAGCTTCAATCTAGCAAGATGTTCCACTCAATGTTATGTGTAGCTAAACATTGACTATTGGCTGTAGCCTGCATCCACCAGATCACGAAGGGAGCATGCATTACTTCAGGAACTACAGTGGACTTCATATAGCATGAATTGTTTCCAATGCTCAACTGGACAGCAGCCAAAAATCTATGGCATCGCCAACACCTCAATCATAGCAAGTTTCCCATAAACCACTTCCTGGACTCATTATCCCGTCATTGCATTCAGCTGTTTTGTGTTTGATTTATACTGTGTTTGTTTCTGCTCTTGTTATTGCGGTTTAATTTGCGGTCATCGGCTTCTCTATTTGTTTTCCCTTGTTTTTGTATGGACTGTTTTTGTGGAGTTTGACCCTTGCCTGTTCTGGATTACCCATTAAAGCTGCATTTGGATCTACCTTCTTGTCTCTGTGCCATACGTGACAGTTTGTTTGTTTGTTTTTTAAACTTTGACCATGTTTAGCAAGAGAATCCAACACTGTAAATAAGTAAGATTGTATAAAATAGCATTAGATCCCCCCTTTAAGATATTGGCAATAAAATGGTCTTTTTTCTTATAGGGTCCAACACAAATAGAAAACTTATCGTTAAATACAAGAACATTACCAGAAAGAAAAGCCTCTTCTAAAGTGAAAGTGTCACGGTATGCACACAAACAAGATGGTAAATCCAAGCGCAGCATTTATTGGGTAATCCACAGTCGTATATCCAAAACAGGCAGGGGTCAAGATCCAGATATCAGTCCACAAAAACAAAAAGCCAGAGATACAAAAAGGTGCACGTAACAAAACATTAACAAACCACAAACAAAAGCCGAAACAACTCAGTATAAATAGACAGACACTAATGACAAACTCAAGACAGCTGGGTGCAATGAAATGAGGATAATGAGTCCGGGAAGTGGGTTATGGGAAATGCAGTTCACAAAGGGTGAGGAACAGTCTGGATTGGAGTGCCCTCTAGTGGCTACCTAGGGCACTCCAACTGGTGATCATGACAGAAAGTGAAATTAAATGTTCTTGCCTGTTGACGCAGACCAGAATCTCGAACAGCAGCCTGATTCTGTTTATAGTGTTTTAACCAGATATACACAGTGTAAGTTATATATGCGTGTTAATTCAATGCCTATCAAACTCTCTCAGTACAAGTGGGGCCAGCATGGGCAGGGGTGAGCTGAGCCTACCCAAACATATGTCTTGCCCACAATATATATATATTTTAACCTACATGCTGGGTTCAGCCTGCTGGGTCATTTTATTGGGCTGTTTTAAATGCCCCTATTATGGCAGCTGAAAGGTTCCTATTTTTGTTTTGGGAGTCCCAATAACAGGTTTACAAGCATGCAAGGTCAAAAAACACTTTAATTGTCTTATGATATACATTGATTTTAACCTTATTTGCTCAACAACTCCCAAACATTCGACAACTGGCCGAACCCCTTGTTTGTGTGACAATTCTGCGGTGACAATTCGACGGTGTCAGTATAAGTGCTTGCGATTCATTGTATTATAATGATGATGATGCTCCACTCTGTTCTAAAAATAAAGACTCAATAAGAAATGTTTTGTGTTTATGTTAGTGAACCCCTTGTAAACACTCAAACAGTTGTACATGTGCCCAACACAGAAACTATTAAAGCACTGCGGTACACCAATGATTGTTCCCTCTAATTTTTTTTCTCGATGAGCAAAACTTTTCTCTGTTGAGACATTTTGGTCACCTGCAAAAACATACTTTATATCAGACCTGTACAAAGAACACACACACAAAAAAAATGTTTATCTGCAACTGTAACATTTAACTTTAATGTGCCGTTTCTATTTTATTTGACCCTTGAGTACAGTATACAGTGAAAACAAGCTTGCATCATTTAGGTTCATTGTATTATTTTTTAATGTATTAATGAGTCTTTACCAAGAAATTCCATTAAAAAATAATTTCTGTCCTCCTGCAGGACAGCTCCACTCTGTTCTAAAAATAAAGACTCAATAAGAAATGTTTTGTGTTTATGTTAGTGAACCTAGCCCACAGCTCTGTGGTAAACACTCAGAGTTTTGTTAATTCTGTGCCCACAGTTATTTCCACCACTTTTCATTCATGGTTTTATTTACATTTCTTTTCGTTTCGCGTTGCGTGTTGAGGTATTAGCCCATTCTTACATTTGGCTCATCCCGCGATCTCAACGTATCGTTCTCTTTCTTGATAAACCGCAACCGGTTCTAACTCTTTGCAACAATAACTCAGCGGTTGTCCAGAGCACTGCAATTATTTCTCATTTAAACTACTACAATCAAAAGGATTTCCCCACCATTTTCATGTCTGTTCTCTGTATTTTTTCTGCGCGGCCGCGGCTTCAGAAGTGCGCGGCCGCGCACGCGCGCATAGAGGGAACATTGATTATAACTCCAAGTAATAACAATGAAAACATTTGACACATTTCTAGACAATTGGGAGCGAACACAGCACAAGGTTCGGGTTTCAAGTTTTCCCTGGTGTCTGAACGCGCAATAAGTGGGCAGACAATATGCTAATGTTTCATTGTGATGTCACACAGAGAAACAGCTTGGGATTCGTTTTACAAATGACTCATTTAATTGACTCTGAGTCTACTCTTTTGAGAGACAATAACTTTATATACGATGCACTTTCAGATTTAAAACTTTGCAGGATGTTTTTATTCACTTGGAGCTATGTTACACACTACATGAAAGAAAATTTTCAAAAATCCATAATTGGGGCACTTTAATATTTATACCCGTTGCTGGGTAGTTTTTCTGTAACTGAGCCGCTGGGTCATTTTTACTGCCAATACAAATGATGAACCCCCTCTGGCCATCGGGAGCACTGTGCTTTTCCCATAGGCCGGTCAAGTAGTGGGCCAATTGCCGAAGCAAAGGATCCTTAAGGGGTAAATAAGGTACAAAGATGACCTTTTTGAAAGAGTACTGGCCCAGTGATTGCTTTTGTAGATATTTTTTCTCAGAATGTGTGAAGTTTATTGTGCTTGTAGAATGTGTGGTACACAAAGTAACCTACATTTCTATAAAATGCAAGCCTTTGAATAAAATAAACATCACATTATTTTTTTGTAGAAAGTTTTATATATTGTTTATCTGCATATGTATTTCCTACTTCTGGCATCAACAAGTTTGTTGATCACAGTTACAATATAATTTATTTATTTATTTATTATTATTATTTTTTTTCCATAAACAATGTGGTTTAGAGGAGATAGAACACAAAATGAAGGTCAGTAGCAGCAGATGACATCTTTTAAAATCCTTGATGATTAATCATATTGTGATCCTGCACACATCATTGTAAAATATGAAACCTTCTCTAAAATATTCTCATGATTTAAAGTGTTTTATGACTGTACAAATATTTGTATGACTGTACAATGAACCTTAACAATTCACTGTAACTACACAGTATAAAAAAGATAATAAAAACAGTATGAAACAGTGTGTTCATATAAGACATCCATGACAACTTTTACGTCATATTAAACAAAAGTTAAGTGTTAGCTACTTTTATTTTTGTTTCTTGTTCATTTTTCTTCACAGTATGCTTGATTTTACAATCAAGCATAGGTAAGTAAATAACTTACTATAGTATTTTTTTCACCTACTGTAGTAATTAGTGTTTTTGAACCATAATATAGTAAAATACTTTAATTTATTGTGGTAATTCTATAGTTGCTGTGGTAATTTATCAACTGTAATATAAACAAATTACTTTACCCAATACTGTACTAAGTTTTCTACAACTGTAGGGTATATTATACTACAATATACACTACAGTTTACTGTAGTAAAAACTAAAGTATACTACAGTAGGCTATTAAAGTTTATCAGTTCACTATAGTTAATACTAGAGTATGCTGTAGCATTCATTAACAAGTGAAGTTAATAAACGTAATTTCGGGAGGAGTACGCCCATCTAATGTTCCAATTAATACCGAGGTATAAAACCAGCATCTTACCTCTTCCTGTTGTAAGTTCTTTTGGCATCCCTCCTCCTCCCCTTCTCCTCCTTTTGTACTTATTTTTGCCTGTTATAGGGGGGCAATCGGAGCTCGAGTAGGATATTCTTTCCGAGCCCCTCTATATCAGACAGCAAGCCAAATCTGTTTACCACTTACGCTAAGATTATATGGGCACATGAACTCGTGAAAGTGTTGTAAATACTATAATATATACAGTATACTACAATTTACTATAGTATGGTTCAAAAACACTATAGTATTTATAGTGTTTTTTCACCTGGGGTATTTTATGTTTCTGTAGGCTATTTATTATAAGAAACTGAATGTTTTGAAGCTCTTAAAGCTCAAGAACAGTTGGTGAATTCACTGTTGTTGTTTTATCGGTAAACAGTCATTATGGTTTGGACACAAAACAAAAAGGAAGTTTAGTGTTTAGTGTAGGTTGGGTGTTACAGATTTCGATACAACACCGCAGTGCCGCTGGTTCTGTGGCTTTAATTACAATTCTTATTAAGTCATTATAGAATGCAATACGAGACTGATTGAAAAAATAAGGTATATAAAATGGATCAATATACCATGCTATTCTTAGTCCCTTGAGAAGCATTGCAGAATCATTAATTATTCAAATGCAACTGCAAGCCAAAAGATATGATTTGAATTTTTGAGGGTCCTTGTCCATGCCAATTTTGTCCTTGCAGTGCCTTGTCAAATGTATGGAAATTAGAGCATTTTAATTAGTTAACCTCAATTTGACAATTGAGATGATGTTAGACAAATTTTTACTGTATTCAAGTACAGTACATTAGCCTGTGTGGCTATGATTTTTTAGCTAACGTATTACATTAGCTAGTAGCTTATAAGTCATGCATGTTAGCAAGACACAAGTTAACGATATTTGTCTTTTGGCTAATTAGCTGTAAAGTCAAGGCACTGGAAGCTAGTCTTTTGTTCATCACCAATCACCAACACACAAGCTAAGAAAAACACATATAGGATAGGAGCTGGGTTTGGGCATTTAGCATTTTTGTTACAATACCTAGGGTGTATAAAGCACACGGCGAGGAGATTGATTAACTCAAATGACAGACAGCTGTGATGAATGGCATTAGTGTCCATGGATACTGATTGTGGCGGGAAACTAGAACAAAAGGAACATGTGACAGATAACAGATGACAACAAACTAACTGAAAGTCCATGTGACTGTGACATTACGCCCCCTCCCGGAAAGGCGCGTCCTCGCGCCGTAGAGAGGGAGGAAGATGACGATGGGATGTAGATGACGATGTTGGAGGTGGTTAAGGAGGCGGACGGCTCACCGGGAGGAGGCGGAATAAAGGAGTCCAGGGTGGTGCAGGAGGAGGTGGTGAAGGGTGGTGGATGGCCTTAAACAGGGGCTGCAGGATATTGAGCCAGGCCACAGCCAGGATGGTGCCCCACGGTGGCGTTGGAGGGAGGAGCCAGGGAAGGTAGAGGTAGACCGCCATGGGGAGGACCGCAGTCAACAACGGCGAGGATGGAGCCCACCGCATAGTTGACATGCTGAGGTGGTGGAGAGATGGTGAATATCCAAGCGGCCGCGACGAAGCCGCAGCAACGACCTCCGGCGATCGAGGAGTGGATCTGGAAGTCTGAGGACGTGTTGGAGCAACCGAGGGCGGAGACGGAGCCTGAGGTAGGGCGGAGCAAGCCGTAGTGGAAGGGGTGGAGGACCAGAGAGCAGCGGATGGTCCGTAGGTCTGTAGCGGAGGCGCAGCGATGTCTGACCCAGGTGGAGCCGACGTTCCGAGGGAGTCCAACGTGGTTGAAAGGCCGATGGTCACTTCCGAGGTCGAAGGTGGAAGGAGCACAGGCGCAGGAGTCAGGGCGATGGATGGAGACATCTCGAGAAGGTCCGAAGCTGGAGGCGGGGCTTCGGGCTCCTCGTGCCCAGGAGGAGACGGATCTCGGCAGGCCCGAGATGGTACCACGCTACTGAGAGGAGGTGGTACTGTGGGACTGAAGGGAGACGTAGACGACTGGATGGCACAGATGGCTGTGGACTGGGAAACAGGCTGGAGTTCCATGCAAAAATCCACATACTGTAGTGAGTCACAGGAGGGTTGGCATTTAAGTGGGAGAGGTGCGCTGGACGGGACCAGCACTACAGGGGACAGAACAGGAGCGAGAAAAACTTCCAGTCCCTCGACGTCCACCAACACTCCCTCGGCGATGGTAGGTTCGGCCGGCTCACACACCTGGTCAGGTTCACACTGCTCGGGCTCCGTGGCGATGTTACCCCCGATCGCTCTTGTATGCGTGGGCGGCTCGATCGTGGCGGTCTCCATCGTGCTACCTGCGGTGGGCTCAGGTCGAAAATCCTCGCCGTCTGGGTGGTTCTGGCTGGGCACTGGCTGGGGAGTGGGGCTGGTGGCAACTCCGACGGTGAACGCTGATCCACAGGACGCCAGCACCCACTCCACATAAGACATGAAGCTCCCTCGAAGACCCTCCCCAGACAGCTGTGCTCGTGTGGTGTTGTTGAGTCCGGTGTGCAGGAACGAGCACAGATAGTAGTCCGGGAAGGAGGTCTGATGTGCGAGATCCAGATATACTTCTAAATGTCTCTCGAGGGAGCTTTCTCCCTGCTTAAGGCACAGTAGTTGAACGGCAGGGTCCATAGTGAAAGCAGGAGTGAAACACGGAAACAAAAACACTGAACACGAAAACAAAAAGAAAATACAAATAACAAACACGTCGCTTACTGTTTCGGTCAGGTGTTCTGTTACAATACCTATAGGGTGTATAAAGCACACGACGAGGAGATAAGATACAAACAAGTCTTAGATAATCCAACTGGAGAGTACAGGAACAGGACAGGACCAAACACCAAGGTACACACAAACAACACCCGACAACTAACTGAACAGATACAGAACCTTAAATAGACAGACTGATTAACTCAAATGACAGACAGCTGTGATGAATGGGATTAGTATCCATGGAGACTGATTGTGGCGGGAAACTAGAACAAAGGAACATGTGACAGATAACAGATGACAACAAACTAACTGAAAGTCCATGTGACTGTGACAATTTTAAGATAAAGATGACAACATCAGATGAATGATTCTGTTTAGCAAAGTTTCCAGCAAAAGTTCTTTCAGTTCCTGTTCTCTTTATTGTATTAAATGAGTCAGATTACTGAGATTCTCACCTTTTGTCGTTAATGGCTCTTGGAGCCCCAGTGCCATTCTTCGAATAGTTATGCTGATTGGATTAGGACTTGTGACACTCTAGAGTCTGGGGCAGGTTCCTATACCTGAATACTTCATTTCCATGCTTTGTTTAAGGTCGTCTCCCTGGTGCTTTGTCTCTATCCCTAAGCACTGCCCTCTAAAATGTATATAAACTTCAATGTACACTGCCTTAGTTAGACTTGATGACTGCAGCTACCGACAGCACGTGTTCTCAATAAAGAATCTGCTGAAGATACATCCAAGTCTCCTGGTCTTCGCTTCTGAGATTTCCAACATGACAATCAAATTATTGATATCAAAAATGAACATTGTTACAATTCAATAGTTGATATCAAGAATAGATATTTGCACTAGTAACAAAGTAATTAATGATATCAAAAATTATGATTTTTACAGGTAAGAATTGTATTTCTGATATGTGAAATTAGAATTTCAACTAGTAAGAAATCGATTCTTGATAATTGAATTTGAATTGCAGCCTATGGTGACATTTTACTAGTGAAAATAGAATTGTTGATATCAAGAATTAGCATTGTTACGAGCGGAAATGTAATTCCTCATATCAAGAATTCATATCCTGAGAATGAATAAAAGTCAAAACGGCTTGCCATAGTAGGGAGGGGCTGCTGCCTGTTTGTGTGTCTGATGCTGATGTGTGCTGCACTGCTGCGCGAGACGCGGAGACGCGGAGACGCGGAGGGAGGGCATCGGACCTCGACAAAGTCTCCCACCCTGATATTTTGTTTTATTCAATAAATATATTTGTTTGACAGGGAAGCTGTGCGCAAAAGGAATAAATTCATATTTTGTTACAGATTTGGCGGAAACAACTTCCAGAAGAAAATGGGGGGAACAGAAAGTGTAAGTCATATATTTTTAATTTAAATGTTTGACATAGCTAACATAATTATGCAGTTTATGAACTTAATAAGTAATTCACATTATAATGCAATTGTTGTTTTGATATAACCTATTACTTCTTTCAATTTGGTAGTTACTTGAAATTTAGCCACGCTACATTTGTTCATTTACCAGATGCTCTGTGTAAAAATGTCAGATATCATCACTGACAAATTATTTAAAAAACGTACACAATGATAATTAATATAGGCAAAACACTTTCACAAAAATAATTGGAGTGTTTCAGAACAGTTAAAACATGCCAAGTGGGGAATATGGTAAAACGAATTAAGAAAAAAAAAACACAAAATTTGAACATTTGACAGAATTTGAAGAAGTTTCCAAAGCTGCGGTGTTGCCATTTTAGGGATTTTGTCGCCAAATTTTTGTTTCTGCAACTTTGATTAATGTTTTTCCAACAATGAGCTATTTTGGCTATATTGAAATAAAACTAGCAATTTTGGGGGGATTTTTTTTTTGTTTGGGCAATTAAACTCTGGTTGGCCACACCCTGCAGTATCTAACGTTCGCGCTCAATCCTGCCCTGAGCATGCGCACTGAACACACTCACAGACAGCAGTAGGCTACGCATGAAGAGGTAGTTAATAGAGCTGTATGGGTGGAAAAAAGTTATCAGAGGGTCTGTCCAGCAACTAATGATGAATATAGCGAAGTGTGGACTTTCTGACTAGCATACCGGTGATAGCAAGTCCGTGCTGCTGAAGGACAAAGACCCAGAGCAAAGATTATAGAACCCAAGAGGCGACACTTTGAAACTTTTTGGTTAACAGCCACTAGATGGCGCTCCGGTAGCGCGGCCGCCATTATGAGGTGAAAATAGAATCCTTCACATCTTACGCACCCAAAATTTCACTGCCAAATCAGAAGCGCAATAGACCAGTTTTTTTTTAATTAAGTCACCAGTAAATTGTATGGCTCCTACAGTAAATGTTGTATTGTTTTATACAGGGATGGGCTGTATTTGATACATGTATTTCAGATATGTATTTCAAATACAAAATAGTATTTTGTAATTTGTATTTTATAGGGTTGATGAAAATTGGTTTGTATTTTGTATCAAAATACTATAGTGTTTTGTATTTTTGTAGTTTTAAAATACTATAAAATACTTTGTAGGAAGTCTACATGATGACATCATAAAATGTGGCCTCTGATTGCTGCTTACCTAGTTTGCCCAGACTTGTTGAGTTCAGAACAGATGTTAAGTTTTGGTGTTTGTTTTGGTAGCCTAGGCTAAATAGCTTACCAATTTACATAATGTTCTTGAAAACTATTATACTGAGCAGTAGCCCCCTATATTTATGATTAACAATCAATTGATTATTTAGTTAGAAACTAGTTGCTATGAATACAGGTGCCATCAGTTGTCCTCTTATAAATAACTTGTTTGTCATTGAGTCAGTGTTGCTGATGCAAAGTAGGCCCTTAGTTACCAAACACCATCTAAATTAGGATACAATTATGGTTACTTTAAAACTAACCTTCATCTGGGTGATCAGAGAGATATGTGAATATTTGATCCACAATATGTAAATTTTCACCGCTAGAGGTCGCTTATTCAGTCGCGTATCCTTGATTTTGTGGAATCATGGGATGTGTTGTCTTCACATCTACAGCCAGTGGAAAAGAATCAGGATGGGACTCGGGCAGAAATCATGTTCATGGATGAGATTATTAATGCTACTGTAGTATGAAGCAGAGCAGGGCGAGTCTTGTGGGAGTTGAACGAGGCCGCAGGAGCCATTGCTAATGAGAGACGAAAGTGACACATGCACGCCTCGAGAGCAGCGGAACTTTGATTATGCCACAGTCGCTGTTTCTGCTTTTTTCAGTTTAGCATATGTGTAAAGCAGCACTGTTTATCAAATTAGATACATTTGTGTGTTGAAAGTTGCTATAATGCTACTCTGCATTTGTTTGGCGGCTTCTATGAGACACTTGTTGCAGCCTGTGTCCTGGTTAAAATTGCTTATTTCTCTGGATTTAAACATTCTTGGAAACATTTGGGATAATGTACACAAGTCAACAAAATACAGTCAAACCAAAAATTTTTCTGACATTTTTGATATATTTTTACTAGTGTGTGCAGGACACTATAGTTAATTTATGTAAGTGAGTATAGCAAAATAAAGTAAACTGTGACAAATTATACCCAAATATTCTAAGTACAGTGAACTACCAGTGAATGTGATACAAATTTGGAACCAAAAATTATTCAGACACTTTAACCTGACCATGTTTTGCTTCAGTGTTATCTGACATTAGATCAATTTTTTTTCTGACACAGTTTAACTACTTTTGGACACTTTTGCTTTAACGGACATTAGACAACACTGCAAAATCAAGCTGTTATATTCATATATTTATTGTCCAACATTCCCAATTTTTCTGATGCATGTCTTTAATTTAATTTCATATGTTGGTATTAATTCAGTGTTTATAATGCTATTACTTGAACTTCAAAGAATTTGAACCCAAAATGGTTTCTAGAGAGCAAAGGTTTTGTGAAAAAAGTGGAAGACTGAAACACAAAGTCTGTCAAATAAACTGTTAAAAGGATTTGATGATCACTAGTGATAGTATTTTATTCTGTGTTGTCATCATTCAGGTTGGATTTCAGCTTTAATGTATGTTTTTTTTTAACAAAGCAGCTGATATTGCCATAGAAACTAGAGGACTGCTGACTTGCTTTCACCACAAAATGGCGGAAACGCAGGGCCGCTGCTGGGCGCCGGTGTTACAATGGAACGTCCTATTGACTGTCGCTTCCTGTTAGTGTATATTCTTTGCCCAGAGTAAAAATCGATCAATTACTGTTACCCCAGACCTCCCCTGAAAGCAATATGGTATGTATGATATTGATTTTTAAATGGGATAATCTGTTATTATGTTTATCAGAGCTTGGCAGACAGATAATTATTATATTATAAGACTTATTGATTATATAAATATTATTTTTTATAATTCATAACATATATATATATATATATATATATATATATATATATATATATATACACACACAACACATAAAAATAATCCTAGTCTGTCATGTACAATATATGACATTTAAAAAAAGAGTTTGTTTGCAGAGTGACAACTTTTTTTTTTTTTTTTAAATCGTGAGTCAAAACAATGACACTGACATATTTTATATTTTAATGCAAGTTGCTTTCAGTTAAAACAGCTCAAACATGCATTTTAGTTTGGGACTAGATTAAAGGGTTGGTTCACCAAAAAATTTAAATTCTGCCATTTCTCACCCTCATGTCGTTCCAAACCTGTAAGACCTTCGTTCATCTTCAGAACACAAATTAAGATATTTTAGATAAAATCCAATGGCTCAGTGAGGCCTGCATTGCCAGAAATATAATTAACACTTTAAAATTTCAAATCAGTGGTTCAGAGCATGTATCAAACCAAAGTCATGTTAACCATTGAAATTCTGTAACGTTTCAAAACACTTATGGCATAACAAAGCCTCATTTACTGAAATCATGTGACTTTGGCAGTTTGATACACGCTCCGAACCACTACTTCAAAACAAAAGATTCGTAAAGCTTCGAAGCTTCATGAAGCAGTGTTTTGAAATCGCCCATCACTAGGTATTGTTGAATAAAATTGTTTTTTGGCCCACAAAAAGTATTCTCGTCGCTTCATAACATTAAGGTTGAACCACCGTAGTCACATGAACTGTTTTAAATATGTCTATTTTTCTGGGCATCTAAAAGTGTTAATTATATTGCTGGCAAAGCAGGCCTCACTGAGCCATCGGATTTTATCAAAAATATCTTAATTTGTGTTCCGAAGATGAACAAAGGTCTTACGGGTGTGGAACGACATGGGTGAGTTATTAATGACAGACACACAATGGTAACCACAAAAACATCAACATTACAAAAACTCTTTTAAATGTCAAACATATCAGCAAGCATTAAAGACTAACAGATCTTTACTTTCACTAAAATAAATAAATAAATAAAATAACACTTAATTTCAACATTTACCTTATCCAGTCCTATGCAAAGCATGCTGGGAACTTGAAATCCACTGCGTAATTTCTGAAGTTATAACGAAATAAAAAAATCAATTAATGCAGAAATTTGAGTTTAAATTACACTATATTAAGTTGTATGTAATGATCAACATTATTATGTCAACAGAACTCTACAAAATAATGTTTGCAACTTTAAAGGTTTAATTAAAATAGAATTTTTAACTTGCATCTATGCATTTATTTAAGTCGTGTTAACAAGTCACCTGAATTACTTTTAAGAGTGTATACAGTGTTTTATTTTAAATTTGATTTCTTTATTCAGTTTCTGTTGTATTTCTTACTTCTGTTTGGTAGACCTACCTAAAAAACTCAGCACTCTTTATTTCATTTGTATCTTTATATTGTATTTATTTGTCCTATTTATTTGTCCTATTTTTTACTTAAGTTACTTAGCCTTGTTTTCGTTTTTGCTGTGGTATCAAAACAGGTGTTGAGAATTGTGAAATTTCACTCTAATTTTGGTATCATACCAACATGATTTAGTGTTCATCATAGGCTGCAGTGTAACCTGATCAGAAATTAGTATAGAAATGGCTGCTATTTGGCATTTTGTGCACAGACGATGGTATCAAATTGATAGATGTCTGAAAGACATGTATTTATGGCCTTCTCTGAATTTTGGATGTTCACTCCTGTATTTAAATGTGTTTGTCACTCCTGAAACTTTACACTGTGTCTGTGGCCATGTTCCTGTGAACCGATAAAATCTATACAGTGAATTCACTCTTTATTTACAGTGGATAAAAGCATGCTATTCCCTATGAATTAATACAATCTTAATGTCACATCATATAGTCAATTGAGACAGAGGGAGAAATGGATAGAAGAGCGGTGGAACTGGACAAAAGGGAGCTGGAACTGGACAAAAGGGAGCTGGAACTGGAAAAAAGGGCGATGGAAGAGAATAAGGCTGAAGCAATGAATCCTGTGCAACACATCCAAGAATCAGAGACGCCTAACAGTAAGAATTATGGTATTGATTCACATTTTGATTTATGCATATGATGACAGAGGATCGTGAAATAATTACAACTTCATAATCTCAGTAAAAGCAAAAACAACAAAAATAATTATTTAAAAAATAAAATCATAAGGAAATCCCTTTGCCTAATAAAATGAAACTGCAATTGGTCAGTGTTAAAAGGTGAAATTATACTTAAATTGCTATAAAAAAAATATGGGGAAAAACAGAAGATGTGTCCTTGATGCATGGTAAAAACTGTAAGAAACTGATAAACAAGGTGATGGTAGAGCCTATGTGACCTGTCCCATCATTTGATAGAGCAAAAAAAAAAGGAAGCGGTTATTTACACTAAGTGACAATAGCAGCATTTTCTTAGCGATATGCTATTAACACTTGGTGAAAATAGTGATAGATTCTATTTACACCATGTATCAGTTCTTTGCAATAAGAGTAAATAGTAATTATATGCTATCTATACTTTATATTATATTACAGATATTATTTTAACTCAGTATTTTTGTACATTAACAGGATGCAATAATATTACCCAATAAAGTGTTCATACCCAATAAACACTTTTAATATTATTAAACACTCGTTTGTAGTTTATTTCCACTTTTAGAACATTATTTTCATTTTTATTTAAAATAAATACGAGCTCTGCAAAAGGCGTATTCGAACCTGCGTTAATCGCGTTAAAAGTCAGGTGAGTGGCCCAACCAGACATTGGTGGGCGGAGCTAGTGTAAATAGCGTTGGCCAACAAGGCACGCTATTTGCACTTAGTGTAAATAGACGCTTCAAAAAGGCAGGAAACTTACATTTCCCCTGTTTTGATTTTTTTTGCTATTTTTGATAAAGCATCATCTTTATGTCAGTTTTATTGTGCAATTCAAACAATGAGTGTTTGTTTGATGCTCTTTAATGACAGATCGCGGTGGCTGCTTCATTAAAATGGACCAAGCTAACATCAACTGTAACGACTGTCAGGGTTTGATCTTCCTTCTGTTTTCCTCTTTCTTTGTTTGTGTTTCTGTCTTTTCCATGTGTGTTCGCGCACAGCTGTTTGTGTTTCACAATCAGCACTTCCGCTCTTTTGAGCTCACCTGTCTCCCCTTATTGCTTGATTTCTCTGCTGTATCTGTGCTTCCTTTCTCTTTGTTCTCTGCCAGTGTGTTCTGTGTTTCTTGTTGTTCACCTGTAAGTTTTTCCTTGTCTAGTATTGTTATTTTTTGGTTTTGTTTTCTTTTTATCTCACATATGTTTTCTCTGCCCAGTTTGCGGTCCAATTGCCGTTTCCTCTCTAGAATCCACTGATCTTGGACAATTCTGTTGCTGCTGACCATTTGGACTGTTACTGGTGCTGGAGTTTGGATGTGAACACCTGCCTGATTCTGATTGTGAGTTAGGATTTCCCTGTTGGTCCTGTTTGCCCCTCGCCTGACCATCCTATCTGTCTGACATTGATTCTCGTCTCACAATTCAGATTTGATTGCCCAGGACTCTGACCCCTGCCTGCCTGCCCATTCTCCTCTCTACTGTCCAGAGCTGATTCTTCATCAATTCACATCAAGTTACAGTACAATGTGAAATCGTAATTGAAGATAAGAGGGTGCTAAAAGGGTGGCACCACAACTTCAAAAGTGGTGGAGCAAAATGTTGTGATTTTGGGGTGTAGTGGGGAATATTATTTTGTGATTCTGAATGCTTTACAACAAGGTTACCTCAAATAACAAAAAACTCCTGTACACTTCTCATCAGAGCTAATTACAAAACACAGTGCCTCAGGGCTTTAATCCAACTCTACCTCAAATTTCTTTATAGAGAACCCCTGCCCCATTTTTACCCAAAACGGGGTGATGTGAGCATAATGGGGCACTAAAAACACTCATGTAATATGTGTTTCGTTCATACTGGTAGCCGGAGGCGCCCTCATGCCAAAAAGTCCAAGACTCAGAAATAATAATACTTTGTGAGGTTACAAGAAATCCTTTATATGGACAAAGGCATCCAGCTTTCACAGCTCAATATAGCAGATAGAAATATTTTGACTGATAAAACAACAGGAAATAAACACACGATTGTGAGAGTGTATGATTTATGTGCTTTTCAAGCCATCTCGGGTATTTTCATAAGAATCTTAATTCTTAATGTTATATTATAATGCAGTGCTAATTGACAATTTTTACTTAACCATTCATGGCTTATTTTGATTTAATTCTGTCAGCTTCAGTCTAGCAAGATGTTCCACTCAATGTTATGTGTAGCTAAACATTAACTATTGGCTGTAGCCTGCATCCACCAGATCATGAAGGGAGCATGCATTACTTCAGGAACTACGGTGGACTTCATATAGCATGAATTGCTGCCAACGCTCAACTGGACAACAGCCAAAAATCGATGTCATCGCAACACCTCAATCATAGCAAGTTAGACTGCAAACCTTTATGACCGCTGCCTGCATCGCCTCGTCAATCAATATGGTAATATCCTTACAGATACTTAAGGGGATAGTTCACCCAAAAATGTTATTTCTATCATCATTTACTCACCCTCATGTCGTTCCAAACCTATATGAGTTTCTTCTGTTGAACACAAAAGAAGATATTTTTAAGAATGTTGGTAACCAGACAGTTGATGGTAGCCATTGACTTCCATGTTTTTCCTACTATGGAAGTCAATGGCTACCATCAACAACTTGAGGGTTACTGTTTGATCAATATCCTTTAGTTCATATGAGCTGAATTTACCTAATATATGACTTCAGGGCAGCCGTGACCTAATGACTAGAGAATCAGACTGGTAACCTGAAGGTCACCGGTTTGAATCTCAGTACAGGCATGAAATAACTGAGACGCTCTCAAGCAACACACTGAACCCCCAATCGCTCAATGAGAGCCACAGGGTGTTTGTGTGTGTGTGTTCACTATTCACTGATCACTTCACATGTCACTTTCACTTTTCTCTTGACTTGTACTAAACCTAGCTAACTAGCATCAGCACTGTATAGTTGAGAAAACTATGTAAAGATGCTTTGGAAAACTGCATTGTGGAAAGAACTATGTAAATTAAATTTGACAATTTGTGATTACAAAATTAGTAATCTACACTAAGAACAGTCTCTGCTTCCAATAAACCAGACGACTACTACTACTACTACTACTACTTTGTGCATGTTCAATGTAGTGACGATGCAAGCTGCCTCTAAAAACATGAACGATTTAGACATAGTGACGAAACATGCTCTGTAGAGTGTTTGTCTGTTAAGGGCTGCTGTAGAAACATGCTGGTGCATAATGGATGGGGGACCAACGGTGTATGAGAAAGAAATGACTCATTCTAAGATAATAAAAACATTTTTTAATGGTTCGTTATGTAAGGTCTTTATACACCACTGAAAACATAGTTATGTATATTATATTGCATTTCTGTCAATAGATCCTCCCAAATTGTACACATTGCATCTTTAATGGAAACTGATGTTTAACTAAATTGGTTGCATTAAATTTTTTTTTTTTTTAAGCTATACGTTTATCAGATCATTCGTTACCCTGAGAATTATGACCTTGGCCTTGCAAGTCATCTTTACTTTTTGAGCTACAGGAACTGATCAACATAAAATAAAGTGTTTGCATCATCCTAGCACAAGTCAATTTTGACTAATAAAGACTTAAGCTATTACATGTCACTTTAATGAGCCATAAATAACAGTTTGACAAGTAAATATGCCACATTACATGAATAACTCCAATACTAACAGAAAAATGTAATTTCATGTTCACTACACACATTAAAGGGGTTTGAATCCTGCACTGCATCATGTATTTTCCTGAACACAGCAGAGAGAGACCAGCACATGGTATGGAAAATAAACATCAGGAATTGATCATGACTGGTGAATCTCCTGTTGGTGAAGGATGGAAACCTGTAAGATGCAACAGCATCCAGTTAGAACCACCTGACAGTAAGAATTCCATTTGAAATATATTGAAAAGATTTCACAAATTCTTTACCTTGAAAGGAGTATTTCACTTTAAAATGAAAATTACCCCAAGATTTACTCACCCTAAGCCATGACTTTTGTCTTTCTGATGAACATAATCGGAGATATATTAATAAATATCCTGACACATATGAGCTTTATAATGGCAGTGAACAGGACCAATGAGTATTAAGCTGAAGAACGTGCCTCCACCCATCATAAACGTGCTCCACACGGCTCCAGGGGGATAATAAAGGCCTTCTGAAGCGAAGCGATGCGTTTGTGTAAGAAAAATATCCATATTTTCAATTAAATTCATATTTATTTGTATAGTGCTTTTCACAATACATATTATTTCAAAGCAGCTTTACAGAGAATGCATGTCAACATTACAATTTAAAGAATGCAGTTAGCAAATAATGTAATAATTTAGGCAATTAATTTACAAACACTGTTAGCAATTTAACTGAAGAAGCAATGAGCTCCTGGAAAAATGAATTACATATTAACAATAATTAGGATTTAGAAATTTGGGAATGTGCATGTTGATCCAGATGATAGTCTTCTGAAGTCTTCTGAAACGTATCATCTCACAATTAATTTTTCAACCATGGGAAAAGAACTATGTAGATTAAACTTACAATTTAGGAAATCCTAACAGTGATTACAAAATGAGTAAGCTAAACTGGTTATTATCCCTTAATTAACACCACAATTAAATTGTCTTCTGTTACATAGGGACTACTGAACTAACATTTAGATGTTTATTTTAAAGTGCATTAAAAAGTATAAATAAAGCTCTGTAAAAACTTGCATTTTAATTGCATTTTGCGTTTTAACATGTTTTCAAACTTGTTGCCCCCATTCACTGCCATTATAAAGCTTGGACGCATCATGATAATTATTAATATAACTCAGATTGTGTTCATCAGAAAGAAGAAAGTCATATACACTTAGGCTCGCTTGAGGTTGAGTAAAGTTTGGTGTAATTCTCATTTTAAAGTGAACTAATCCTTTAAGATATTGACAGTTCATGTCCCACCCACAAATTACGCCTACAGTGTTTATATTCAGACTGTTTTAGACAGCCTTTGAGGAATATCAAAAGCCAGTACTTGTGTGACTTATCATATAGGCTACATAAACAGAGATAAGTAGCTCTGGCTTTAATATTCTTCCACAAGATGAATTAAATTTTGTTTACTAACCACTAGAGCGCCAAGAGTTACATAGTGTACCTTTAAGCATTTAACAAGGACTTTAAAATCAAATAAAAATTCGATAAACAGAATTTATAATAGAAAATAATTTGTGTGTGGTTTTGATCCTCAGAATAACTTGAGTTTTAATGGTTTGCAGCGCCACATATTTTCCTCCAGATGGCACCATTTGTTTTCATTTCAACCACCTGATCATGTTGAGTCCATCTTGATTCAGGAAGAGACTATGGAGCCCGGGAAGTCACCTATAGGAGAGAAAAAAAGGCAGCGGCTATTTGTTGTAAGAGCACAATTAGATGGTATTTACATTGAATGAAAATGGCAAATTTTGTTAGAAATAGCTGTGCAAGTGAAAATAGCGATTCTATTTAAAATAAGTGACAACAGCAGTTCTTTGTAATAAGTGCAAATAGTTGTTATGTAAATAGTGTAAATAATTATATTAAATGGATGCTGCCTTATTTGGGCCATAAAGTCCTCCCTACACCTACCTCTAACCCTACCCAATAAATCATTTATTGTTAAACACTCATTAAGCACTTTATTTCCACTTTTCAAATATGTTTATTTTTTATTGAAAATAAATTCCTTTCTGATATGTAATGGGAAAAGGGAGAAGAGCGAGAGTCGTGTCAAAAGCTATTCCACGCCATACGCCATACTTCCTACTTCCCACAAATTTAAAATTCCAAATATTGTATATTGTTTTGTTGTATTATTAAGCTAAATAACTGTCTTAAAATGCTATCATTGTTTGTGTAATGGTGTGTACAAAGTAGTGATGTTACGGTCTGTGCCGAGGCTTCGGAGCGTGTGTCGAGAAATCCCGGAAGCTTTCAGTGAAGCGCATATCGAGGCTTGTATCGCTTTAGATCAATGACGTCATTGATGACGTTCGAAGCCTCGCTTCTGCCTGACTGGTTCGAATGGTTCGACTGGATGTGGTTCAAATCTTGACGCGACATTTTGACAGACATATAAACCATGGGATCCCCTCAGAATTTGTGGTTTTAGAATAATAATATCGCCCCTCCTGCCTGTTATGACCAAAGAATTTGTTTACACACATTTGATAGCCCCATTCATTTGAAGCCAATACGTTTATTACACACTTATGTTATACAATCATATACAACCAGAAAATACACATTACATTCAAATAAATATATAAGTCTTTGTGGAAATTGATTTTTTCTTCACCGTTATTTCTAGGCCATAACTGCCGCAAAATACAGTGTATCACAGATCACATCGGGTCATCTGTAATGTATCTACTTGTTTTACACTCTTTGACCACCAGGTGGTATTGTGAGCAAATGAAGCCTCGAGAAATGAACCTTTTTGTGAACCACTTGGCTGAAAAGCTTCAATGCTTCATGAGGCTTCATCTCGCCATCACTAGTACAAAGGCTGAAGAAAGCAGGAGAATAGGTTTCCAAAGAACTCTAAAGGTTTACTAACAACTCAAAAGGTAGGCAAACACATCCAAAACTAACAGTGACAGGACAAAGAGTGAACAAGTCAAGGAGTACGTATACAAGAACTAATGAGGGAACTAATTAGATAATTGATGAACACCAGGTGAACTAAATGACTAATCAAACACACAAGAAAACTGGGTCAACTGAAGAAGAGCAAACAAGGTGAACGTAATGAAAACAAAGACTAAACTGAACAAAACCCTAACAGTTTGCGTAAGCAGTCTGTGAAGAGTAGTAATCAGGGAATTGCTTATAAACAAGTATTTGATAGAAGCTGGATAATTGAGAGTGATGATCATCTGCTAAATGAGCAGCTTCAGTCAGTGAAGCTGCTCCCACAGCCACTCAATGCTGGGGAATATTCCCATCTTCTCACAGGAGAAGAAGCAGCAGCAAGCAGGAGGAATTACTCCAGGAGAAACTACTTAGATATTATGTAAAGATGGAGATTAAAGGAAGAACCCTGCAGAATAAAAGATGAAGAGACAGAGGAACAAATAGGTTGGTGTTTTCCTTCATTCTCTTTAATGATGAAACCTGACAGAACAATACATCTAAAATCTATATAGAGGACTAGATTTGTGCTAAATTAAGGCTCACTTCCTGTATAATTATCTTGTTCTCATTCGTCTTTCTTAAATTGAATTGTGAGAATTTAATATGTTGATTTTAGAACTGATGGAAGCGAATGAAGTCCGACATCATCATTTCACAAATGAAGATGAAAACGCTGTTTCAAAGACTGAGAAGAATTTCACACAACAACCAGCTGGAAAAACTGGAGTCAAAGGATCTTTGACTTGCTCTGAGTGTGGAAAGAGTTACACACGTAAAAAAGGCCTTAAGAGACACATGCAAATTCACCCTGGAGAGAATCTGTTCACATGCACTCAGTGCAAAAAGAGTTTCAGTTACAAAGGAGACCTAAAAAATCACATGAGAATTCACACTGGAGAAAAACCGTTCACATGCACTCAGTGTGGAAAGAGTTTCAGTTACAAAGGAGACCTAAATAATCACATGAGAATTCACACTGGAGAAAAACCGTTCACATGCACTCAGTGTGGAAAGAGTTTCAATCGCAAAAGCACTCTTGGAAATCATCTGCACACTCACTCTGGAGTGAAGTCATTCAGCTGTGATCAGTGTGATAAAACATTTGTTTTTTCATCAGGCTTAAAAAGACACCTTAAAGTTCATGCTGCTGTGAAGCCTCACTTTTGTTCTTTTTGTGGAAAGAGTTTTTCAATACTGCAGTTTTTAAAAGAGCATGAGCGTATTCATACTGGTGTGAGACCTTATATGTGCTTTGACTGTGGGAAGAGCTTTACTAAATCGGGCACCTTAAAAACACACCAGAGAATTCATACTGGAGAGAAGCCGTACCAGTGCTCTTCATGTGGGAAGAGTTATGCCCGTATATCTAGTCTACAGACTCATAAGAAAAAGCAATGTCCGAAGTTGTCTAAGTGAGCAAAGTTCAAGTTCACATCCATCACTTTCAAGTAAATAATTTGATAATCAGATTTGGCAAACCTGGAATTTCAACAGAGTAAAATCGCTCACTCAGAAACTCTGTACATTTTGAGACTTTACAAAATAAAATGGAATAAAACTTATGTGACTTATTTAATGAATTTACCTGAAATCAAGGGGTTAAACATCGCTGTAACATTGATCAAGTGTGTTGCACCAGATGTTTTTAAATTCATACTTAATCAGGTATTTGCAATATAAGAATATGAAATTAAATGTCTGTGTAAGTGGTAAAGAGATTAAATGAATTTTACTGTAGATGGATTTCGGTCATTTATAAGGTAAAATTGCTAAACAATTAACTTAATTAATTATCTGATTGCTTTGATTCTTGATGAAGATGCAGAGAAACAAACAGGTTGTCTATTCTTGATACTTTATTAATAACTGCTGAACATTAAAACTACAAACCCACATATACAAAGTGAGCTGTAAAATAACTTTAATTATAGAAACAGATATGAATATACAAGATGAGTTTGGGAAAATGTATATTCACACAGAGTGGCCAAGATTTGATGACATAATGACAAAGTACTTTTAGTACAAAACACTCAAAGAAGAGGAGATAAATGTTCTTACACCTGCTCTCAGAGTGGAAACAGATTCGCAACTAAATTAAACTTGAATCATATGAGGATCCACAATGAAGAGAAACCCTTTCCATGCCATCCCTGGTGGAAAAAAGTATACTTTATTGTATTTTAAATATATTCCCTTTTCAATAGTACAATGCAAACATACTAACAAGTGTACCATTTTTAAATATATAACAAGTATAGTATTAGCATCATATTTTCACAATACAACTTTTAATAGTTTAAAATAAATGTAATCCAGTATATTTTCTAAAAATAATTTTCTAAAAATCTAAAAAAATAAACTTAAAATGAACTTTCTGTGTATTTTTTTAAAGTGTGCTTATATGAATATTACTTTAAAATATATTTTAAAATGTATGCTCAAAATAGTAATTGTAACAATGCACTTAAAGTATATTTAAAAAAAAAAAAGTATATTTAAAAAATACATTTAATACCATGAAGTTGTAGTGTTTTAAAGGTAAATTTGAGTATATTTTTTAAGTTTAATTATTGGAATTCATTTCATTACTTGTGCATATTTCTTTCAGAAAGTGTTAAAATGTATGACTGATGTGTTAAAAGCCCATTTTTAAATATATGCACTGTAGCCTACAATTTTGCAAGTGTGTAAATTATGATTAATAAGTTTACACTGGCAGAAATGAATCATGCTACAATCGTACACATACGTCTATATTAAATAGCACACCAGCAGCACAAGTGCATGCAAAAAAAATATGAGTTGAGTAGTTTTTCGGAATTCAAATGTCTCTTCAACTTCGTCTGTGACCAATCGGTGTTTGTTGCTCACTGCCTTCAGCCAATCAGAGCTGCTAACATCACGCTACTCGTCTGAATCCCTCTTGCTCACTCACAGGAGGAGGCTTGCAGGTGAAGGACAATGTTGCAATGCTTTATTTGTTTAATAAAACATTGAAAGCGCAATACGTCACTCAATGTTGGGGATTCGGACCAGTTAAATCAAGTGACATCACAGCCTGACCTTGATGGCGATGACAAGCCGGAATAAAATGGTCAACGCGATCCCGGAAAGAACCGGAGAAAGAACCTTCGTGGTTTTCCTGAAGCTTTGATTGTGTTTATAGTGTGCAATATAAGTGTGTTCATGTTTCGCGTGTAAAAAAACACAGTATTTTTCACATAATTTACTTATCTGTATACCGCTGTTTCCACTGTCATAAAAACGGGCTGATGACTTCCTTGTTCTATGAAGTCCCTCCTTCAGACAATACGTAACGAGTTCTGATTGTGCCAGCGGTTCCTGTGTTGTGATTCGACAGCAGCTTAGCGCTCCTTGCCCGGAAAGGTCACGCCTCGTTACCATAACGGGGAGATGCATGCGCTCAGTGTTATTGTAAATCATGTCTTTAATTTTACCCTATCAATTTGAGCCGGAATCAGACCCGGAGAACATAGATGAAGAGGATTCGAGTAGAACCTGTGCAAACACGTCTTTTACAGGATGTGTCACAATGGTAAGCTGTTTATTTGACAGTAGGTAACGTTACATAGGCCTAAACATAGAACAATGATTCGCGTGGCTGCAGCTAAACCATGCATGTGGTTAAACAGTAAACAAAAGATATAATCAACAAATAATTTAAACTGATCATAACAAACACCAACAATCGATGGTGTCCGGTTGAATTACTACACTTATTTAAAAGTTTTGGTTCGGATAAGTTTCAATTAGCCATCTAGTTAACAAATGCTAAACAGCGTTGCCCTTTGTGTGATAAGTTACAGAAACTGTTAAACGCACCAACGTAAATGAATAAAATGCACTTACCGGTTGTGGTCCACAAACAACGCCTTCTCCAGACAAAGAGGGAACTGCTCCATCTTTCAAAAATAATCTTTGTGCTAATCCGGCATTAAACTGACTGAGATTGAGGAAGCTGTCCTCAGTAAAATGTGCTGCACATAGTTTAACATGTGGATTATAATTTTCGGGAACCGAGTTAAACATAAATTGTAACCACTGATTTCTAAGTACAGCGTCCCTGGGAAGGCCAAACAAAGGTGATTGGACTGCGGGATGAAAATAACAGCGTTTCGACGACATGGCGACAAACACACTTTACAAACGCAACTCTTGCTCTTCTCCGTGGGAGCGCAACAAGACCACGCCCCCTTTTTTGTGTATTCCTGTGGGCGGAGGTTAGTCAAAACACAGTTTTAGTGGTCAGTATGGCCAATAATGTTTTTTTTTTTTTTCTTTTGGTGTTCTTTAATGAAAATGTAAGTTTTGCTGAAACCATGTGAAGTTTAAATAAAACCATTGGACTTGTTAATGAAATATGTCTCTTCATTCGTGATGTTACATTTTATTTATTTTAATGACCTTGAAAACAAATGCACTTAACATGAGGAAAATGTCTCCTAATTCATTAAACTGTAGTTAAACGGTAGCACAATTATAATTACTGTATTGTGTGAGATTATGTCATTCAAAGTACAGTAGTCAACATTTGAACTGGATCATAAAAGTTCATCCTAAGTTGTCCTAAGAAGAAGGTTTTAGGACAACTTTGATGAAAGGTTTTGATCTACTTAAAATGTTGACTACTATTCAGTATCTCGCAGAAGTAAGTACATCCCTCACACTTTGTATAAAAGTGTAAATTTGTTGTCCCCTCAAAATAACCCAACACACAGCCATTAATGTCTAAACTGCTGGCCACAAAAGTGAGTACACCCCTTAGTGAAAATGTCCAAACTGGGCCCAATTAGCCATTTTCTCTCCCTGGTGTCATGTGACTCATTAGTGACAAGGTCTCAGAATGGGGAGCAGGTGTGTTAAAGGATTAGTTCACTTTCAAATTAAAATTTCCTGATAATTTACTCACCCCCATGTCATCCAAGATGTTCATGTCCTTCTCTCTTCATTCGAAAAGAAATTAAGGTTTTTGATGAAAACATTCCAGGATTTTTCTCCATATAGAGGACATCAATGGCCTCCAAACGGTTTAGCGTTCTACGCGATCCCAGATGAGAAATAAGTTTCTTATCTAGAGAAACCATCACTCATTTTCTAAAAAAATAAATACAAATTTTATACATTTTAACCATAAATGCTCATCTTGAACTAGCTCTCTTCTTCTTCTCTATTAGAATTCCGGCAGTGTAGACACTGCTAAGTGTATTACTGCCCTCCACAGGTCAAAGTTTGAACTAAATTGTCATATACAGTATGCTAGTGCAAGTATATAACAATTAGTTCAAACTTTGACCTGACCTGTTGACATGACATAAGACCCTTATTCCTCGTCTGGTATTGTTTAAAGCCCTTTGAAGCTGCACTCAAACTGTAATTTTGACCTTCAACCATTTGGGCTCCATTGAAGTCCACTATATGGAGAAAAATCCTGGAATGTTTTCATCAAAAACCTTAATTTCTTTTCGACTGAAGGATCTTGGATGACATGGGGGAGAGTAAATTATCAGGAAATTTATTTTGAAAGTGACTAATCCTTGGACTAACAATGGTGTTATCACTCTCACTTTCTCATACTGGTCACATGGCACCTCATGGCAAAGACCTCTCTGAGGATCTGAAAAAAAATTGTTCCTCTACATAAAGATGGCATAGGCTATACAAAGATTGCCCTGAAACTAAGCTGCAGCAATTGGCCAAGACCATACAGTGCTTTAACAGGACAGGTTCCACTCAGAACAGGCCTTGCCATGGTCGACCAAAGAAGTTGAGTGCACATGCTCAGCGTCATATCCAGAGGTTGTGTTTGGGAAATAGACGTATGAGTGCTGCCAGCATTGCTGCAGAGGTTGAAGGGGTGGGGGGTCAGCCTGTCAGTGCTCAGACCATACGCCGCACACTTCATCAAATTGGTCTGCATGGCTGTCGTCCGAGAAGGAAGCCTCTTCTAAAGATGATGCACAAGAAAGCCTGTAAACAGTTTGCTGAAGACAAGCAGACTAAGGACATGGATTACTGGAACCATGTCCTGTGGTTTGATGAGACCAAGATAAACTTATTTGGTTCAGATGGTGTCAAGCATGTGTGGCGGCAACCAGGCGAGAAGTGTGTCTTGCCTGCAGTCAAGCATGGTGGTGGGAGTGTCGTGGTCCAGGGCTGCATGAGTGCTGCTGGCACTGGAGAGCTACAGTATGGCCAGAGGGTCAGTATGGCCAATAATGTTTTTTTTCTTTTTCTTTTTTTTTCTTTTGGTGTTCTTTAATGAAAATGGTAAGTTTTGCTGAAACCATGTGAAGTTTAAATAAAACCATTGGACTTGTTAATGAAATATGTCTCTTCATTCGTGATGTTACATTTTATTTATTTTAATGACCTTGAAAACAAATGCACTCAACATGAGGAAAATGTCTCCTAATTCATTAAACTGTAGTTAAACGGTAGCACGATTATGATTACTGTATTGTGTGAGATTATGTCATTCAAAGTACAGTAGTCAACATTTGAACTGGATCAAAAAAATTCATCCTAAGTTGACCTAAGAAGAAGGTTTTAGGACAACTTTGATGAAAGGTTTTGATCTACTTAAAATGTTGACTACTATTCAGTATCTCGCAGAAGTAAGTACATCCCTCACACTTTGTATAAAAGTGTAAATTTGTTGTCCCCTCAAAATAACCCAACACACAGCCATTAATGTCTAAACTGCTGGCCACAAAAGTGAGTACACCCCTTAGTGAAAATGTCCAAATTGGGCCCAATTAGCCATTTTCTCTCCCTGGTGTCATGTGACTCATTAGTGACAAGGTCTCAGGTGTGAATGGGGAGCAGGTGTGTTAAAGGATTAGTTCACTTTCAAATTAAAATTTCCTGATAATTTACTCACCCCCATGTCATCCAAGATGTTCATGTCCTGTTCAGTTCATTGAGGGAACCGAATGAGCAAAGCATGATCCCCTCTCTTCGGTGACTGGGCCGTAGGGTAGTATTTCAACATGATAACGACCCCAAACACACCTCCAGGATGACCACTGCCTTGCTAAAGAAGCTGAGGATACCTAAACCCTATTGAGCATCTGTGGGCATCCTCAAACAGAAGGTGAAGGAGCGCAAGGTCTCTAACATCCACCAGCTCTGTGATATCGTCATGGAGGAGTGGAAGAGGACTCCAGTGCCCAAGAGCGTTAAGGTAGTGCTGGAAAATAATGGTGGCCACACAAAACATTGACACTTTGGGCCCAATTTGGACATTTTCACTTAGGGGTGTACTCACTTTTGTGGCCAGCGGTTTAGACATTAATGGCTGTGTGTTGAGTTATTTTGAGGGGACAGCAAATTTACACTGTTATACAAGCTGTACACTCACTACTTTACATTGTAGCAAAGTGTCATTTCTTCAGTGTTGTCACATGAAAAGATATAATAAAATATTTACAAAAATGTGAGGGGTGTACTCACTTCTGTGAGATACTGTATATANGCCCATGCCACACGCACTCATGCAACCCCATACCATCAGAGATGCAGGCTTCTGAACTGAGCGCTGATAACAACTTGGGTTGTCCTTGTCCTCTTTAGTCCGGATGACATGGCGTCCCAGTTTTCCAAAAAGAACTTCAAATTTTGATTCGTCTGACCACAGAACAGTTTTCCACTTTGCCACAGTCCATTTTAAATGAGCCTTGGCCCAGAGAAAACGCCTGCGCTTCTGGATCATGTTTAGATATGGCTTCTTTTTTGACCTATAGAGTTTTAGCCGGCAACGGCGAATGGCACGGTGGATTGTGTTCACCGACAATGTTTTCTGGAAGTATTCCTGAGCCCATGTTGTGATTTCCATTACAGTAGCATTCCTGTATGTGATGCAGTGCCGTCTAAGGGCCCGAAGATCACGGGCATCCAGTATGGTTTTCCGGCCTTGACCCTTACGCACAGAGATTGTTCCAGATTCTCTGAATCTTTGGATGATACTATGCACTGTAGATGATGATAACTTCAAACTCTTTGCAATATTTGGCATGACATTTCAAAATGTCTCACTTTCAACATTTGATATGTTATCTATATTCTATTGTGAATAAAATTAATCAGCATTCCTACAATTTTCTTGCAAGCAGGTCAACTCTGCACCATGTACTGTACACTTGTGCAAGCAGTTTGGCATCTCAGTTTGGCCTAATTAGTATCTTTATTTGCTCAGCTGTCTGCATTTATATGTCTATGCTGGCTCCCCTAATGTTTGACCAAACATTTGTGCCACAGTTTTAACTGAGGCTCTTTTCAGTTTTTGACTGTACAGTATTAAATAAACATTTGGAAACACTTCTCAAGGTGAGACAGGGCTGAAAATGATTTATCTCCATATATAGAGTCAAAGATAAGGCACAGCACTAGTATAGTCAATCATCAGAGTTCAGAATTAAGTCTCTTATTGTGACTTATCATTAGGAACAAATCCTAGCATATTTGTGCTAGTGGCTTGATGTTTGCCAGTCAAAGCCATAATGAAATCTAACGCCATAATTACATTCAGACTTTTTCAAATATGAGAAAACTTTATTCATCCCCTCAATCCCCAAACTTTATTATGATGGACAGATGTTAATTTAGACTGTCTTCGGCAGTTTAATCCATTAAGAAAACAAGTGGCAGACCAAAGTGACAAAAATCAATGGAAGGGTTTGCTCAATCTTTCATCTGCACCCTCCCTCATACATCCTACCCTCCCTGCAAATCGCCATCCAAAGCCATGCCTCCTCCAAAACATTGAAAACACACACACAGCTGCTCTCAGCAAAGTGTCACAAGAGATGGCGTTAAACTTAGGCTACCTCATGTCTCAAAGCACATAACATTACAATAAAAATGAACATAAACAACTTAGAGAGCTTTTACCTGACTGCTGCACATTTACTTCGGTCTTGATACTGTTGACATGGTTTGAATTCGAGTCTGCAGACATGAACAGCTCCAGTTAGAACGTCACAGGTTGAACACAGCATAAGCTCATTGTTTTGATTCAGTAGGAACTGTAAAAGGTGGCTGCTGTGTGTTTGCGGTGCTTCGTGACTGAGGTATAAATTCTGCATAGCATGAAATGCGCTGATGACGTATGATGTCTGCGTGAGCCGCGAACAGGGTGCATGAGGGTATGTAAAAGCATACGCTGACAGGCAGGTAGGACATCGTATTATTTCATTCGGACTGAATATAAAGATTGGATGAAAATTTTAGGGTCCTACACCTTCCACAGACAATATATATCTATAAAAATACATATAGACCATTTAACATAATGATTGCTATAAGGATATGAAGACACTTTCAGCCACTATAACAAAAAAATGTTTCGTTAGTGAATCACCTATTGCACCTTTAATGAACTTTCCATCCTGTCATAAAAAGTGATCTGTTTTCTCCAAAGAGTTACTCAGTGAAATTTCAGTGCTTTTGTCAGTGGATTTAGCATTCATATCTTTGTTTTGGCACAGAAGAGAGCAGACAATCGGAGAGCAGACGATCAGATGGAAAGTACGTTTTGTACTGACCTATATTATAGTCAAAGGTGCAAATACTACACAAGTGAATTCCAGCAGCGATTCTTAATCTGCTTCACTATGTTTGGTATTAAGCAGAAAGGCCTGTGTCAGAAGTCAACATGCTAAAATTTACAACATGGATTTCTGGTCAGTCTTATATGTGGACCTGCAGGACAATAACTTCTTACAAAACGTCTGTTCTTAAGATTTGACTAGGCTCTGTTTTCTGTTTACATCTGCTATTGCATCTCAGTTGCATCTCTTTTGACCACTTGTGGCTGGATTTTATATATGGGAAGTCTCTGATGTTTATATATCATTTACTACATCAAAACATACTTTAATTTTCAATATCAGCTCAAAAAGGTGATGTTCGGTGTAGAATGCTCAAAACTATTTTGGTCAAGCAGCTAACTCAACTTCAAATGTGTATCACATGTTGCAGATACTGAAGATTTTTTATGACATCTTGTGCATGTGTACAGTATAAGTTTTGGCTGTTCCAATTTTTCAGGGCCTAAAAATAAGAGTGTACATCATCTGTTCATTGCCTCAAGAAAATCAGCCTGTTTTTCTTCAGCTTAGACCCTCAAATTAAGATCTCTTTGCAATCAAAAATATTTAGGCCTAAATTTAAGATTTATATCTTTGAATTGCATATACAAGTTCCATCCATTTGCACTAAAGTTTTAATATAAACAAATATGTGATGTCATATTTGTCAGTCATACATAAATGAAATGGGTAAGAAACAGGAACTTTGATGCTGCATCTTGCTGTTGACACTATGGGGAACGCCATCAGCCTGACCAGTGTCTGAGGCACATGTAACCAGTTAGGTAGGTTACTTTTAAAATGTATTTCACTACAGATTACAAAATACGTGCTTTAAAAAGTAATTTGTAATGTATTTCGTTAGATTTACTTTGAAATACTAATAAGTATGTGTTGTGTGAAGCAGATGACCCAGAAGTGAAAGAGCAGATCAACCAGAATTTCTTAACAGTTCAGATAACGTTCAACATAGGCAGACTGCCAAGCGTCGTCTTCTTAGACACTTGCAGCTGGTTAACAGACAAAACAAATTGAGAAACAAATCTGGCGATGGCTCACAGTGCTCAGTAGCTCAGTAGCTCAGTCTCGGTTCTGGAAGTGCCACAGGTTGTAGAGGGAATGACAATGCCTGGCAGCTGGCAGAAACCAGGCTTGAAGTCCAGAGGGCTCAGAATGTCGGATTTCAAGATGGCTAATGGGACTAAGACTGAGAAGGACACACAAACAACGTTAAGGATATCTGGATGCGAGCAAAGAGATAACGCCACAATATGGTAATTAATCATCTGACAAAGAAACGACAAAACAGCAGGGAGAAATAGCAAAGAAAATCAGAGAAGAAGTGAAACAGGTGTGAAGGCAATTCAGTGCGAGCGCTGATAGTAATGACAAACAGCTGAGTCTAATAGGCAATGAAGACAGAGGGAAAAGAGGAAATAAGGAGAAAATCAAACACGGCTCATGACAGTATGTAACACACACACACACAAAAAATGTAATTGCAAGTTTTAATCTCACAATTCTGACTTTTTCTCAGAATTGTGAGATATAAACTCGCAACATTAGAATAGAAAAGAAATACAAGAAAAGAAATCAGAATTCTGAGATATAAACTCATAATTTCTAGAAAAAAGTCAGAATTGCACATTTTTATCCTGCAATTCTGACTTTATAACTTGCAATTATGAGCTTATATCTCAGAATACTGAGAAAAAAAAGTCAGAATTGTGAGATAAAAAGTAATTTTAAAGGTGCAATACTCGGTCCTGCTCTTCATCATACTACAGTAACGTTAATAATCACATTCATGAACATGATTTCTGATCTCAATTCTTTTCCACCGGCCGTTGAGGTAAAGACCAATTGTCCCAAGATTCTGCGCTCAAACTTGCCGTCATCAAGTTATGCCTTCGTTTTGATTAGGCCTCTAGTGACCTCTAGCGGACAAAATTCTTACATACTGCACCTTTAAGGTCACTCTTTTTTTTTTTTTTTACAGTTACAAGGGACTCACAAACAACTATCACAAAACATAAAAACAGCCGTGGATCATCCAGGTAATGACAGGACAGTTAAAATTCAAGGGTATATAAATTATTGAATGAGGCAATTTTTATAAATTTAGTCATTTTTTCTTGTGGAGTGTATGTAAACATCTGTTATGTGAAATAACTTATTCAAGACATGCAATATAAAAATAACATGCAATTTTTATGATCTGTCTTATTTTGTTAAAATTATTAAAATGTTGCATAACCCGCAAGGGAGGGGGTCCCCTAGTGCTCTGCGTGGTGGGTAAACATGCTACTGCTTAGGATGCTTTTGCAGACGGTCAGAGTCTGAGAATTACCAATTGCTGTTCACAGTAATTGCCCGTCACAGTTTACATTCATTCATGTTTAGATTGAAATAAATGACATTAAAATTCAAAGTAATCATTTTGGTAATCTAAAATACTTTTCTAATGTAACTGTAATTTGATTAACACCCATTTAAAATGTAACTGTAATGAAATACAGTTACTCAAATTTTATATTTTAAATACGCAACTAAGTTAGTATTTCGTTACTCCCCAACCCTGGAAAATGAATAAATATGGATAAATCAAGCAGCAATTGCTTTAGAAAGTGCATGCCTCAGTGTACACATTTTATGACACCTGAGGATACCCACAAACTTTACGTTGTTTGCTTGGGAATGGAGCTGAATGTGTTCACTATGAAGAAGCTCTGCTCATGCTTTGCCTTCTTCTTGAGAAATAAGGTACAAGAGTCTGCACCTCGCGTTTAGGGTCCTGCTGCTGCTGAGGCACAGCAGAGACTTACAGTTGAGCTTGCGGAATCTGCAAAAATGTTAATCATTTTAACAAAATAAGGATCATGAAAATTGCATGTTATTTTTTATTTAGTACTGTCCTGAATAATCTATTTTACATAATAGATGTTTACATAAAGTCCACAAGACAAAATAATAGCTGAATTTATAAAAATGGCCCAATTCAAAAGTTTACATACCTCTGATTCTTAATATTGTGTGTCGTTACCAGAATGATCCATGACTGTTTGTTTTGTGATGGTTGTCCCTTGTTTGTCCCGAGCAGTTAAACTGAGCTCTGTTCTTCAGAAAAATCCTTCATGTTGTTACATACAGAAGGGGATGGAGACACAGGTAGAATATAAACAGAGTTTACTGAACAACCAGAAACAGCGAGCAGAGTGCAGGTGAGTGATGGCAGGTATAATTCGTGGCAGGAGTGATCGTAGAACTGATACTTGTCTTGTTTTTCCCAGGGATCGTGGATGGCAGGCAGATAAGGAGCAAATGCAGACACAGAGACACTCACGGGAGACAAGGAGAACACTAGGAGACCAGGAAAACGCTGGAGACAGGTAAGTATTCATCAGAAGAGTCCTTGAGGTAAGCATAACAGGTAGGTATGCGTTAACGAGACCGGACAGTGACTGAGTGTGCTGCTGTGTCTTAAGTAGTGCCAGTGATGATGGTGCTGATGAGTGTCAGGTGTGGATGGTTAGTATTCTGGTGAGGGAGTGCGTCGTGATTAGGTGACTGTGGAGCCTGGCGTGTCTGTGACATTACCCCCCCCCCCCCTCCACGGGCCGCTTCTGAGGGCCGCGGACCCCAACGTTGTGGTGGTCGGACCTCTGACACGCGGAGCTGGTCTGTTGGGATGACTGGCATGGAACTCTTCAAGTAGACTTGGATCGAGTATATCATTCCTAGGGACCCATGACCGTTCTTCGGGACCGTACCCCTCCCAGTCCACCAGGTACTCCAGGTGACCACCACAGCGCCGGGAGTCCAAGATGTCTCGTACCAGATAAGCTACTCCGTCAGAAGGATGGTGAGGTTTTAACAGGGAGACATGGAACGTGGGATGAATTTTATACTCAGGGGGAAGCTGCAGCTGGTAGGTGATGGGGTTGATCTGTCGGCGGATGGTGAAGGGGCCGATGAATCTAGGACTCAGCTTCCTACAGGGCAGGCGCATCCTGATGTCCCGGGTCGACAGCCAAACCTTCTGTCCCGGCTGGTAGTTGGGTGCTTTGGAACGTTGAAGGTCAGCTGTCATTCTGCGCCTGCGTAGGGCTCGTTGGAGTTGGAGATGAACTGAGTCCCAGACCCTCTCGCTCTCCCGGAACCAGTAATCCACCGCAGGGACATCTGACGGTTCCCCGGTCCAGGGGAACAGTGGGGGTTGATAGCCAAGTACGCACTGGAAGGGAGTAAGTCCAGTGGTAGGTTGTCGGAGGGAGTTCTGGGAGTACTCAGTCCAACCCAGAAACTGTTTCCAGGAGTTCTGGTGGCCGTGACAGAAGGAACGTAGGAAACGGCCGATCTCCTGTATCTTCCTCTCTGTCTGCCTGTTCGTCTGGGGATGGTAGCCAGAGGAGAGGCTTACAGTCACACCTAGGAGCTTGAAGAAGGATTTCCAGACTCGTGAGGTGAACTGTGGTCCTCGGTCAGATACAATATCTTCGGGCAGTCCATAGTATCTGAAAACACAGTTAAACATGATCTCAGCAGTTTCCATTGCTGTAGGAAGTCCTCGCAGGGGAATCAGACGACAGGACTTAGAGAACCAATCCACCACCACCAGGACACAGGTGCATCCGTCGGAGACTGGAAGGTCCGTGATGAAATCCATTCCTATGAGTGACCAGGGGCGGTTGGGAATGGGCAGAGGTTGTAGTTTCCCGGAGGGAAGACGATGAGGGCTTTTCGAGACGGCACATTCCCTGCACCCTTGCACGTCAGCTGCCATGTTGGGCCACCAGAAGCGCTGTTTTAAGAACGAGAGGGTTTCATTGACCCCTAGGTGGCCAGTGCCCAGTGACGTGTGTGATGCGTGAATGAGGGGAGTGCGCTGTGTCCGGGTGATGTACTGCAAACCTTGGGGACAACCTGGCGGGGTGTTGGTGGAGGCATTGGACTCGGGCAGTATTTCTTTGGACCAGGCGATGGGGTTAGCAAATAATTTCTCGGGGAGTATGGGCTCTGGGTCGTCGGTACTTTCGTCAGGTCCATGAATACGGGAAAGAGCATCAGCTTTTACGTTCTTAGATCCAGATCGGTAGGAGATTATGAAGTTAAACCTGGTGAAGAAGAGAGCCCATCTCGCTTGGCGTGGATTCAACCTTTTGGCGTCCCGTAGATACTCTAAGTTTTTATGGACCGTAAGAACCACAAACGGGTGTTGAGCTCCTTCGAGCCAATGCCTCCACTCCTCCAGGGCGAGCTTGATGGCAAGAAGCTCCCTGTTGCCGATGTCATAATTGACCTCAGGGTTCCCCTGCTGCTGGGAAAGGACTGCTCCCACTCCTGTGGTAGAGGCGTTTACCTCAACGATGAAAGGAGTATCGGGATCAGGATGGACCAGGAGGGGAGCGGAGGTGAACGCTTTCTTGAGGGTGTCGAAGGCTTGGGTGGTGGCTGTGGACCAGGACAGAGACTTGGGCTTGCTGCGTAACAGGTCCGTGAGAGGGGTGGTGATGATACTGTAACCTTGGATGAATCTTTGGTAGAAATTGGCGAAACCCAGGAATCTTTGCAGTTCTTTCACAGAAGTGGGAATGGGCCAGTCTTTGATCGCGGAGACCTTCCCCTCGTCCATGCGGGTGCCACTGTGATCGATGTTGTAACCCAGGAACTGCACTGAGGGCTGGTGGAAGATGCATTTCTCGGCTTTGAGGAACAGGTTGAAAGCCCTCAGGCGTTGCAGGACCTCCGCAACGTGGCGGCGATGGTCAGCCAAGCTGTAGATCAGAATGTCGTTGATGTAGACCAGAACTGACTTGTGCAGGAACTCCCGGAGCACCTCATGCATGAAATCCTGAAATACGGAGGGGGCATTGACGAGTCCATACGGCATCACAAGATACTTGTAGTGGCCAGTAGGGGTCACAAAAGCTGTCTTCCATTCGTCCCCTCACATATTCGGATGAGGTTATATGCGCTGTGGACGTCCATTTTGGTGAACACAGTGGCACCGCGGAGATGTTCCAGCGCTGATGGGACGAGAGGAAGTGGGTATCTGAATTTGATTGTGATCTTGTTTAAAGCTCTGTAATCTATGCAGGGCCGCAAGCCTCCGTCCTTCTTCGCCACAAAAAAGAAGCTGGAAGCAGCAGGGGAAGTAGACGGACGTATGTAGCCTTGAGATAGAGCTTTGGTGATGTAGTCCTCCATGGCCTTCTCCTCTGGGAGGGAAAGGGAATAGATTTTCCCTCTGGGCACTGGCTCACCGGGAATGAGGTCTATGGCGCAGTCCCATGGCCGGTGGGGAAGCAGCGAGGAGGCCTTCTTAGGACAGAAGACATCGCTGAAGTGGGAGTAACATGCAGGGATGTCTGTTGAGCGATTTTCGAGTGGGCTTTCCACAGACATAGCACAGACTTGGACTTCTTCGGAACATGGGAGACTTGGAACAGGAAACTCGGGAAAATGTCATTAAAACATTGGTTACCCCACTTCAGGATCTCTCCTGTCCTCCAGGAGATGATGGGGTTATGCTGCTCTAGCCAGGGGTGCCCTAAGATCACGTCAGCCGTTGAATCCTCCAGAACCAGCAGGTGGATTTCTTCCATGTGAAGAATGCTGACTTGAATGGGGCCGACACTATGGCACACTTGACGTAGGGGTCTTCCTGTTACCGAGTGAATTTGGTAGATTTTCGGCGTGGCTGTTCTTTTGAGCTGAAGCTGGCGGCAGAGGGCTCCGGAGATGAAATTCCCGGCTGATCCAGAGTCGAGGAGAGCATTAACTGGAAGACAGAAGTCGGCAGCAGTAAGGTTTTCAACAATGGTGAGTGGTTTCATCTTATTCAACATAGGCATGACAACACTCACCATGGGTCACACGGGGCGAGTAGGGCATTCCGCAATGTAATGTCCAGCTTGACCACAGTACAGGCAGAGATTCTGGGTCAGCCTTTTCTGCTGCTCAGCAGAAGAGAGACGAGAATTTTCAATTTGCATGGGTTCATTGGCTGGTTCTGGGAGGCTGACGGATTCTTTATGGTGGAGGATGGATGGAAAGAGTGACTGGCCCTGGTGCTCTTCAAGACACGACTGCATACGAGTGGCGAACCTGATGGAGAGTTGGATGAATCGCTCGAGCCCAATGGAATCCTCGTATGCAGCGAGATGCAACCGCACACGGGGGTCCAGACCATGATGGTAGGTGGCGATGAGGGCTTGTTCGTTCCAACCACTTGATGCGGCTAGGGTTCTGAACTGGAGAGCATAATCAGTCACAGACATGGAACCTTGTTTGAGTTTGCATAATCTCTCACCGATTGATGAATCCCAGGTTTTCCAAAGAATTCCTTGAAATGAGCAGTGAAGCTTGACAGTGACTGAACAATGGGATTTTTCTGTGACCAGAGTGGTTCAGCCCAGCGGAGAGCCTTTCCGTCGAGTTGAGAGGTTCTGAACGCCACTTTTGAGCTGTCGGTGGGATACAGGTGTGGTTGCATCTCCAGGACCAGCGAACACTGCAGCAGGAATCCGTTGCAATCCTCCGCCGAACCATTCTGGCTGTTCAGGCGGTTAGGTCCGGTCTTCTGTTACATACAGAAGGGGACGGAGAAAGAGGTAGAATATAAACAGAGTTTTTTGAACAACCAGAAACAGCGGGCAGAGTGCAGGTGAGTGATGGCAGGTATAATTTGTGGCAGGAGTGATCGTAGAACTGATACTTGTCTTGTTTTTCCCAGGGATCGTGGATGGCAGGCAGATGAGGAGCAGACCAGACACAGAGACACTCACGGGAGATGAGGAGAACACTAGGAGACCAGGAGAACGCTGGAGAGTATTTGTCAGAGGAGTCCTTGAGGTAAGCATAACAGGTAGGTATGCGTTAACAAGACCGGACAGTGACTGAGTGTGCTGCTGTGTCTTAAGTAGTGCCAGTGATGATGGTGCTGATGAGTGTCAGGTGTGGATGGTTAGTATTCTGGTGAGGGAGTGCGTCGTGATTGGGTGACTGTGGAGCCTGGCGTGTCTGTGACACATGTCCTGCAAATTCTTTGATTTTCCAGCATCTTTTGCATATTTGAGCCCTTTTCAGCAGTGACTGTATGATTTTGAGATCCATCTTTTCACACTGAGGACAACTGAAGGACGCAAACACAACTATTAAAAAATCTCTAAACATTCACTGATGCTCCAGAAGGAAACACGACACAGTTGTTGCTGGCACCATCTAGCTCTAAGGAGCTGGATGTAGTTGGAGGGTGCAAAGAGAGTGAATTTGTTAAGCACTCTCCTTCCATCAGCCCCGCATATAGGGAATTGCTGGATGTAATGCCCCGTGCCACAACCAGGTTGAATCTACCTTAGTCATGTGAGAAACAGGAGAAAATGATTTGGTGAAGACTCGATGAGCAATTCCTGGTGGGCCCTCCCCCGTAAGCCTGCCGTTTCTTCCGGATCTGCACGCTGAGGTGGAAAGATCCTGGAAGAAACCATATTCAGCCTGTATTTATTAGAATATGGAGGGTTTATGTGAGCGAGGATACGTAAAGATGCCCCCTGTTGAAGAGACACTGGCTAGCTACCTTTTGCAACATGAAGCATCTTTAGTAGCTACAGACCACCTTGCACCTTTTTGAATTTGCACAGGGAGTTTGTTGCACCAGGAAATTTTTGTCTCTGTTCTGTCAACAGCAATTTTCATTGCTATTTTTACTTACAGCTTGTGGGTTCTACTCGGCTGGTGTGAAGACGCATTCCAGCGGTTTGTGTGTTCAGCGCATTTGGCACTCAAGATGAGGATCTGATTTCAATCGGTGCATCGGAGAGTGGGCTTTTGTCTACTGGAAAGGATGAGGAGGCTAAGTTGCCCCCATTCGGGGTGGTTACTCATGACGAATCGGATTTGGAGCCGATTCAGGGATGCACAGGTAGATCTGTTTGCCTCCCAGGAGTCCACTCACTGCTAGTTGCTCTTTTCCCTGACCAAGGGGACCCTCAGAACAGATGCACTGGCACACAGGTGGCCCTGGGGCCTACGCAAATATGTGTTCACACAGACACTGTGCAAGGTCAGGGGAGTCGAGGAGTAGGTCGACAACAGCAACAGCCCCTCCCTGCTTTCTCAGAGATGGGGCACAATGCGGCACCCGCATCCAGACCTCTGGACGGGACGAGGAGGACTTATGTGGCCTACCGCCAGCGGTAGTTGACACTATCACTTTGGCTAGAGCCCCCTCTACGAGGCGTGCTTATGCCTTGAAGTGGAGTCTGTTTGCTGAGTGGTGTTCTTCCCGATGGGAAGGCCACCGGAAATAACCAGTCAGCTCTGTGCTTTCCTTCCTTCAAGATGGCTTGGAGCAGAGGCTGTCCCCCTCCACCTTGAAGGTGTATGTGGCCGCTATCGCAGCACATCACGATGCTGTCGATGGCAAGTCACTGGGAAAGCACAACCTGATCATCAGGTTCCTGAGAGGCGCCAGAAGGTTAAATCCTCCCAGGCCACACCTCTTCCCCTGCTGGGACCTCTCTATCATCCTTTCGGGCCTACAGAGAGCACCCTTTGAGCCACTCTTTGAAGACAGTGCTCCTGACCGTGCTCACTTCCTTCTGGAGGATGGGGGATTTTACACGCTAAAAGATTTAGTGTTTTAGATTTCCCTGCAGTGTTTTAAATTTTAGATTTTTAAATCTTATACGATCTTCAAAATGTGAGAGACCACAAACATGAGGACAAAAAATCCTACATTTAACCATTTTGCTTCCATAGTGTGTGGTGTGCCATGATTTGACAAAGACACACACAAACAGATTTTCAACTAGAATCCCGAACAAGGGAAATCTCGCAAAATCTTTCAAGACTTCAGAACAAGCATGACAGACTATAGGCAGGAAGAAATTGAGATGATAGTGTTTGGAATGATTTGGATGATTGTTTTACAGGACACGTTGTCTAAACACTTGTGCTGTTGCCACAAATTGACAAGCTGATCCTCCATCTCTGGTGTCCAAATCCATTTAACTTTGTGCTGTGCCATGATTGTGTTTGTTATGCTTCCGTCTTCTGTCAGCTCGCTTTCTTATTGGATATTGTTTAGTTTCATGTGATAATCTCCAGAGCGCGTACGCGTTTGTCCTTGGGGTTCCCCCACACATCAGGATTTCTGATTGTAAATATTCAACATGTCACTCTTAACACACCACAGGAAAATCTCACACCACAGGAAAATCTGATAAGATAATCTGTAGAACCATCAAGATAAACGGGACATGACCTAGGGTTGTCGGAAATCAACCCAAAATCAACCCAGTTGACACTTGTGGTGTGTACCCTGCATAAGGGTTTAAATACACAGGCAATGGTAATTAACAGAACAAGAAACAGGTGAAGAACTAATGTCTAAATAAAACTAATAAGGAACACAGGCAGGCAGGCAGGCAGGAAAACCTAAACACTTGTGTTTATCAGCTTTAATATATATATATATATATATATATATATATATATAAATTAAAGCTGATAATAATTGATAATAATGAGAATAGTTAAATCAGCATTATTAGTGAATGATCACATGACACTGAAAACTGGAGTAATTGCTGCTGAAAATTTAGCTTTGCCAATACATAGATATATTTATTATATAATATATATTTAAACAGAAATTTTATTTCATTGTAATAATTTTTCACAATGTTACTGTTTTCACTGTATTTGTGGTCAAATGCAGCATAAGACACGTCTTTCAAAAACAATAAAAAATCTTACTGGCCCCAAACTTTTGAAAAGTAGTGTAGATGTTTGAATTGGCTTGAAATGTACACCTGGTTAACTTTTGATCAAATATAATTTAATATTATTTAATATGTTGTATTTGCACTTGAGCTTGGTTGGATGGGGAGGAAAAGAAGGATATAAAAAAGGCACTGGTTTTTGGACAAAGACCTCCATTCTGCAGCACTTTCAGCTGCTTGCACTGTGAGGGCTGAGAATGAGCCAAGACACTATACACTTCACACACACACACAATCACACCCAAAGCCAAGTGTGTGAAATGTGCCTTTGTGCTGCAAGTCAAAAAATGATGCCGTACAATGCTGAGAATATGTTAAAAATGTGAATCCGGGGCTACTTCGGGGAAACGATTTCTCTCAGCATTGTCATATTTGTAGTTCCCTTTCGAGTGAACTCCCGCTGCGTCAAGGACACTTTGGGAACGCTTCTGTGTGATTGCGTCTGAAGCACGTGTGTAAAATCAGTCCAATGGTGATACGGTACATCACGGGTGGGTGACCAGGAAAGCATAAAAGCACATCTGGAATGACCAGCTTTAGCTTCTATGTCTTGGCAAGTGCTTTGTGTATGATCTGTTTGTCCTATTTATTGCTGTCTGTCCCGAAATAGTACAGCTCAATTACTATGGTGAGCACACAAACATTTAAGTCATTTGCTTCTCCCTGCCCTCGTTTCATTACAGGTGGGGATACGCACAATTTATGTGTTATGTTTTTGGGAGCAGAGCACACTCAGTCAGCTCTCGAGGGGGCTGACTGTGAACATTGCGAGAGACTACCACTTCACATGCTCCGCTCCCACCTATCACTCTTTGAGAAGAGTGTTCAGGTTCGTTCCCTGTGGTTCCAGCCCCACTGCTTCTGAGGCAGCATGGAAGCTGAGATCGTGGGGTTTGCAAATGGATCTCGTGGAGGGGTTAGAGGCAGGCACTGCTTTTTTTCTGCCTTCACTTCAAGGATCTAGCGCTCTCTCACTGGGATCAGAAGGCCACAATGCAGCTTCTTCCACCTGGGGAGAGAGTCTGGTGCTTCAGCTATCTAGCTCTGGGGAGGTGGATGTTCTGACTTCACCCCAAGGAGGTGGAGCTCATATGGGGAATGTATGGCCAAGCAGAAGTGGATCTGTTTGGACCTCAGGATACGACACACTGTCCACTTTGGTTCTTCCTCTGGATGCCATGGTACAGACATGGCCAAGGCCTTTGGATATTCCGGTCAGGAAGGACCTTCTGTCTCAGGCAGGAGGCACAATCCTTCACCCCTGTCCAGAGTTATGGAACCTGTGGGTTTGGCCTCTGAGGGGTGCTTTGAGGCTGAGGCCTGCAAGTCATACCAGAGTTCCAGCCTCAGACCTGGCTATTGTGCTAGAAGGATTATCCGTGGCTCCCTTCGAGCCCATTGAGACTGTTAAAGAAAAGTTTCTGACTTTAAAGACACTGTTTTTTCTACCCATAACATCTCTTGAAAGTGTTGGAGGCCTCCAGGCCCTGTTGGTATCCCCTATGTGTCTTGAGTTTACACCGGGGATGGCCAAGCCATTCAGTTTACTCAAAGCCGCCCTAGGTCACTAAGGTGCCAACCTATGTACTGCAGCCTATTGTCTTCCAAGCCTTCTGCCCTCCTCCCTTCAGAGATCAGGACCAGGAAAAGTTGAAACTTGTGTGTCCAGTGAGAGCGCTGGATGCTTATAACTACAGAGCTGCCCTGTGGAGGAAAATTGATCAGCTGTTTTTCTGCTTAGGGTCACCTAAGAAGGGGCTCCCTGTGTCCAAGCAGACAGTCAGCAAGTGGATAGTCGAGGCTATTTCTCTGGCTTATGAGGTTTCTGGCCAGCCTTCAGCTTTGGCTGTCAGAGCTCATTCTAGAAGGAGTATGGCAGCCTCTAAGGCCTTACTTTCGGGTGTGTCCCTTCAAGATGTTTGTGATGTGGTGGGCTGCTCCTCTCCACTCACATTCGTGAGGTTCTACAACCTGGACCTGGGTTCTTCCCCTAGGCTCACAGTATTCACACTGACAGGCACTTGTAAGCATGTGCCTGTCAGTCATTCCCAAATCTCCTTGATGCAGCGTGAGTTCCCTCGAAAGGGAACGTCTCAGGTTACGCCTGTAACCCTTGTTCCCTGAGAAGAGAACGAGACACTGCTTCACCCTGCCATACTTCCTTCATCCCTGATAGACATGCTTTGGCTAACTGAAGCTAACGCAAATATTTTGGATGTGCTTTTATGCTTTCCTGGTCATGACATCACACGCCCGTGATTTGAGTCAAAAAGAGTGACTTCTTGTTTTTCTCCCTCAAAAAAATTCATGAGCAGCTCAGCCATAACATTACAATCTTCAGACAACTGATAGCTGTCAGGATGTGTCCTTGACAGAAGCCTCCTGCTGGGTTTGGCTTGCTCGGCCAGGGTCCAGCATGACTCTGGAATGGCATCCAGCCAGCAGGATACAGATGAAAGTTCAGTGTGCTCATCCACGGTGTGAGATTCCTCATGTGATGCAGTCAATGAGCGAGGCCATCGGTCACCCTCAGGACTCTTGTGACACACTCATTGTGTCATTAATGATGTGTTCACAGAGACCGTGTAAAACAGCTGTGATGCATCACGCATGGTGTCAGAATGTGAAGGACACAGAGCTGAAGTCCTCTTATTGTTTCCATCCACATATTTTTTCACTTTAACAATAGATCCTAAAGGAAATGGTATGAGTATCTCAGAACAGTAAGTTCTGGGGTTATTGAAACTGAGATGACTTCTATGTTCTTTTCCTCACAGTCACATTGATTACTGAAACATATATGGGAGGTGTTGTAATGGAAGATGTTTCTGAAGATGGCATTTGAAACTGATGCTGTCTGGGACATACAAGAGTAAATCATCAACCTTCTAAACAGTTATGTATGTTACGTCACAGCAGTGAGTCATACTCCCATACAAACTATTATTTAGGTAAATTATCAGAAATTAACAAAATATTAAATATGATGAGATGAGAACTAATGTTTCATACTGCAGTTGAAAGAATCTCAGATGCTGAATGAACATTTCAAAATGTACTTTTGTCCTATTGTATTTTGGTATTGATTTTGTACAATTCTAATAACATGCAAGAGGTTGTGTAATTAAGAGATAATAGTCAGAAAATAGGGACAACCTATTTGCATAGAAACATTGTGCAGAAAGGGTACTTGCTGTCAACAAAAAAGGTTTTATTTTTAAATATAAAATGTGTTTCTGACAAGATGATGCAGAATGCAGAATGAATGATTTCAGTGAATGTTGTGTTTAGGGGTAGGGAATAGAATATACAGTTTGTACAGTATAAAAATCATTATGTCTGTGGCAAGTCCCAATAAAACATGGAAACCCAACATGTGTCTGTGTGTGTGTGTGTGTGTGTGTGTGCGCGCGCGTGCGTTTTGTAATTTATGAGGACACAAATTTGTATAATGACATGGGTAATACACTGGTATTACAACATAAACATGAAATATGAGGACATTTTAAAGTCCTCATATTTAAACTAGCTTTAAAAACATAATAAACAATGTTTTATTAAAAATGTAAAAAAGCAGAATGTTTTCTGTGATGGGTAGGTTTAGGGGTGGGGTAGTGTAGGGGGATAGATTGTACAGTTTCTACAGTATAAAAACCATTACGCCTATGGAATGTCCTCACTTTGACAGCAAAACAAACCTGTGTGTGTGTGTGTGTGTGTGTGTGTGTGTGTGTGTGTGTGTCTATCTGTCTGTGTGTGCATCTCTGATGGTAAACAGACTTGGCTCTCAGAAACAGTCTCAAAGGCATGTTTCTGAATGTTTTTGAATTTCAGAGTTAAAATTTGAGTTTCTAAAGAATACAAAAGGGCTGGATGTGCTTATTGGGAGCCAAATCAATTGTGTCCTAAGTGATTAACCACATTAAAATAGGACACTGAAGGAAAGGAGCAAACTCCTCAAACATGTCTTTCCTCAGTCCATATGCTGAATGTATTAATGGAAAGCTTGTACAAACTGTCTTGTTAATTAAGACATTATGATCTGGTTTCAATGTCTGTTCCATCAGTGAAGAAGAGCGTTTTCAAACGTGGTAATCTAAAGACATAAACAAATCAAACAGTAAAGCATGCTGTTAGTCTATGGCTTAATGTCATGCTGTCAGGATCAGTTGTAAGACAGGTTGTCTATCCAGTTCTAAGAGCTGAGCCATATTAGTCAATTCCAACAGCAGAATCCAAGTCGTGTACTCAAATACTCATGTTACTGTACAGGAATGTTCGTCTGACTGGCGGGAGACAGTGAAGGCAGATGCCTGATATGGGCAAAACAAGTGGTGGACATATATCACATTTAGAAATCTAGCGATGGTTTAGTCTAAGTTGAATACCGGAGATTATTTCAAAAGGAATATGCTCTTGTGTGGTTTGAGTAATACAAGAAGAGTCTTGTGTTCACTTCAAAATACATCATTTTAACTGTGTTCCATTGAGGAAATAAATGTTGCCAGGTGAATGTTTTTTATGCCATTCTGAGAGGATTCATTTTAGTTCTATTTTATGTTTTTTTTTTTTTTTTTTTTTTTTTTTTCAAAAGGAATATGCTCTTGTGTGGTTTGAGTAATAAAAAAAAGAACCTTTTCACTTCAAAATACATAATTTTAACTGTGTTCCATTGAGGAAATAAATGTTATCAGGTGAAGGATTTTTATGTCATTCTGAGAAGTTTTATTTTAGTTCTGTTTAGTTATATATTATATTTTTTATTTCAAAATTAATATAGTCTTCTGTGGTTTGAGTAATAAAAGAAGAACCTTGTTTTCACTTCAAAATACATAATTTTAACTGTTCCATTGAGGAAATAAATGTTGCCAGGTGAAGGTTTTTTATGCCATTCTGAGAGGTTTATTTTAGTTCTATTTAGTTCTATTTTATATTTTTGTTCTGTGGTTCTCCAACAATGTTTTGTGTGTGTGTGTGTGTGTGTGTGTGTGTGTGTGTGTGTGTGTGTGTGTGTGTTTAACTGAATTATGTTAATATCCTGTTGAGATAGATAAATAAATAAATAAATAAATAAATAAATCCCTTAACCTGTCAGTGTTATTCTGGGTTAGAATTATACTAAGATCCATATCATTTTAATTGGTGAAATCATATACTCTTTGAAGAATATGGTTGTATATACAGACTGTGCACTGCAGCCAAATTGTGAGTTTTCACGTTTTACAAAGACAGATCTCTTCCTCCACCTACTGGCTGAGTGTTTCAGCAGTGTAATATCCTCCTGAGACCCAAATATAGACTTTTTATAGACTTTTTATATTTTAGCAAATTTCTCTGACATGGTACGTGTCACAGTTTTAAGTCTTGATGTCCTGTAAAGAGCAGGTTCAGGGCCTTTCAGAGGTTTCACCATGACAATTCCCTCTCCTTGGTCTTTAAAAATGACTGACATTGATTGAACGATGAAATGTAGCACCCTTATGGAAATATTTTGTAATTATCATTTAAATCTGACTAATTTTCAAATTGTTTATCATAAAACAACATCTCAGGAAATTGTTATGGGGTTTCAAATCAGAATATGACTTTCTGTTACGAAACAGGACATCGATTTTATACATCCACTGTAATGGACACCAGGACTAAATCAGGCATTTTGGGAGAAACAAGTGAATAGGGAAAGAAATGATATATTAATATTCCTATAATATATTAGATATTCTTATGAAAATGTTGCCAATTATTACACCCATTGTTATGCTTCTTTTTTCATTACATGTTGCCCCAAGAACACATTAATATGCAAATTAGATATAATGTAGATGCATTGTATTGAATGGGACTACCCATTTATGGCCATTTTACACACATTTTAGCAAAAAGTAAAATAGTATATCAAATCATTCTGTTATATAACATAGTTGATAATCATATTTATACATCTGGTTAAAATCCTAAAACCTAAAAATTAATTGAATGGAATTAAATGGGAATGGGAAAAAAAATCCATTGTTTTTGCCTCCACATGTCTTTTCATGCCTTGTTATTTTTTAAATAACTGAGCCCTGATGTCCACTACAGTGGACATAGCATAACATATGAATAAAATATATTTTTTCAAAAATGCTTTTTTCCCCTTTTGCTTCTTATGCGCCAAACAATGTAATGACAATAAAAAAAACTAAATTCACAAAACTTTTTTCCCTCGTTCTCGGGAGGATATGTTAAGTAATAGAGCCAAGATGCAGACCTAATTATTGGTGGCCAATACGACTAGATACATTTATTAATTGTTGTTTTATTCATCATTAGTTTGACTAATAGTTTTTCAAAATATGAAGACTTCCATTGCAAAAGCCTCTACAAGCCACCTCAGTCAAAATTGAGATAATGATACTGAGTAAATGCTCTCCGCACATTTACGTTCATCAAATTCTTTCTTTTACGTTCATAAATCCCAGCCTCAGCCCAATCAGAAGTACCGGTACTTAGGTAGAAACCTATACATAGGAGCCTGATAAAAATGCTAATTTTTAAGAAAAACGTCAGATGGACTTAGAGGCTTTTGCACCTTAAAGTCTTCATTTACTGTATAGCCTACATAAAGCATATCTAAATATTATTTAGATTATAACTTTAATATATGTTTATGTAAGGCACTCCTATTCTCTGGTCTGTGGCAAGTCCAAAAATAATAATAGATTGGGGAAAAAAACAGAACTGATGTAGAATATGTGGTTTGTTCATTCCGACACCTCTGATCAAGGTCATGACAAGAGCAAGCTGATGCACAAGAATCTGACAATGCCCAGATTTCCCCATTGAGACATGAAGCTCTTTCACTCAATTCACACAGACACAGAAAATTTTACCTCTGTCAATATATTTCTCTCATACCATATTTTTGGATGCATAATAATACATAATAAAAATAATACATGTCCTAATATCTATATTTTTAACAGTCTATGCCTAATATGCTTTAATATAATAGCCTATACATAATCATTATACTAGACTACATTGTTATTATTTGTGTTATATTATATTATATTAATCACAGTTTCATCTTTAGGCCATATTTTTAGCACATTTGGCCACACCCCCAAAAATATGGTATGGAAGAAAAGATGAGAATGTAGATTTCACAAACACAGAGACATGCATGGTCTCATTTATATTTAAAAAAAAATCATACATATCTACTATAGTGGGCAGTACACATAGGCCTATCTTTCACCTTTCTGTGCGCTATGATAATCCTTAGTTTTTTTTTTTTTTTATTATTATTGTTCGACCACCAAAATGTGATTTTGATGTTAAATACAAATATAGACTTTCGCTGGGTGTATGTTTACTTCTAGGAAAGATCTCTCAATTAGAGGTGTGCAATAAATCTGACTCAGCACAGCCCCAGTGTTACGTCGAGGCAGAGGCCGTATCCAAGTCCGTAACTACAAACCTCATTATCATCATCCTCAACAACATGGCGCCAGCGTACAGCTGGACTGCACACAGACGCCACGGCACTTCTTCAACAAGTTACTTCACTCACTAAACGCAGCGTCGCGAAGATTTTTGTAGCTTTTCTTTTTGCTTTTCGCTTTTCTTCTTATCCAGTTCGTTTGTTTTCTTTGACGAGCAAAAATCAGCCTTTTTGGTCATCGTGGTCTCCAAAACTCACCTGCTTAACAGCAGAAAGAACAGACAGTACTGGACTCACTCACTGTTGCTGTATTTCTCAAAGTGAAAGGAAAGTGAGCACCGAGATTACGCGGACGGGAAAAGTACTTTTTTCCAGAAAAAATAAGACATGTAACTGTGCTCGAAAAGGCTTTTCTTCAGAGGACATGCATCTAAACATGAGCGAAAATAACTGTCCACTTGAAGAAAGGGATAGAGACAGACTTCCTCCTATACTAAACAATGTAAGTATTTTTCTGCGTTTCAAGTAGGCTTTTGCTGACTATGGTTAATATACTTTATAATATACAAATATACAAAATAAAAAAAAAATAAAAAATAACGTCATCATACATGAATGCAGTTTTTTTTTCTTTTTTTTTTTTCGTATTTTTAAATCACTGCTTTTTAATTGGAATGACATCAGCTCCTACGTAAAAAAATAGCCTACTGCTGATATAACACTTTTTGTAGTGTAAAAAGTCAGTAAAACGAAATATTCTGCACATGCAGCGTATTTTCTCCTAGTGATTTTGTATTTTCTTAGTGTTTAAAGCACAAAGAATACATCAGCCATTAAAGTTTCATTTCTGCAAAACAACCCTGATGCTTCTGGTTATGCAATGAGTGACAATCTCAATTAACAAGGTTTTGTTTTCCTCCACTATTGTTTAAATCTGTTTTAATATGTTTGCTTGTTTGTTTGTTTTTTTAAACTGATGCTTCTTTTTATTCAAATATTTGAATAAGAGGGATGGGTGGATCTTTAGTCCAGTTAGTGTAGTATAGAATATATAGTTTATTGTGGTATCTATTTTGCCATATGTGCACATTTTTATCAGTAGTGTACAGGTGTACTGCAGCACAGTTTTTTTCTAGAAATATTATAATATAACATGGATTGTTTTATCAGCAGAGCTTGGATCGTGGACCGAAGCTCCCTTTCCCCTCTTATGGAAGTTTCATCTCCACCTTGAATCACAAAAGAGAGTCAGGCAGCCAAAGTCTCTCTTCTCCATTCCTGCTACCTGCAGTTAAACAAGGTCAGACCCCTTCCAGTGTTGCCACTTTGGGCTAATTCTTGTTAGATAACTTAATTATCAAACAAATTGTATACATCCACAGTCTGTGCTTTAGGTCTACAAGCTGGTAACACAAGCAAAGGTTCTATGGCTTAAAAATGATATGCATGAGGGATTTAAAGGTAATTCCCTTTTACAGCAGAGGGAAAAAAATCTCATTGCATTTCAAAGCTGTCGATTTGGTTGGCTTTGAATTAATAACCACTTCACTGTTTTAAGCAGATGTTTTCCTTTCTTTGTCTTGGAGATCAAAGATGTTGTCTATGTGATGCATTCATCTTCAAGTCTCTGACCAGGCACAAGTGTGTTCACGCCTAACATGTCTTTAGCACAGATGAGCTGGGGTCTCATTAGGAAGGCACTACACAGGCTAGGGGCCTGACGCAGTGCTAAAGCTTGTTAAATATCTCACTTTACCTTGTAAATTCACTGGCCGAACTCGTGAAAAAAAAAAAAGTTGTTCCTACTCTAGTCCACAAGTACGAATCGTTTTGTGAATTTTAACTCATCAGCCTTTATCAGTGCATTTGTTGAGAATGAAAAGACTAGGGTGCCTTTAAATAAAATAACACTCTCTGCTGATGGTAATTGCATGTTACCAGGTAATTGTTGGAATGCTGAGAGTCATTGTTTAGATAGTTGTTTTTGATAAGATAATGACAAATAATTGTTAGCTGGAGAGTGATTGCAAAAATCCCTTTGGAGAGCATGATGAATGGCCCACCTTGATCATATTGTGAGCTGCTGTCTGATTCATTTTGTGTGTGTTTGTTTTCAGTGAGAGAGCTTCCACCAATATGTCCAGATGTGAGACAGAAGCATCGTATCTCTATTGATGTTCTTCCTCCAGAAGTGAAGGCTCGTTTTGTCTCAGAGCCCATTATTCCCATTCGGACCAAAACCACCAAAGAGTTTCAGTACGTACTTCTCCTTCCCTCAGTCACCCGCAGTATTCCCAGATCAGTTACAGTATGTTTAACCTTGTATTTTTCTGGCCATAGGGACGATGTTGAAAGAGCAACTATCTCAGGGGATTGGAAGCAAGTCCATGATTTCTACTTGACCACATTTGACTCCTTTTTGGAACTCAATGGTGCCTTTAAGGTGTGTTGAAGCTCCCAATACAGTGTATTGTTCATGTTTCAAGTGTTTTTTGTTGTTGTTGTTGTTGTTGTTGTTGTTTTGGTCACACTTTACACTTGGTGTCTTTAACTACAATGTAATTGTTAGGTATATGTAATTATTGTGTATATGTAAATATACAGCTGTTAGCTGTAATTACATGGTACATGGTATTAAATACAATGTAAAAACTTGCACAGTAAGTGCATTGTGTGAAATGATCAATTTAAATGTTAGTACATAGTAGTTAAAGACCTTTTTTAATTAGGTTGCTGTTGATTTTCATATTGCTTGAAAACTCTATTGCGCATAAGCTTACTTTGCTAAATGGCCCAAATTAATCACAGCCCACTGTAAATTATCTGTTAATTTATTGTGTGTAAAATGTAACAACAATTATTTAATATATAACAGTTTCAAAAAATATTTCACTAGTTTTCACTAATATCAATATAATTGACTTGTCTAAATGTGTCTTTATTTAGATTTTTGAATAATGGTCATTTTATGATTGAAACATCCTTTTATGTATAGCCAATGTTTTTAATAAGAACTCTTGGAAGTCAGTGGAAAACATAACTCTGAAAGTCAGGAAAGGAGGAAAACTGAACATTTTGGTCTCCAAATGAATCAATGAGCTCATTCAGGGAGAAAAAGAAACATCTGCATATGGTTTCATCAGAAGATTTCATTCTTATATGAGGTGAATGTTTTGCGATCAATTTTATTTGGGAAGTATATATAAAATGCACCATGTAAGTGGATAGAAAGTGTGCTTAATATTTTTATGTTGTAATGTTCTCCCTAGAAAGAAGCAAATGCTCCCTTCAACACTATTGAAGACTCAGGAATAAACATCAAATTTGTCAATATCGTTTATGATGCCTTACTCCACACGGTACGTAAAGAAACTTTCCATTTCAAAAACTGACTGAAGTTCTTAGTTCTAGTAATTGAATTACACAGTAAGCTATTGTGCTCTGTCTGTTATTTTGAATTTTGTTCTAATAAAATTGGTTTAATCTGGCTAATTTGCAGCCCGCAGACACACAGAAATCAGTCCTGAAGGGAATTATTAATAGCTTATTAAGAGAATGGAAAGGGTGAGTAGTGCATTGTGTTCTCTCACTGAAGCACTAAAAGAGGACATGAAGTCTTTGCAGAAAATTGTGATTAAAAAAAATCACTATCAGCTTTGTTTCTGTATTTTTAGGCCCCGCACAAAGGATGACCTTAGAGCATATTTTGTTCTTGTGCAGGTAATGCCATTGTTTTTACACACTTGGGTTTTCTTTTTGTTCATAAAGAAATGCATGAATTTTTGTTCTTTTTATCTCTTAAGAAAGCAATGCTTTCTTTTACTATAGCATCCTAGCTTGATGACTGATCTTCAGTTTTAGTGAAGGTAATTTGAAATTACATTAAAGCTATCAGAAATTAAGTTAGAATACAGTCAAGATACAGTACTTTTTAAAAGTAGCTTCAAAACAAGCTACTAACAAAAAAGAGCTAACTACATTGTAGCTATTTATTAGGACAATATTCTAAATGTATACTATAAGATAATATTGTTTCTTGTTGTAATCAGAGCAATATTCTCTAGTTTTTATTGTCATTACGGTGGGAGATTTAACATAATGTTCACAAAAATGTATTTAAAAACATACAACTAATAACATTTAAGAACATTTTAAAACAAATTGATATCAGCATGTAACTAAATAATGTGCAACAAAAAAAGATGTGGGAACTGCACTGATCAGTGATTCATTTATTTAATCAGCGAATCTTAGTCGATCTATTGATTGATTACGTGAATCATATGAACAAACTAATTCACCATAATCAGTCATTCTCCCAACACTAACTAATATACGAGAGTGAGAGAAGATCTTTTAGGAGAGTGTGTCTGAATATTGCCTCAACTCATTTTTGCACAGTAAAATGCAATTAACAAATATAGTGTTGTTGAGTTTCGATGTTCATTAGAAAAATTTGTTTTGAGAATAGCTGAGCTACTGTCACGCTACCGGAAATTTAGTTAAGTTAGCCTCTTTTAGTTACTTTTTAGTCTTTTAGATACCCCAACACTGCTGATCTCTAAACTCCTCTTACTAGTGACCAAAGCCATGCCATTAATACAAAATTGCCTTCATTACACAGAACCCAAAGACATGTGATACTTTTCTGTAATACCTGTAATTTCCCTTTGCAAACCAAACCAGTTATCTGTTTGCGATCCTATAGATGTGCACTTACACAGCAAAATTGCTCTAATCTTTCTTTGAGTTGCCCTTTGTGTTGGCAGCCATGTTAAACACCCCAGGCTGAGTAAGAGGCGAAACGGAGTTGCAGGAAACTCTTGATCTCCTCTCTCACCACATGGCCCATTGACTCCAGCCATAGCTCTGCTCTGGTGCAGACAGATCGTGAGCTAAGTGTTTACTTCACACATGACCAGTACAGGCTGGCCTGGGACTGTCCAAATAAGGACACAGCAACTGGATTTAAGCCTGGGAAGCCGTGGGCAGAGAGAGAGAGAGAGAGAGAGAGAGAGAGACGATGGCTTGGTTAGCTGGGATTCGGTTCATTTTGGGGTTTCAGCTTTATAAAACATTTTTTCTCTCTCTCCATTTGATGGGGATCAGTGGTGGTGGGAGTTAGACGTTTTCATAAACAGAAGCATGTACAGATGTCATTCTTCGCATATAGCGTTATTCATCCCCAGACTGTTGATGGGCTCCCTGACCTACATTTCTCTGGAGGACATGGTGAAATTGAAAAGCAGAGGCAATTACTGGGCTGATCTGTCTGCCACTAATGTCAGGCAGCCTCTGTATTATTTGTGTTCACCATGCCTAAGGAAGGGATGAGATCATGCTGGAGAGGAAAAGAGCTGGTTTCCGCTACAATGCCACTTCTTATTAAAAGCCAGACTTCTTTCTCTGCTCCTAAACGAAAAGTTATATTTCCTTTTTGAAGTTTGCTGAAATGCTTCTCTGTGTTGCAGAACCCTCAGTACACCAGCCCAGCCACATATGTCATCTATGCACACTTACTGAGGCAAATAGCAGCCCTGGCTGAAGCGGACCACCATTTTCTGATGCACTGGTTTAAAAAGTGAGTCCGACGCAGCTAGTCTTTTTAATCATTTATTTATTTTGAATAAAATGTGTGCAGTTTGTACAATTTATGTGTGAAACTTCATTAAAATACAATACCATTCAAAACTTTGTGGTCAGTAAGATTTTTTATTTGTTGGTGTTGTTGAAGAAATTAATGCTTGACCTCATTTCTTGCCTCATTTCAGCTACTTGCCTTTGTTAATCTTAAGTAGTTGTGATTTTAATTGTGAAATATATAAATTCAACAAATAAAGTTGAATTGTTCACTATATAACAGCCAAGGCAGCCGGTGTCAAGGGATTACACAAATTGACAGTAAAGACAGAAGTGTGTATGGATTATATCTTTCTGTTTACGATGTTTCATCTTTCAGGCTGCCTCAGAAGCGTTTCAAACAGCTGGTGGAGCGCTTGCAGCTCTTCATCACCACCCGCCTATTTCCTGCCAAACCAGAAGAGTTGCCGCCCATGGCCAAATGCTCTTGGTGGATTCCCTCAGCCACTAAAGTCCTTTCCCTGCTTAGTGAGTACCACTGTAATAGCCACTAGAGAGGGCTTGGAGAAAGTCAAGATGCTTTCCCATAATATTTTACGGCTGAATCTTAACAAAAACAACAAAAAAAATTTAACATTGATCTTGTTTTAACAGATGCGGCAAACAGCATTTCCTGTCCCCCTATCGTCCCTTTCACTGATTTCTACAACCTAACCCTGGACCACATAGACTTTATGGAGGATTACCACACGTGGCAGGCTCACGGAAATTCAAGCAGGTGTGACAGCAAAAATATCTTTTCAAAATAAAATATTGTCTTAAACCAAGTCTTCTTGTTCATGCAATTTTGTGTCTCAAGTAAATTTTCTTGTTTTAAGGACGTTTTACCAAACAACAAGGCGAAAGTATGATTTATGTGTGAAACGTCATTAAAATAAGGTTTTTAATAAAATTCATTTTTTCAGTATGAATGCATTAAATTATTATTAAAAGTGACAGTAAAGACATTTTGTCAAGTGAAGTCACCTTTATTTATATAGAACTTTTTTACAATACAGATTGTTTCAAAGCAGCTTTACTGTGATAACAGGAAAATAATGCAACAAAATTTGTTTTAGAGCTGCTAGAAAAAAATAGAAAAAAATAGTGTCATTGTCCAGCTTAATAATTTCATTTTTGATTAATTTCTGTTGTAAACAAGTTATTAACTTACTCAACTTAACAATGTTTTGATGTTATAAAAAATATTTTAAATAAATGCTCTTCTTTTGAACTTTCTATTCATCAATCCTGAATCCTGAAACAATGTATCATGGTTTCCACAAAAATATTAGTACAACAGTTTTCAGCATTGATAATAATAATAAGACAAAATGTTTCTTCAGCACCAAATTACCATTTTAAAATGGTTTGTGAAGTATGATGTGACGCTCTCGATTAATCAAGCTGGCCGATGTATTGGTCTATCACTAGTGTACACTTTAAACTCCTCCCCCCAAAAAAAGTAATTTCTGATCTATATTTTTCTCAGGTTCACCTTCTGTCAGTTCCCTTTCATCCTGTCCACAGTGGTGAAGAAGGCCATCATCCAGAGAGACTCTGAGCAGCAGATGATCAGCATGGCCAGGGTGAGAATTCACATGCACAAAGAGCTCTCACTATAGCCAAAACTGTCTTAAGATGAAAAATCTAGTCTCTATTTGAGAGAATATTTCTTCTAGTCTGAGAGTATTTTCTGATAACAATCCTAGCATGGGTGGGGCAGCATAATCGCCATTCCTATGGCTCTCTCCCAAACATATGTGTCCAGACTGTAGGATAAACAGACATGTGGCTAGAGAATAATATCATCATACACCGCAAATAGACAGACATCATCTGTCTAAGAAATGTGTTAATCAGAAACAAGACATCTAGAGTCATGGAATAAAATCTAGATATGGCCATGTTCTGTAAACTTGTTTCTTCCAGGGGAATGTTAACTGATAAATGCATTCCTCTCTATGTCTAATGCAGCAAACTCTGGTGGACAAGGTCTCTCGCAGGCAGAGGGTGGATATGAGTCTGCTGTTTCTCAACATTAAAGTTAGGCGTCTGCAGCTGGTCAGTGACTCACTGGATGAGGTAATACTGCTCGGTCCAGATCTCTAAACGTAGAATTGCGTCTGTTCCTGGAGATGTTACCATGAGTTCCTTTGAACCACTGAAAACTATTTAGCTCTATAGTAAGAAAGACTTGGGTATGGGCTGCATTGCTCTGGATAAAGTAGCACAAACCTACATTTTGTTTTCCTAGGCTGAAAGCGTTTTCAGCCAAAAGCATTTACATTATGTTCTGGAAAGTTCTAAGTCTGGCTAAAACTTAATTTGGAAAAATGGCCCCTCCATAAATGTGTTCCCTTTTTTAATAGCTTTCGAGAAAGCGAGCAGACCTGAAGAAAAAACTGAAAGTGACGTTTGTTGGGGAAGCAGGGTTGGACATGGGTGGACTCACAAAAGAGTGGTTTCTTCTCCTGATTCGACAGATTTTTCACACAGACTACGGTAAGATGGTCAGGACAAATAGTGCCAGTCTTGGATGAAATTCAGCTGGTAAATGCTGCATAAAAGCAGTCTTGTTTCCCCATAAAAATATCAAATACATTTTCTTGAGAGGCAAAATGTTTACTCTTAACTTCTTAACAAAGATGTCTCCTCACTAACAAACTTTAGTAAGGTTTATGTTGAAAAAGAAATCACAATAGTTGAGCATTGATATAAAAAAAAAAAAAAATCAGGTACTTTTCTAATGGTATGGCACTTATTAACATTTTAACTCTAAATTATTAAAATATCTGATTCAACATGGTGCTCTATAAGAAAGTACCAGTGTCTGGGACAGACTTCCAGTCGTTAGTTGTTACTTCATTTGCCTATTTTACTTCATTTGCCAGGTGCTTCTCTTTAATGTTAATTGTTCTATTCGTTGTCTGTGTGTCATGTTACAGGCATGTTCACATATGTGAAGGAGTCCCAGTGTCATTGGTTCAGCAGTTGGAAATGTGACAACTACTCTGAGTTCCGATTGGTTGGAGCCGTATCCTTTCATTTCCCTGCAGTTTATCCAGTATAGGTGGTCACGTGTGGGTGTGACAAACTTAAAATAGTGCATAAATATAGAGTCAGCTCCCACTTGGCACACACTTCTGAGGTTCATTCTTGTCCTTCTGTTTTCTGGTGGGAAATGTATTTTCTGCCTCCAATCTGTGCTCTGATGATGTGAAAATTGAGCATATGCTATTTTTATGCCATGTCATTTCTAAATGTCAGTTACACAGGCTTATAATGCAATATGACACTAATGAAAGATTCACAGATATAGTTATGGTTATGAAATGGTTTTGTAAATTATGTGGTGCGTGGACGGGCACGTGTCAAGACCTGGTCCGCACGGTGCTCTCGGGAATGTGTGAGGAGAGACACGGTGGCAGCCAAAGACTGCCATGTCCTGCTGTTACCCCTCTAATTGTCCCCTCTGGCTCAGGCTTCTCGATACATGTGGCTGTCGGTCCAGCGCATAACACAGCCTCTGAGTTCTCTGTTCTGCAGCACAGAACTGCTGTGTCACATCAGTAAAAACTTATGAAATAAAGATTCTTTTGTTTTGCCCTGTTAGGAACAACCGTGGCTCGGTTTGTGTTGTCTCATCACTCGGTTTGTGCAGTACTCATGGAAACAGTCCTGCCTGTCTGCTCTCTCTGTTCTCTCTCTCCTGAGCTGAGGACTTTTTTCCATCGCCCTCACTACACATATGGAGAGCACATGGGATTGAGTTGTCAGCTACAGCTGAAAGCACTTATTCGCAGGACTCTTCACATTTTCCTCTAAATGTATTATACACCTGTTGGGTGTTCTTCCATGCATCTTACTGTGATGCTTTAGTTGATGTTGTGATAGTAGGAAATATGAAAGGACTTGTGTAATTTCTGCACCAGTAGTGGCACCAAAGCGTTTCATCTGCTCCCTTCATCTCCAATTTGTATTCAGTTGGGCCGCTCAAACAGATTACAATTCCATTTGCTGCCACTAGTTGCACAGAAATTACAAGTTGTGTCCCAAATGCAAACTATACATTATGCACTTATACTATGCACTACTGAACCATCTAGTGTATGGTTTTTTAAAGGTGCCCTAGAACTAGTTTTAACAAGATGTAATATAAGTCTAAGGTGTTCCCTGAATGTGTCTGTGAAGTTTCAGCTCAAAATACCCATAGATTTTTTTTAATTAATTTTTTTAACTCCCTATTTTCAGCCATAATTACATATGCACCGATTTAGCGTGCGGCCCCTTTAATTCTCGAGCTCCCCCCGCCCCCGAGCTCTCGACTGCCTTAAACAGCATTTAAACAAAGTTGACACAGCTAATATAACCCTCAAAATGGATCTTTACAAAGTGTTCGTCATTCATGCTGCATGCATGCATCGATTCCAGTGAGTACAGTATTTATTTGGATGTTTACATTTGATTCTGAATGAGTTTGAGGCTGTGCTCAGTGGCTTAAGCTAAAATTACACACTGTTGGAGAGATTTATAAAGAATGAAGTTGTTTATGAATTATACAGACTGCAAGTGTTTAAAAATGAAAATAATGACGGCTCTTGTCTCTGTGAATACAGTAATAAACGATGGTAACTTTAACCACATGTAACAGTAGGCTACATTAGCAACATGCTAACGAAACCTTTAGAAAGACAATTTACAAATATCACTAAAAATATCATGGATCATGACAGTTATTATTGCTCCATCTGCCATTTTTCGCTATTGCCTTGCTTACTTACCTAGTCTGATGATTCAGCTGTGCAGATCCAGACGTTTTGCCCTTGTGTAATGCCTTAACATGGGCTGGCATATGCAAATATTGGGGGCGTACATATTAATGATCCCGACTGTTACGTAACAGTCGGTGTTATGTTGAGATTCGCCTGTTCTTCGGAGGTCTTTTAAACAAATGAGATTTACACAAGAAGGAGGAAACAGTGGTGTTTGAGACTCACTGTGTGTCATTTCCATGTACTGAACTCTTGTTATTCAACTATGCCAAGGTAAATTCAATTTTTCATTCGATGGCACCTTTAAAGGTTATTATGCCATCCAACAGCTGAGTCTGATAGCGGCGACAATTGATTGCATGAAGTGTCCAACATCCACACTTTTTTTTTGGATAATTAAGTGCATCATCTGGGTATTTGAAAATTGAAAAAAAAAAACAAGGCAGGGTTCTATCCATCAATTGTTGGTTAGATAGAGGCAGATCTGAAGCTGATTGTAAGAAAGGGACGGGGTGATCAGACAAAATTATTTGAGAAGTCCGGCATACGTCAGCAGGGAGATAGAGTTATGAAATATTGATAAAAATGTATAAGGACAAAATATTAAACATGCATGAATGAATAGTTCACAATATGATCAAAAACATGCATTTAGAAAACAGATATGATGAATTTTCATTTTATGCCATCAAATTTAAAGGATGTATCAAGATTTCTTTCTTATGGTGACATATCAAAGAACTTTTTTTTTTTTTTTAAGCCAGTAAGCTTAAGTTTCCATTACAGCCATGAATCATTATTTTCAACTTGCTATTGAGTCAGAAGTTTGTGGGTTTCTTATTCAAGTGAGCGCTAGTACTTTAGCATATAGAGCAGCTCTGGCCTTCAAGGTCCACTTTCCTGCAGAGTTTAGCTCTGACCCTAATCAAACAAACCTTTGAAATCCCACAATCCTGTGCATATACACTACCGTTCAAAAGTTTGGGGTTGGTAAGAATTTTGTCTTGCTTAAAGTCTCTTATGCTCAGCAAGGCTGCATTGATTTGATAAACAATACAATAAAAACAGCAGTATTGTGAAATATTACATTTTAAGATAACTTTTTTATTTTAATTATAAAAATTCAATTAATTCTTGTGATAGCAAAGCTGAATTTTCAGCAGCCATTACTTCATTCTTCAGAGACACATGATCCTTCAGAATTCATTATATTAATATATGGATTAAATCAATATGCTAATTTGATGCTCAAAATCATTTCTCATTATTATCATCATTGTTGAAAGCGATTGTGCTACTTATATACTTATATTTTTGGTCAAAACCATGATCTTTTTTTTCAGAATTATTTATGAAATATAAAGTTCGAAAGAGCAGCATTTATTTTAAATAGAAATCTTTTGTAACATTATAAATGTATTTACTGTCACTTTTAATCAATTTAACGTAATCCCCATGTAAAAAATAAAATGATTTTTTATATTAATTATATTTAAAAAAAAGTATTAAATTCTTTAAAAAGTCTTACTGACCCCAAACTTTTGAATGGTTGTGTAGTTTGGTAGTAAACTAATTTATAGATGTATGTTTTTGTATTAATATTTTTTTTAATTTATTTAATTTCTGATCATTAAAAAAGCATTGCGGCCATTAAATATTTGCTTGGTTTTGACTAGCGCTCGCTTGACTTTGCTTTAGATCATTAGACATGACAATTAAAGAAAGCAGACTGTTAAAGGTGCCTTCATACAAACCACTGCCTGTTAAATCATTGACCGTCAAGCAGTGAGGAAGCTGCCTTTGGTTTCAGAAGGCTGGAGGTGTGTGTCAAGTCTTTGAATCTGTCCAGCTGTGTGCACTTAACCCCATCTGTCAGCTTATGGGCTTGGCTGTGTATAACAGCATCACACTGGACATCCGCTTCCCCCCCTGTGTCTACAAGAAGCTGCTGACCCCGCCCATTGTGCCGTGTGACCTCGACACCCCCGTTGGCATGGCGACCCTCACCCTGGAGGACCTCCAGCAGATTATGCCTGTATGTACACAAGCTGTGACACACCACATGGCATAACATTCAATCCAGCCAAATCCTGATGAACAAGGAGTTTGTCAGTCGCTGATGGGTGAACCAACAGCTGTTATTGTGCAGTGTAACACATTATTCCAATATAAAGTAATGATATCCAGCAGCCCATATAGCTTATATGTACTATTTAGATGTGTTGCTCTTTATATGGTGACAATGAGCTCACTCAGCCATATATGGACAGTGTAGATGGCTGACAGAATAACACTGAGTCACTGGAAGCAGAAATAGCTTTTGCGTTATCGTTTGCACTTCCAGGGTGTTACCCAGCCATCACAGGCTCACACACTCCTGTTGTCTAGTCTCCTGGATGCGATTAATAAGGCTCAGATGGTGCATTGTTCTGAAGACAGCAATAATAGTGCTCTGTTGGCTTTCAGCTCTGCTGATAAAGTCATGCCTGTCTTGTGAATCTCACAACGGCCTTTGAAGTATCGTGTTTTTTTTTTTTTTTCTTTTGAACTTCATAACCCTTCAAATGCTAGTTTCTCGTGTTCTGTTTCTAATATAGCAGAATATCAAGTACAAAATGTCCCATTAATGTCAATTATGAAACAATGAAGGTAGCAAAAAAATCATTTGAATGTATACAAGTCTGATTTTACTTACAAAAGTTTGGGGTACATTTTTTTTTTTTTTTTTTTTTTTTTTTTTCAGCAGTGATACATTAATTTGATCAAAAGTGACATTTATAATGTTGCAAAATATTTCTATTTCAAATAAATGCTGTTCTTTTGAAGAATACTGAATCCACATGATCTTGAAAAAACTATTATCATGGTTTCGACAGAAATATTAAGCAGCATAACTGTTTTTAACATTTATGTTAATAAGAAATATTGCTTGAGTATTCATCCAAACATCTAAGAAATCTAAATCAGCATATAAGAATGATATATGAAGAATTATGTCACACTGAAAACTGGAATAATGGCTGATGAAAATTCAAAATTGATTTGCCATCAAAGGAATAAATTACATTTTTAAATTTATTAAACTAGTTATTTCCAATTTTAACAATATTTCACTATGCTATTGTCAAATAAATGCAGCCTTGGTGAGCATAAGAGACTTTTTTTTTTTTTTTCCCAAAAACATTAAATATTTTTAGCAACTCCAAACTTTTGAATGGTAGTGTAGTTCACTTATTTACCCAACAGAATTGTACTAGGCATTTGAAACCAACATCTAAATCCACCACTGAATAAAACGCACATTTGTGCTATTGGACTTTTGACTCAAAACCTTTTTAGTTAATGAGATACAAACCTTGTAGCAATCAACTTCACGGTTTGACAACTAGCCCTGGTCTCGCCTATATCATTACAGTTGTTAATGGTATATTATTAAATTGAGTAAGATCACAGATAGATTTTAAATACATTTAATTAGAAACACATGGGGTAAATCATGATTGAATGGTTCCAGTGTACTACTAAGCTAGGTTTTCTTTGAGGACATAATGATATGCCTGTTCAAATTCAGCAATTGCCTCTCCTGTGTCCAGCAGAGGGCGCCCAATATTAGCTATTTCTTCTGCAGCAAAACACTTTGTCATAATACAGACCAGTATGTATGCTGAAATATAATGTACAAGAGGTTGATTGTATTTAGAAAAATTAGTTAAACTCCGCTTTCATATTGATTTTCCTTCGCTCTCCTGTTACTGCAGAGTCTGATTTAAATGAGCCAGATGTTCTGTTTTAACGGTCTCTGGCTTCCTCCAAACTTACATAACTGCCTGCGGGCGTTGTTTGCTTCCTTGTTTCAAACTTTTTTCAAAGGTAATGTGGACGTGGAACCTCTAAAGCTACTTTCTTAAAATGAAAAAAAAAAAAAAAGCATGATTTCCACCATTTGCCTCAAACAGCACAAACATCCCATCTGCTTTTATTTTATTAGCCGCACAGACTTTGAACAGAAAATGAAGTGCAGCCATATAACATAAGATTTAATGCTCTCACAGTCACAGATACCTCACACAATGTCACATATGCTGAGACATTAGTCATCTCTACTTTATTGAATTGTTAATGCAATTTTTTATGATTTGTATTGAAAAGTGTTCCTTCTACTGGAAAGTAGAAATATACATATAAAAGTTGCAAATTCAGAGTATTTCTCTAAAGTGCTTCTGTGTGCATTTCAGGATCTTGCACATGGGCTTGGGGAACTCCTCAGCTATGAAGGAAATGTTGAAGAGGACTTCTACACCACGTTTCAGGTGAGTCCCCTTTAAACTTGACCTGTACAATCAGGATGTTTGCTCTCGTTCCATGGTATCTAATAGATAATCATGTTTGTCTGATTGAACTAGACTATAAGCAGGTCATTTCTGTACATGTTTCTCTAGGTTTTTCAGGAAGAACTTGGAGTGGTCAAGTCATATAATCTGAAACCAGGAGGGGACAAGATCCCTGTAACCAACCTAAACAGAAAAGGTGAGAGAGTCTCCACTCTCTAGTTGTGTGCATGACTGGTTTTTCCCTTTTCAACATGAATTGCCACATTGTCTTGTTTCTGCTACTGAAGGATTGATCTGTTTGTCCTTGCACAGAATACACCCAGCTCTACATTGATTTCCTGCTGAATAAGTCCATCTACAGGCAGTTTGCTGCTTTCTATCATGGTTTTCACAGTGTTTGTGCCTCAAATGCCCTGATGGTGAGTTTGCTGTATAGTTTTTGTCAAAATCCTCATTGCATGGTAATTGAATAAGAAATTCTGAGGGTAATATTCTACTCAGCAAATGAGTAGAAGCCAAGAAACAGCTTGACATTTCACTCTAGCTAATCATTTTTAACAGTTAGTGCTGTTGTGAGGCACAGCAAGCTCTGGAATATTCTTCTAGTGGCTCTCAGACAGAGAGACTTTCAGGGGCAGAGAGAGGGCAGGGTCTGTGGGCCATTTTGTGTGTGTGTGTGTCTGTGTGAAGGCTACATCTGTGTATGGGCCATCCCTTCCCCCTCTGTTGGAAGGGTGCCCTGTAACTGGGCCTGCTTTGTTTGTTCAATCTCCATACCGTATCCAGGCTCTTCTGCTACTGGCTGGGAGAGACCTCAGACTTCAAGGTCGTATAGAATGAATATATAGAGACCCCCAGAAAATTGCAAGTCTCTTGCCCTGCTTAGCATGTCAATTGGAATCTGAACAAAGGCGCAGTTTCTTGCGGACTTTGCACAGCTCATGAGTATGTCACATAACATGCTCTCCTCCATTTGTTTAAATACAGCCAATGCTGACTCAATGACCTCGCTAGTTTATGATTTCTGTTCGTATCTGTATATCCGTTTCAATTTATATTTTTTCTGAAAGAATTTCCAGCTTAATTTAAAGAGACCAAAACTGATAAACATTATTGACTTCCTTCCTGAACTCTTTAGACTCTTTTATTTTTTGTCAAGCTTTTGTATGGTGGGAAAATGTCATTATTGTGATTTATGGATAACAATGTTTTGTATCAGCAGAAGTTGAAGTTGTTTTGTTGTTGCTTGTTACACATGTTGGCACTAGTTGACATTCCCTGCAATTTGCTGAGTTAATAGTTCTTAATTAAAATTCTTGTGTCTTAACACATGTTGAAGGAGTGTGTTTCAAACTGTGTGCTGGAATAGCCTGCATAAGAAACCAATACACATTTTCTGTCTTACAACACTGACTTTCAGTGAACCTAAAACTATAGATGATGTGTTCAGTGTTCAGGATCATGTGTATTTGTTGGATATTTTTCTCTGTGCACCAGGGAAAATAGTAAATTTCATGTTTGTTTATCTTGGCGATGATTCAGCCTCGATTTAGACTTCCCAATATGGTGCTTCTCTCTTAATCAAGAGATGCACACAGAAAAAAAAGAAAGAAAGCAGAGAGATTTCATCAGACCATTTTAAGAAATAATCAGCCTGTGAGTCACTAGTTTCTCTCTGGGTTCACTGAACTGCACAATCACTGGTTGTTCAGTTTTTTTTCTCTCTGTATGCTGTAGGATCAGCTGTACATGTGTCTGGTTGGTTAACAGACTGACAGTGGTGAAATAGTGTTACAATGAGGAAAGATAAACATAATTTCAGACCTCCTCTGGCCTGATTCCACTAGCCATGATCAACTTTATACCCTCCCCTTCTTAGTGATTACGCAACAATTGACTGTGTCCCTGGCTGCTTATGTAAGAGGCTCTGTAACGGTAATATCAGACTCGCTGGTCCTGGTGTGGTGTGAGGCGGGGAGGGGGGAGGGGAAGGACGTGGCAGATTGATTTGGACCATTGCTACCTATTTTGTGGCTTAAAGACCTATCTTTATCTTTCGGTCTCTCTGTCTTTCACACTGTTTCTCAACACACTGCACAGCACAGTCTGTGTACTTGCAGGGTGTGGCAATAGAAAGGGATGTTAATACCAACATGGAGTAATTTTACTTTACTTTGTCCTTTTGGTGTGAATGAAAAGTGTGACCCAAAACATTATTTAATGTGCAGATATGACTGTTTCTTCTAAATAATGTTTGTTTGTTTTTTTGTTTTTTGTTTTTCCCCTAGGGCTATCAATCAACACTTTGATCAAATCTTTATTTTAACTGAAATAAAACTTTTTTTTTTTTTTTTTTTTTACTTTTTTTTCTTGTTGATTGATGAACATTTATTTTGTTGAAAATTTAATTTGGTTTATTTTGTCACGTCTTAATGTTTTTCAGCATCTAGCACAATTTTTTAAGATGCTGTGTCAAATTAAAAGTGCAATAAAGAATGCAAATGCTAGAATTGTGGTAAACATAAACTGGTCAGTTGATAGAATACTTTATTAACCCAATTTGTTAACATTAGTTAAAATATTAGGTATCATAAACTAACAATAAACAATCATTTTTATAGCATTTATTAATCTGGGTTGACAGTAATTAATAAATGTACTATTGTTCATTACTAATTCAAACTCATATTTGTTCATAATACACTACACTGTAAAAAATACTAATTGTCTGTCTTAAATTTTAAGTACAATCAACTTGGCTGTACAAGTCATTTCAACTTAAATGATATTAAACTGACTTTAAAAATTAGTTTAAATAAATACTGTTCATTTGAACTTTCTATTCCTCAAAGTATCCTGAAAAAGTTGTGCTGCTTAATGTTTTTGTGGAAACTGTTTTCAACATTGATGATAAGAAAAATCAACATATTAGATTGATGTCTGAAGGATCATGTACAGTAACACTAAAGACTGTAGTAATGGCTGCTAAAAATTTCAGCTTTACCATCACAGGAATTAATTATATTTTAAAATATATTAAAATAGAAAACAAATTATGTTCATTTGTAATTATTTTTCACAATATTATTGATTTTACTGTATTTTGATGAAAAAATATATAAAGTGTTACCCATACTTTTTTGTTGCAAAGTTTTTGTGCAGGTTAGGGGGCAAATCAAATGAATTATTTTTTTAATACTCTATTTATATGAACATTTTTTCTCCCACCAATATGCATGTAATTTCAACAATAGCAGTATTATAAGGACTCATTAAATCTATCATTTATGTAGCTCTTGAGGCCAGAAGAGGTTGAGATCCTGGTTTGTGGGAGTCCTAATCTGGACATGGGCTCTCTGCAGCGAGTGGTGCAGTATGAGGGCTACAGCAAGACTGATCCCACCATTCGGTACATGTCTTGTTTACAATTTGTTATAGTCATGCTTTCCCATGCATGTCTATCAGTGGAAAAATGACTGTTTGCTCTGGTGTTGCAGGGCCTTCTGGGATGTGGTTCTGGCCTTTTCTTTGGAGCTGCAGAAGAAACTGCTCCACTTTACCACAGGAAGTGACCGCGTTCCTGTGGGGGGAATGGCCGACCTCAACTTCAAGATCTCCAAGATTGATGTCTCCACTGACTGGTAATCATCACAAAGGCTGAGTTCAGTGAAACAACTGCATGCATGTTCATTCTCTACAGTTTATTTATTCAATTTCTTTGCAGGCTCCCAGTGTCGCATACATGCTTCAACCAGATCTGTCTACCTCCATACAAGAGCAAGAAAGAATTAAGGCAAAAGTTGACTATTGCCATTTCAAATGCAGAGGGCTTCGGATTGGAGTAGATTACAGTTGTAGATCTAATAATCTAAATCGTGACTGTATTCAGCCTGCATTCACTGAAAGGTAATGGGCAGTGATATTATTTTAAACAGCCAACAGGGTTGTGCATCAGTTGAGTTGAGAATGCCTTTTAAAATATTTTAACAAACAGGACTCAGAATTGTAATTCAATTATGTAAGGAAGTAGAATTAAAATCAAAGTTCATGTACACTACTGTTCCAAAATTTGGGGAAGAAATTAATACTTTGAGCATGGATGCAATAAATTGACCAAAAGTGACAGCAGGGACATGCACACAGCCACTGACCCTTTGCCCTCATGGGCTGAGGTGCCCCTCCAGCAGGCAGATTACAGTATATGAGCGGAGTGGACTTCAGTCCACGCTAAATGCATTCTGTAATGACTCTGCTGCTCCATTTCTCGCTTGCACCCTGGCTGCACTCCTAGTTCTCTTTGCTCCTTTATCGTGTCGACATAAATTATAGGTGTAATTTGCAGGTGGGACGGGTGAGACATGTCCCCATCACTTTTTGAAACATCTTGCGGTATAGATGTATCTAATACAAATTAAACAGAGTATTAATTTTGTTAGTTTGTGTTAAATAAGAGGCGATCTGGCACTGGAATGCGTTGTTTTTGAAATCATGCTGAGTGCTCCTTTGCCACTGTTATCAGTGGCTAGTGCGCAGACAAGTGCTTCAATCTATAGCTAACCATTGCGGAGACTCTTTATTCGTTCCTTTGAAATCACAAAACAAAAATGCACACAGATGTGTCCCTGCTCTTGCTATACAATCACGGATGAACATCTTTTGTTTTAATGAGAAAAATAAATAAACTATATGTGGGCAGATTAGAACCCAGAACCTCTGACATGCTTAACAAAAGTTCTACCACCAGACCCTTAGAACTCATGAACTATATGTATTTATTCACTAATGTGAACAATCTCAGGACTAACAACATATTGTATTATAGTAGATGTAAGGATGACACTATCACATTAGGCTAAACATGAGTTCTGTATCGATAAATTAAACTCAATGTACTATTGAAATTAATTTCTGGACGTCGTAATGTTATTTTTTGTGCCCCCTCACACTCAGTCTGTCCAACCTACTTTTTAAAACAAAGTTATGCTATTTTTACACTCTAGTCTATGGTGAATCTGCAGAAACTCATTGGTGGAGATTGTTTTTGTTGGCAGTGTTTTTCTCCTTTTCTGATGTTTATTGAACTTGCTGTCCGTGTCACAGATCGACCCTTTTCTTGGTTTGGGCCACTGCCCCTCAAAATGTCTGTGCATGTCCCTGAGTGACAGTAAAGACATGTTACAAAAGATTTATATTTCAAATAAATGCTGAACATTCTATTCGTCAAAGAATCCTAAAAATGTATCATGGTTTCAACAAAAATATGAAGAAGTTGCATATTTAGCATATTAAACTGTTTTCAACAGTTGTTTCTTGAGCACCAAATCAGCATATTAGAATTATTTCTAAACAGTTATGAGACACTGAAGACTGGAGTAATGGCTGCTAAAAAATTCAGCTTTGCCATCACCGGAATAAATTACATTTTATAATAAAATAGAAAACACTTCTTTTAAATTGTAATAATACTTTACAATATTACTGTTTTTACTGTGTCAAATAAATGCAACCTTGGTGACTTCTTTCAAAAACATTCAAAAATCTTCCCCAAATTTTTTGAACGGCAGTGTAGATGTATTTATAATTGTAGCAAACTTTCTTGAAAGATTGGTTGGGAGGCGCTTTGGAGTTGTACGTTTATAGACTTCATTTCCCATAATGCAATGTCTGTGTTAAATATCAGTCAATTCCACTTCCTGTCATGCCAATTCAAATTCCAAATCGGCTACCTGTGAGTGTGGTCAATTCAGTTCACATTCATTCTCATGAAAGTATTAATAAGGAGACCCTGACAGCCACATCAGGTAAGCATGAGGATAACGCACAGCAGTGATAATGTAAGCTCTAGATGTAAAGTTTCAGCAGAATTACTTATTGTGGATTGTGTGTACAGTGTAGTATTATTTCTTGTGAACCAGGGTTCTAAGATGAACCCAGTTAAGCTGTTCGTCTTCAGTCGTTATGTAATTTGGACTCCTCATTGCTGACTGCTTGAATGAAGGTCCCAACATTTTGTGTGGTATTAGAATATGTGGATTTTATGGATAATATAGTGTATATCTGTTTAAGAAGCTCAATTTGCTGCAACATGAAATTAAAACTAAAATGTTTAGGATTTTTCTCTTCAACATGGGCCTGGTCTAATGTCCCATGCTTCTGTTGAAAGTAGGTCAGTAAGGGGCTTGGTCTCAGCTAAAATAGCCTGGCAAACAGGCTGTCAAACTTACCCAGCATTCTTAAAGAGACAGCGCTTTGTCTCCAGGGTTACAGAAGCCCACAGTTAATAAAAGCTTCTGTGTGAAACGTTCCTTAACTCAAGCATTTCCACCGGTTCTGATGGGCTTTTAAAATGTAGCTGTTAATAAACTATAAATTTAAACTGAAGGTTTGTGTCTGAGTTCAAACTTTGTGGTTTTGTTGAGTGTAGTTTAGCAATTGTCGACAACCCTTTCTCAACCTCTCTTGGGCATGAAAGGAAGATTGGTAATGTGATTTTTGTGTGTGTGTCAGTGAAGTTTCATGTTTGTTGACTAGCCATAACATGGATGAACAATTTTTTCTTTTTTTTCATGGTTATTCTTTAAATAGAGTGGTTGACAGCAGTATTTGTCACAACAAAAAACATAATTTATTTTACAAAAAATTCTTTGCTTTGTGCCATCAGTTTCATGATTCATTTAGGACTCAATCAGAGGTCTAGTGATACTGCAGTATGCTAGTAGATGACCTCTAACCTCAGTCACCCTTCTTATCCTGGCTTGGCTCGCATAATTGGATACTTGTATGTGGTGTGTTTTTGCATATTTGTGGCTCATCATGTCATGTGATTTTCATTGGACTCATGCAGTGGCTTTATTTGTATTTATATTGTCTGTTAATGAATCACTCCAGTGTTAATGCTATGGTTTTATGTTCTCCAATGACTGAATACAAATGTATTTACCATGTATTTATTTCAACTTTGCTCATTCATTTTTAATGAATAAAGTTATACAGCAAAGTTTTTGTTTTTTTCTGTAATGAAAGTGAGATCCCTTGACTTGAATTTTTATTATCCTGGAGTTATTGTCACCTCCTGTCTATAATGTGAGCCTAGAGCATTTCTTAAAAGTCATAAGAAGAATCTGAAAATCAAAACAACTACAGAGAGCACAGCGAAAGCTACCTACATTTCACCTCAGGCTCTTTAAAAGAACAAATTATTATTTGCTATATTTTACTGTTATATTTTCTGCTGTTATGAGTGTTTTATGCATATTGTCATTTTATTCAATCATTTATTTGTACAAACAAAGAACAGGGGTAATTAATGACTGTATCTTCACTATGAAAATACGGTTATATTAATGAATGTACCAAACAACACTATATACACTATTATTCAAAAGTTTGGTGTCAGTAATATTTTTGGTTTTTGTTGTTTATGTTTTTATAAGTCCCTTATGCTCACCAGCGCTGCATTTATTTGATCAATATACAGTAAAAACAGTAATACTGTGAAATATTATTACAAATTAAAATAATAATGTTAATATTTTTTTAAAATGTTCATTCCTGTGAAGGCATAGCTGGATTTTCAGCAGCCATTACTCCAGTCTTCATTGTCACATGATCTTTAGAAATCATTCTAAAATGCTGATTTGATGCTCAAGAAACCATTATTATTATCGATGTTGAAAACAGTTGTGCTGCTTAATTATTTTATGGAAACCATGATATATTTTTTAAATTCTTTAGTAAATATAAAGCTCAAAACAACAGCATTTATTTGAAACTGAATTTCACATTTTTTCATTTTAAATGCCTTTCATGTCAATTTTTTTTTTTTTTTTTTGAATGGAAGTAGGCAACCAGGTAGTCGCGCCCCCAAACTAATGCTGTTTGTTCAGCCAATGATGCTAATTGCTAATGCGATGTTTTAGTTTACTTATCACAAAGAATGACTTTCTTGGTACCTACTGTATATCAGTCAAAATGAGCCTCCCTGCTCACAATTTTTCAGCTTTTTGATTCTGGTTGCACACTTCTGAATATCAGTAGATGCGGACAGGTCATCCGGGTTTGCCTACTGTATCATAAATACTGAATATTTAACCATCCTACTGATTTGGTATACTGTATAGTAGGGAAATACACATATTCAGATATAGGCAGTGACTACATATTGGTTTAAAGCATGACCAAGCAGACTAATATTTGAGAAGAAAACAAAAATATCAATAAATAATACATCATGAGATTGTAAATATATATAAAGTATATTAAATGTGTTTTTTTTTTTTTTGTCATCTAATCTTTTTGCTCTGTAACCCCTGGTGAGATCAGTGCATAATCTGCAGCTGCTGCAGTCTAATGGTGCTCTAGCCCATGCTTTGGGACACACTGCTACTCAAAACAATGACCCGTTGCTATAAAGATTCCGGCACTAAAAAGTGAGAAGTGCCGTGCAGTGCAACCGAGGCTATTTGTCACGTCATATCACAGGACTCCAGCTGTTCTCACCTGAGAGAAAAAAACAGCTGAAATAAACACTCCTGAAATCTCAGAGATCTGATCTCAATTGCACTAAGGTCACAAATGTATCAGGTTGTCATATTAGGAAACTAGGTGGGTAATAATATAACTTGTCAACATACAAGACATTTACAAAAGATTACCAGATATCTCTGGCTGCTGTCCAGGATGGATGGGCTGACAGTCAAGGGGGAAATGGGCCCCCATAGTCGTGGTGGCAGTTGAAGAGCAGAGGGGTTGGGCAGACAATAAGTTGGGTTGACAGGTGTTTTCTGTGTTGAGATATTAAAAAAGGTACACTGACATGTGTCAATCAATGAAAACCTTTGTTTAGGTTTCAGATGTACCATGCACACAATAGTGGGATCAATTCATCTCTCCTGTGTAGGTTTACTGCATAGTTATGAAACATATTTTTAAGCATTCCATCATGGATAAGAAATTAATTAAAGTGATTATTGGCCCCACTATATTTTGGGTGTCTTTAACTGCAATAAAAATACTTTTGCCAGGTCAACAGTTTAATGTAGGTGTAATTACAGAAATGAATTACAAATGTAGTTACATGTGTTATAACATACAGGTATTTTTAAATGCAAGTAAAATGTAAAATAGGCATATAAGAACACAATAAGTGCACTGTATTAAATGATTAATTTAAATGTTTGTACATAGTAGTTGAAGACACTTAATATAATTGGGACCTGATGTGTCGTCATTCAACATTATTTTTTTGTTTTTCCTCACGGGGTTGTCGTTATATGCAGGCATGATCTTTGCTTGGTAGGAGAACACAAAGGAACGTGCAGTAAAGTGATTTAGCCTTCGGTTACAGCAGACCATGGAAAACAAACAGAAAACATGAAGGAAATGACCACCTATTTCCCAGTGTGTCCAAGGCTGCAAGCTCATTACATAATACAATAACACACAATCACACAATGAGGTAAACAGAACCAAGGCGGAGATTAAAATAAAACATGAGAATAAAGCATTTTTCCATAGACAGTTTTTATTCCAGGAGCAAGTGAAAAAAAATCAGCATTTAAAATGATAATTGCTTATCTTGTGTACAACGCTTTGAGAAGCTGCTTTTAAAGGTGCTTTATTAAATAGTTTATTATTATTATATATTATTATTATATATATTATTATATTAATCTAAATTGTATTGCCATTTTTATTATATATACATTGTTAGTGAAAATACTGTAGGAAGTCATTTCAATTTATATTTTGCTTGAAATTTTTTTGTATATAAAGCAAATAACGTTTTTTAAGTAAGTTGGGGCAACTGTGCAATGTAACATTGTACAGGTCAGACCCATTAAAGCACACATTTGTTAAATGGAAAGCGTAATCTGTCTTTCATGGCACAGCTTAAATGCATGGATTGATTTTCCATGACAACAGGGCATCGATCAAACCCCTGATCTTCTGATGACTCATCTTGAGTATGTAATCAAAAGTTCTCATCAAGCTTAACTGCCATCTTATTTTAAGGTATGATCATCACCATTATAGTTTTAATAATCAATACTAAATACTCAATACTATCAATACTACAGCTTGTGGTTTATTCATGGCTCGATGCTGATGTGAAGTGTTGCTGACATCCCTGCTTTAAATATCCAGCACTGCTGTGGTGCAGTAAAAACACTGGCTGCAGTACTAGAGGGCTTATTAGTCATCCCAAAATGTAGTGCTGTGTGGCCTGGTTCTGTCTGTGACACACAGCCTTCCACAGAAAAAGAGTGCCCAGTTCAGCACAGATTCTGTGTTATTTGCAGCACTGAGATATAAGCCTTAAAAGCATAGTTCATCCAAAAATTGCAATTCTATCATCATTTAATCACCTTGTGCTGTTCCAAACCTGTATGACTTTTTTCTTCAAAGGAACATAAAAGAAAATATTTTAAAGAATGTCCAAGCTGCTCTTTTCCATGCAGCGAGGAAATATATCTTTTGTCATTTAATAGTATGGAAAAGAGCAGTTTGGACATTCAGATAACCTCTATATTCCACTTGAAAAAGAAAGCCATACAGGTTTGGAACAACATGAGGGTGAGTAAAGGACAACACAAATTTCATTTTAGGCTGAACTGTCTCTTGAAGACCAGAGATTATGTTCGCCTCATTAGGTGAAAAGGGTGCCATTACATTTTTTAATGCAGCTTTTAAAGCAGCTGGTATGACTTTATACCGAAGCCATCATTTATTTAGAATCATCTTGCCTGGTTCACCTGTTTATTGAGGCTTTAGTGTAGCTCTTTGCTCAAGGGTGGCTTTAAAGATAACTTCTCCTGCAGATATGAAGGGTTATTCTGAAATATCAGTCATTCTAGCTCAGTCAGAATAGACTGCTTTAAGTCTGGTTTGGATTTCTGACCCTAAAGTCCACTATTGTACAATATATTAGTTAAATATAATATTGCCATTACATCAGATTAGAGTGCAAATTATATTTATAACAGAAACATGATCTACTGTGGCCATGATGATCTGTGCTAAATGAGCACATGCTTAGTCATCACATGGTTCTTTTGTGAGAATGTACAACCATACGAATCTGCTCCTGTGCATGTGAAAGTGATACTTTAGAGATCATTTAGAAATATTTTGAGATGAAGATACTGTATCAGAGTATAGAAAATTAAAGTAACCTTTTTTTTTTTTTTTTCTTAAATATGTGCAATGAGAAGAGTGGCCTGCTTGGTCACGACAAATACAGCCTACAAATATGGATATAAGGGCATTTGAATTCTTTCCCTTGGTCCTAAAGTATAGTTAAAGTATTGACCTTTACATATGATTAAAGTATAGACCTGTACATTATGTCAAACATGTTACTCTTTGGCCGACCACCCAGCCCTGTCCGAGTCTAAGTTTAGAGCGAACTTGTATACCCTCACTCTGCTACATGCCAGTCCCCACGAATTCCAGTCTAAAATTTTGCAATGGTTATATGCCAACACATGCAGAGCCTCGTGTTGGAAACCTGTGACATTGTGGTCGTTCTATATAGGGCCAATACCACCTTCACCTCAGTATGTATATCCATCTGATGCAGTATTGTATGTGCTTATATGAAATGATTGATTGATAAATTGATTGTGTGGATACCAACTGTTAAAACAGATACTTCTTCCTGATTTTAATAATTTCTGTATATTATAGAATCTCTGTATAACTAAAACTGTCTTCCCAATTCTTGTGGAAAAAGTACACTTTAGCATACTTTTAAAAAGAGTACTTATTGTGGTAAATAAATAAGCATACAAGCAAACCTTTTTATAATGTTTCCTGAGACTCTTAATTGCATGTTATTTGCAATAAAAATAAAAATGTTTTATAGCTTAAAATTTATGCTTAATGCAATTAGTTGAACTCAAGATAGCTTTTTTTGAACTTGAGGACTTAAATATGTCTTTATATGTAATTTCATGTTTATTTCCATAGTCTTTTAAATATGGTTAAAGTGTAGTGCCGAATGTACTGTCAAGCATTTACTGTATGGTCAACTAAAATATCCTTTATACTTGTTTGTCATATATTCAAATGTATTCATTACACATATGTAATGATGTTCCAATGTATTACATTTAAAATATATTAACTTTAAATGTAATATATAATAACACACTACTTTACATGTGCTTTTAGTTTTCTAGTCAACACACCAAAATAATTATACTTCTTTAAAGCACAAGAAAAGATTATAAAACTTAATGATATAAAATGTAAAACTTTTAATTTGACAGTATTACAAAGTGCACTTTTTAAAAGCGTACATGTGTTAAGGGACATTTTATTTCATTTTATCACAAGTACAGTTTTTTTTTTTTTTTTTTTTTTTTAAGACTTTTAATACTTATATTTTAATACTACAAGTGCATTCAATCCAATTAAGTGCACTTCTTTCTCACAAGGGTGTTAAATCAGCACGCTTTGAAAGCATCAGCCATGGTTTCACACCATAATAGATGCATCTGAAAAGAAATTTATGCTTGAATTGTGAATTGCATTCCTTCAAAGCAATGTCCTTACAAAACATCTTTGTCATTTGCCTCTGGCAAGGTGGGGATTTTGAACACATTTCCTGTGATATCATATGAAATATGTCCAAAAGCTTGATATTGGTAAAATCAACATGGCAAGACAGAAAGATGCAAACAGGTGAAAGGTTGTAAATGCATTGATGTTACTGATATCTTACTTTATAATAGGTGATTGCAACATTTCCATCGGTCTATCAACAGATAGTAAAGGTACAGGGTAAAAAACTTAATGTCTAGGTTTGGAGAGGTTAGTGTCAAATTAAAGCTTAATGCTGCAAGTAAACTCTTATTTTGCTAATGCAAATGGATATACAATCTATTCATTCAGAATAAACCACACTGTGTGATTATTTAAATATCTCTAGTTCTATAAAACATTATTTTATTCTTATATACTGAGTCTTGTAAACAAATACCTTTGTCAGGAGGAATCTGTGTTGATGGAGCTGTTGTCATCCCTCATTCATCAGCTCTTTTGAGCTCAGTGCTACAGTCAGACTCAATCATGTACTGGTGCTTAATGAAGCAGCATATTTTGGCCGTGTCAGTGCCGCAGGCACTGAGGTGGCGCTGTATACAAACCAAACCCTCCCAAAAAATAGGTTAGGCTACTCTGTCACTCGTTATAAAAAATCCAGGATGTTCTACTCAAAACTATTCATGTCCCAAGACTTGAATTTATGAGTTTCTGTGGTAACACATAATGAATTAATCTGTGTAATTTGAGTAATCAATAGACAAAACAACAATACAACAAATACTGTAACAGTTATGTAAATGCATTATTAAGAACATTTATTTAGCTGGACATTAGATAGTTATTCAATCTGTGCTAACTACATTAAACTGTATTGTATGTTTTTCATTTATTTTCAGGTTATTTTTGCACTGAGACATTAACAATATTCAAATATAGCTGCAAGCAGCAATTAAGGGGCAAATCACAAGAAATGCATGATGAGTTATGCAAACATGACTGGAAGCATCAGACCAGCTGCAGTAATGAGTAATGAAAGTAATTTTTAGAGGATTTTAGTCAAAAGAGCTGAGAAATCATAAATACAATCACTAGTTAATATCATTAGGAAGCATGGCATTAGTTTTCACTGTTATGCTGATGATACTCCGCTTTATATTTCTTTGCGCCCTGACGAATCTTGCCAATTCACAAAATTAACGGAATGCATAGCTGATATAAAAAATTGGATGACAAGCAATTTCCTACTACTTAATTCTGAAAAACAGAGATTCTAATTAATGGACCAAAAACCTCCACACGTAATTACCTGTATGTTCTGTCAAGTCTTCAGTTAGGAACCTGGGTGTGCTCTTTGATAGCAATCTTTCATTTAAAAACCACATTTCTAGCATCTGTAAAATTAAGACATATGCTCTCAATGACAAATGCGGAACAGTTAGTTCATGCGTTCATGACATCAAGGCTAGATTATTGTAATGCTTTGCTGGGTGGTTGCCCTGCACGCCTAATAAACAAACTCAGCAGCTAGAGTTCTTACTAGAACCAGGAAGTATGACTATATTAGCCCAGTTCTGTCAACACTGCATTGCCTTCCTATTAAACATTGTATACATCGTATAGTTTTCACCCCCCAGGTCTTAAAGCGTCATGTTTCCTTCTGGAGCATCAGTGAATGTTTGAAAGTTTTTGTAATAGTTGTGTTTGAGTCCCTCAATTGTCCTCAGTGTGCGAATATGGATCTCAAAATGACACAGTCACTGCTGGAAAGAGCTCAAATATGCAAAAACAAAATCCTTGAAAACTGAAGAATCTGCAGGACCGTAATACAGTGTACATTTTAGGACTTCCTCACACCTCAGTCATACAATGAAAAGGCGTCATGCCTCAGACTAAAGGCTTCAGTCACTGGACAAAACGGCATCATGACTCAGACTGAAAGGCTTCAAGTCTCAGGAAAAACAACGTCAGGTGTCAGGTCTCGTACAATTAGGCATCGAACGAAAAAGCTTCAGACGAAAAGGCATCGGATGAAACGGACTCAGACTAAAAAGCATCATGTTGTTTTTTTATTTTGTATAGCCTAACTTTCGATTGGCTTTTAACCCATCATAATGCCGTCCTTCAGTTGTCTTTTTCTTTACTGTTACTATTCCCAAATTGATGTAAGGTGTGTGTGCGTGCATGTTAATTATGTAGAATCTATCTGTTGATGGTATTCATGTAGGCTATTTATGTAATCCCTTGGCGAACAATAGTTTGCAATGCAAGCTAGTTGCAATGTGTTATTTTGCTAATTTTTTATACATGCAAATAAAACTAGTGAATAATACAAATTTACAAAATAATCTCAGTGGGATATGTTTTATACAACTTAGTGTAACATTTAACAGAAAACTGCGTGCACGTGACATCACATTGAGGCGGGGCAATTCGCTTCTTTCTAAGTCTATTTCATTTGATGCCTTTATGTCTGATGCCTTTTAGTCTGAGTCCGTTTCGTCTGATGCCTTTTGGTCTGAGGCTGTTTTGTTCGATGCCTATTTGTACGAGACCTGACACTTGACGTTGTTTTTCCTGAGACCCGAAGCCTTTCAGTCTGAGGTGCGATGCCGTTTTGTCCAATGACTGAAGCCTTTTAGTCTGAGGCATGAAGCCTTTTCGTTGCATGATTGAGGTGTGAGGAAGTCCTAAAATGTACACCATACCTGGAGGATTTTTCTGAAGAACAGTGTTCAGTTTAACTGCTCAGAACAACAAGGGACTCATGAACAACCATCAAAAAAAAAAAAAAAAAAAACCCATAGAACCACCAATGGTTCCCAGACTTTTGAGGGGTTATTTTAAAAAAATTCAGCTATTTTTTTTCTTCTATTTGTTTCTTCTATGTGTAGAAGAACATCTTTTATGTGAAATATCTTACTCAGGACAGTAGTAAATAAAAAATAACATGCATTTTGTATGATCTCTCTTATTTTGTTAAAATTATTCACATTTTCACAGATTCTGCAAGTGGTTCCCATACGTTTTCATACAACTGTAACTGCATTTTAGCCTACTGCTGATACTGCTGCTATTTTGAGTGTTTCTGCATGATGTCGCAGCACTCAGTAGAATCACAAGTACAGGTAGAAATCTCAGTTCTCAGAAAACTTGAATTCTGAGTTTACAAGTTGTAATTATGATTTCTACAAGGACATGAATGCTTTTAACATGAATGCTTTTTTAAGTCAGAATCTCATAATTACATAATTCTGAAATGAACACTCTTTGTGTACTGTTAAAACTTCCCAAAACAGCAACATAACAAATGAAATATTGTGTGCACAAATTAGTATGTTGTTAATACTCTATTCTTATTATCAGCTATTTACAGTCCTTTTGTTGAAAAAAAAATAAAATAAAAAAATCTCAGGTCAGTTTTTATAATGTTTATATATGAGTTTTTAATGTTATGCAGCCACAGATTTAATTATGTACGCATAACCAAAGTGTCTGTGTTTAGCTAGCCAGAAATAGCAAAGAAGTGATGCCAGGCAAAATAAAGTTCTTGTGTGCAACAACTTGGCATTTTTTTATTAGCAAAATCCTGCAGAACTGCTTCTAATCTTCATTCATACAGAAGGCAAAAGGATACTAATGACTGCAATGTAACATTCCTCATTTGTTTATATTTCAGAAGGTCAAGTACGGTCAGTGATAGTTGCTGGGCTGGAATATGTTGTCCTGGGAAAAAATACCTTGACCTTTTTGGTGGGCTTGATGTCAAAACATGGTATGTGTCACATGTGATATGGGTCTGCATTTCAACACTATCCCTGTGCTATATGCAGGAGGTATGAGAAGAGTGGTTTCTTTTGCCTTTTGCCCCAGTTCACAATAAACAACACCTTATTTTGTTTTGGTCAAGTTCTTTATCCCATCTCATGATATCCCCTGGCTAGGTCGCAGTGCCCTTGATTTGCTGGAAGAAACAAAAGGATATTGTAGAATAAGTTTTGAGACAGGTTTCAGGTTTGGTCAGTTTTCATGCACAACAAAGTTTGGGGCAGGTGTGGAAAGTTTTGACCTCTGTGTGCCCTGCCATCAAGTGCTTTTCTTTGGCATGGCTTTACAGGCTGCCATGTGTGTAAAATACTAGGGTGATGGAGAAAGATTTTTTTCCTCAAAGTAAGGATTTGGGAAGCCTCTGTGGAGCGTGCGACTAAGATAAGAATTCAGGAAGGACTTTTACCGCCAAACTTTTCAATTTCCGTCTCATCTCCAAAAGATTACAGTGGCTCGCCATATTCAAGGCCTTCAAATGTTTGTGTTTGTGAAGGAATGGTGTGTTTTCTATTAAGGCCATGCTGTTATTGTTATGAACTATGGTTGCATGCTGGAGTAACCTCAGTATTGGAAGGGGAAAAAATAATATCACATTTAAACACACTAGAAAGGTTCCAGCAGCAATAGTACATAAAAAAAACTGCCCAGAGCATTTCATTCTGTTGGATTCTCTAAGTCCAATTTCATGCAGGTTTCACTGAGATATTTCAAAAGCAAGTAATGCAGGTTAAGTTTCTGGGATTTGTTCTTCTCGTTGCTCTGTGATTGTACTGCCATAGTTTAGTTGCACAGTATTTGTGAGATAAAATCTACCCTGAGGGGCTCTTGATGGCAAATACAGATAGATATTGATTTTAATTGGATCTCAACCACATATGCGATCAAAGAGTACATGAGGTCAGAAAGTGCAATATGTAAGAAACAATGCCAGGCAAAATATTTTTCTTTCTTTCTTTCTTTCTTTCTTTCTTTCTTTCTTTCTTTCTTTCTTTCTTTCTTTCTTTCTTTCTTTCTTTCTTTCTTTCTTTCTTTCTTTCTTTCCCTGAGGAAAGATACATTTAATTCAAGGTATATCCTTGGAAAACAACTCTTAATAGCAAATACAGTAGCTAATGTAGTAAATATTGTATTAAGGATCTATAGATATTTTTTACTGAAAAAAAAAAAATTCTGATAAAGAAAAAACATGTTTGTTGTAAAAATCTGCTAATGTGGGCCACATGATGATGTGTGCTTATATATGACTTTGAATTGTGCAGTATTTCGCACACAATGTCTGTGACGTTTGTCAGGTATATAGGCTTCATGAGATAAACACTGGCAATAATATGACTGTAAATGTGTCCTACTTTAGAGGCCCGGCCCACTGTCATGTGTTATATTTAATCTCTTCCTATGCAGCACAGCTGATGATCTCTTGATTTCACAAGTACAGATTCATCTTTTGCATTGATGAAATGCAAGAAATAAATACTTGTATATTTTAGCTAAATACAGCAACAGTGCCTGACAGGTCAGAGTTATGTTGATTTAATTGATTTAGACTTTTCTGAACCCTGGATCATCACTGTTTATACAAAGATCGTTGACAGGTATTTGATTTAACTTTACTCCACAGTAACCTTTCATGATTACAAATCATGATATGACATTGCAGTTATTTTCCATTTCTCTCAATACTAACAATTGCTTCACTGCATTTGCTAAAATATAAAATAAAAAAAAAATAAAAAATGTATCTCATTTGTGTTTTTGCATTAAAAAAAATGTTTTAATGTATAAAATATTTATGTTTATGTATTTATTTATGCATTTTCTTTTTGACTGTTGTGTTGAATGTGTGAGATTAAGGGTATTTATGTACAGAAATGTCTGACTAGCTGTGAAAATCAGCAGTTCAGTATTCAAGCTAACATGACAGACATGTCTGTTCATGCCTGTCATCTGTTAAATCTGTTGAACTCAAATGCAATAATAGTTATGGCATATACCACTGTGGTCAGCACCTCCCTTTATTCATTGTAGTCATCATTCCAGCCTAGGCACTTTACATACTTCAAAATGTATGCAGTTACATAGTTTAATTAAAGTTTTTATTAAATTTTGGTTCATGGCTAAATATACAATTTTTTACAATCTTCATCTGACAATAGTAATAAAAGTAATAATATAATAAACATGCTAATTAATTTTGAAAATTTGAAAAAAAAAAAAATAATTTATGCATTTGGCAGACACTTTTATCCGAAGCAACTGCAATCAAGATATAGCCTACATTTGATCAGTTCATGCATTACCTGGGGATCGAATCCCATGACCTTAGAATTGTTAACATCATGCTCTATTGTTTGAACTACAGGAATACTTAAACTACAAAAGTTTTTTTGGAAGTTAAAAAATCCACTTGTCTCACAAATCAAAGCTCTCAGATGGAAACCAGTGGATAACCAGACCATTTTCCTCTTCTATTTGAGTTCATTAGGGCCCGAGCACCGATGGTGTGAGGACCCTATTGTAATTGCTTGGTTAATTCTTCTTCTTCTCTGAAATGGATCGCATTTTTGAGGGCCTAAAAATGCTCGAAAACTCATGAAACTTTGCATACACATCAGAAGTGGTGAAAATTTACGTCTGATATTGGTTTCAGAATTAGGTGTGGCAAAATGGCTCGATAGAGCCACCTACAAAAATTGAAAAAATTGGTGCAAAATCTGAAAACCCAACAGGAAGTGAGATATTTTGAATTTTTTCTGCAATTTTTTTTTTCCCATTTCCAGTTTTTGCCATTGTTGTACTTTAACGAACTCCTCCTACAGCTTTAATCATATCAATATTCATTCATATTTGGCCAGTCTAATCTTAAGACCTTAGCGATGTTAAATTGCAAAGATCTTGAGTTTTTGTTGAAGGATGTATCCGTGGAGGCCTGACAAAATTTGATGTTTCGCCATGAAACAGAAAGCTGTTGTAAGTCAGGCATACAATGTTCAATCTGTCTGAAACTTCACATGTTTGATAAAAGTCCTGGTCTGAAGACATCTACATGCCAATATAATATTACTCACAGCCACACCTGCTGGTAACAGGAAATGGCATGCTTTACACTATAATTCACTCCCAGAAACACATTTGTATTTTGCCATGAAGTACCAAACATGTGAGAAACACTTTATATCATGCAACACTTGGCTAAGTGCTAATGCGATTAACGCCACAAAACAGGAAGATGTTGTAACTCAGGCATACAATGTCCAATCTGTCCCAAACTTCACATATTTGATAATAGTCCTGACCTGAAGACATCTACATGGCAGTCTTCAGTCACAGTCAAAAAGCCACCTGCTGGCAGCAGGAAATGCGGCACATCAAAATGACTGCTATATTTCTCCAATATTTATCGCCCACTGTTCACTGTTTTCCTAAGGCCACCGGGTGACGGTGGCTCTGGGTGTGAGGGCCCTTTCAATGCTGCTTGCAGCTTTAATTTTATAACTTGAAGAAATATTTAGTAATATCTGACCCAAACCAATTTTTTTTTTTTTTTTTTTTTTTTGGATGTGTGTCACAGTCTCCACAATCCGTCCCCCAAAAACACACATACACTTTTAACTGCAATTTTGCCCCGGGGCCAGCGGAGGTCTGTGCACTCCACTGAAGGTATTTTAACACTCAGAGTCTCAGAAGATACTTGACATTTAGTGCAGTTGCCACACAAGTTTATAAACACAACCAAATCTAGAACATGCATGTCACCTTCTAGCCTCTGGCTGTTTTGGTCGGTATACATAGGGTCCTGCATTCATTAAAAGCATAGATTGAAAGTATATCTGTTTAACTTCTGTATCATGAAAGATGCTTGACATTTAGTTCAGTTGCTGGCATGTGAAGTAGAAGAGGTATGAGCTTAGGACCTAAGAATAGACATGATAAACAGGGAGGAACGGTTTCTAACTCTCCCTGTGCAAACACTTACCCAGCAAGCCAATCAGTGATACACATATGCATGGGATTTCAAGTACTGAGTAAACTTGGGCTCGGTGTCCTCAACTGGGATTTTAAGCTTGAGCTAGACCCTTGAAGTCATATAGGGGAGTGGAAAACTCTGGAGTCCTTCCAAAAGGTCATATGCTACCCAGTGTTGATATGTTTAGTGCAACACTGAAAATAAGAATATTCAAGATCACAGATTAGGAAAAGCTCAAGATTCAACCAATTACTGTACTTGATGTGGCCTTTTTGTGCTTAATGTATCCTTTCCTCTCATTAATGGAGCAACTGAACCACGCAAAAGCGACCTTTTGTATGTTTCACCAGTTTCACTTGAAATGGGCCTCGCAACAGTAAGGGCCTCCGCTCAAAAAAGAGCCCCGGCCCCTGCCATCATGCCGCATACACACCAGGGTCGGATATTATTGGGGCAAAAATGTCACCAAAATTAATACAAAAATGCCCCCAAAATTCAAGATATGGGGCAACAAAAGTTAAGCAATACCACATGAGCAAGAGTGCTATTTTCCCGAATATCAGCACAATTTCAAATAATATGATATTGATTTTTATTTTTTTTTATTTTTTTTTTTTTACAAAAGTTCAATAAACAAGAAGTTAATATTAGGTGACTTACATTTTAGAATTAGAATATTGTCTATTTTTGCTACTTTTGCCTTCCCCAAGAAATTCTCCATTTGCTCACAACTTTTGCATTCTCTCAGAAGAACATTGCATTGCTCCTACATTTTACATTCACTCTCTAAAGCATTGAAAAAGTTTTTTTTTTCCCCCACAAAATTTTTGTTCACAAACATTCTGAGAGAGCACAAAGCTTTTACAAAAGCATTGAAATATAATTTTTTTCTCCCATTTCACATTTTTTTCCCCATCACCATGTCTCTTTAGAGGCTTCGTAATTAACTCAACAAAAGTAGCCAAACAGCTACACTTTGTAGCCTCAACTATTGACCTGGTTTATTATCATTTTTATGCATTCTCTCAGTGAAGAAATAAACTTGTTTACTTGAAATGATTTGTGGTAGACAACAGCATAATGAAAGCTGGAATTTTAATCAGCCACTTGTTTGCCAGTGTGTCGTGTTTAATCAGAGATCCACAATGCTGTCAGTTTTGAACAGGCATACTTCCGAAAACTCTCTACATTAAGTTTTAAGACCTGTTACAGATGAGAGACTCTGAGAGAGGTTGACATCTAGTTGGCTGAACTCCAGGCACATATTAGGATATGCTAATATACCTTAGTATACATTATTTGAATCGTTATTCTACATACAGTATAGACCAAATATGTATGTTAATAAAGAGGCTTTGTTACATATAGGTGCTAATGGTGGTGTTTTTTTATTTGATTTTTTTATTTACTGTTAAATCAACAGACTGATCTGTAGTTATTTGCAAAATTGTCAAGTAAATATCCACAAGACTATAGACCTTATTTACCAGAAAAACAAGCGCGCCGCCATCTTTATAAAATTGTCTTTGAACTTCCGTTTTTGCCGTAGCTCTGTACATTTCTATGGCATAGCTGTCAAAGAATAATTAGTTGGTTAAGTGGATTTACGTGTTGTAGAGTTAATGAAAGTTATCATGAGCATTGTTATGTTTAAAGCAGATGTCTTTACAAATGTCAGTAGGTTGGGAAGATTTTAAAACGAGCAGTTCATTCATAAATCTAATATCGCTGTGGAAATACAAACCGGAAGTCAAAAAACAACGAGCGCAACGCTGAAAAGAGGCAGGGCTACATAAGGTCTATAGGGTATAGGGTAGCAAGATGTCATAACGATAGGACTAGAATGACAGGACTAGTGGGTGTAATGTGGAGGGCTTGTTGCCATTAATCAGGTCTGTATGTCTGTGATCAACCTATATAATTAGCTTAGATTAGTGTTTAGTTAGCAGTTGCTTTTATCCAAGGTGACTTACAACAGACTTATTATGAGGATAATCTTACAACAAATTTATTATGAGGATTATCCCCCCTGAGCAGCCTAGTGTAAAGTGATTGTTTGAAGGGCATATGGCAGGAACTCATAGGTTGATCCTTATGTTAAACCAGCAATCTTCTGAATATTAGCCCTGAGCTTTAACCTCTACACCACAATATCTTTTATAATGTTAATATGTATACCATTTTTTTGTGTACATAATAAAGTAACTATTGTTCCATCTTGTGACAGAAGTTTAATGATTCTGGATCAGGAGATTCAGCTGCTCTGGTTTAATGGCTGAAGTCTGGTTTGCTGTGATGCTTCTAATGGAAGAAGCCTGTAATTCAGCACAGTGCCAGCCTTTACTGAAAGGGCCCCTTTCCACATAGACTGCCTCCCCATAATTGTTTTTTTTTTGTTTGTTTTTTTTTTTTACTTGTAACACACGATTTGAATTACTGCATCACCTTCATTACTCTGAACACAATACCATGATTGTGGAATAATGCTTTGCTGCTCGTTTGCAATTTGGTTCAAACCAGTTTTAGAATTGTAAGCCCTCTAGGACTGTGACTTCACATCATTTTAAGTTACAAACTGACTATAAAGCTCGGCAAATTCTTTTTTTGATTTCAAGAATCATAATACAATGACTCATTAGAATGCACATACATCCCAGCATCACAGATTTTGCTTAAAGTTTTGATGAGGTGATGCATGTGAAAATATGCAATTGCAACATATTTTGCATAAAGCTGGTTAGAGCTGGTATAGTGCTGTTCTAGCATAGTCATGTTGTTCTCAAGCAAAACTGAGCTGATGTAACTGGTCCACCAGCACTCTCGTTCCCCATGCAGGTCACCAGCAAACCACTTACCAGCATCCCATGCTGGTCGAAGCATACAAAATACATCTTATGCTGGTGACCATCAATGCAGGATTTTTCAGCAGGGTTAAAGGGTTAGTTTACCCAAAAATGAAAATTCTGTCATTAATTACTCACCTTCATGCCGTTCCACACCTGTAAGACCTTCGTTAATCTTCGGAACGCAAATTAAGATATTTTAGTTGAAATCCGATGGCTCCGTGAGGCCTCCATAGGGAGCAATGACATTTCCTCTCTCAAGATCCATAAAGGTACTAAAAACTTATTTAAATCGGTTCATGTGAGTACAGTGGTTCAATATTAATATTATAAAGCGACAAGAATATTTTTGGTGTGCCAAATAAAAACAAAATTACGACTTATTTAGTGATGGCCGATTTCAAAACACTGCTTCAGGAAGCATCGGAGCGTTATGAATCGCGTGTATCGAATCATGATTCAGATCGCGTGTCAAACTGCCAACGGCTGAAATCACGTGACTTTGGCGCTCCGAACAGCAGATTCGATACACTGATTAATTTATGCTCCGATGCTTCCTGAAGCATTGTTTTGAAATCGGTTTTGAAGTCGTTATTTTGGTTTTTTTTGGCGCTCCAAAAATATTCTCGTCGCTTTATAATATTAATATTGAACCACTGTACTCACATGAACCAATTTAAATATGTTTTTAGTACCTTTATGGATCTTGAGAGAGGAATTGTCATTGCTCCCTATGCAGGCCTCACGGAGCCATCGGATTTCAACTAAAATATCTTTATTTGTGTTCCAAAGATTAACGAAGGTCTTAAAGGTGTGGAACGGCATGAGGGTAAGTAATAACTGACAGAATTTTCATTTTTGGGTGAACTAACCCTTTAAATATTAAATTTAATGAACTCCACAAGTTTGTGTAAAAGCTGATCATCGTGTTCTCCAGCATGACTTTTGTCTTCTGACTTAGAACAACTGACTGTCTTTATCAAAGAGTCACATGATTAACGTCACAAATTTACTTATTTGATTAGTGACCAAGAAATAGTGCTACAGAATCTAGTTTATTTCTAGGTTTAAATTAGATTTTAAATCCCAGATTTAAAATGTGGTCTCAAGACTTTTTAACCCCATATATTTCCCCTAGGTATATCATTCTTAATGTGAAAAATTACATACCTAGTGGTATATCATTAGTCAGTTGTCAGTCACATTAGTAAGCAAATCATGTCCGGACAAGAATGTAAATTACTGAACACCAATACCAAAACTAAACATTTGACTAAACACTGCACTGAAAACATTTTCCCACAAAAAAGTTACATATCACTAAGTTATATAACATCTGGTAAATGACTGTGTATATCAAGAGGAAACAATTGGTTAATTTCCAGCTGAAGTTCCCCTAGCTATGGGAGCAAATGTTTGTCAGCGATCTTAACAGCTCTCAGTACGTTGGGAAATGGGCTCTACATTCAAACAACTTTGTGCTCATTGGCCGTCTGCTCACTACACTTTTTTTTCTCTCACTTTTTTAAAGGCAAAACAATTTATTCCTCTCACTCAGAACTGATAGACCATAAAAGGTCAAAACATTTATGGTCATTATAACAGAGGCCTGGAAGTTAATTCTGAGTCACCTTGTATTTCCCTCTTATATTGAAGTGATAATATTAATCTTAAGCAGTGGAAGTAAAACATGACATATTTGCAATTAAAAAAAAAAGAAGTTCACACTTTTCATAGAAACATTAGGTTTTATTTCTAACGGTAACACAGAGTATAGTACAACATTCTTTCAAACAAACATCTTTCTTTGCAGTAGAAAAAATATGTAGGCATACACTGTGGCTTGTGTAGGCCCCTTTTTACATTCAACCTACATGATCCCTCTCCGCAATTACAGCAGCTCACAGTTCATCACAGTCCACGATCACCTTTGTTCAAGGCATCAACCTCAACCTGTTTTTCTATTTCAGCGGAAGGGGGGGGGGAACAATCATGAAAAAGGCAACAATCTCATTCAATATTATCGTTCTCTTTAGCCACTCTTCCTCACATACTATGACCTCCTTAAAGTTACATCCAAAGTCCCTCATCTTCCATCCTCCAAATAACAGTGGAGAGGTTCCACACACCATGGGTCATAAATCACAATGCAGCACACACAGGCACGCACAAAAACCATAGCAGCAAAAATGTTGTAGGAAAGAAGTGTAAAATACATCAAGAGTGCATCTTTACAAAAGTAGAACAGACGTAGGAAAAATCGGAAGTGCAAAAGCAGGGATTTAGCACTTAATGGGCATCATTATCTCTCATGGACTCCCTTATAATGCGTCATGCTTAGTGCATTCACTAGAAAGTGACCGATAAACTGGTACTATCAAATGAGATACACAAACTTCAATATGAAGCAATCTCATATTGTACCAGATTATTCCACATCCATAATCTGAGGATTACGTGTTTTATGCAGTGCTGCTCTTAAAGGGACAGTTCACCCAAAATTGAAAATTCTGTCATCATTTACTCAGACTTATGTTGTTTAAATATTTACAACTTTTTTCTTCAGTGGAACACAAAAGAAGATATTTTTAAGAACTTTTTTGTCCATACAATGACAAAGAGAGTCAGTGGGGTCGAAAACAATATTCGACCCCATTTACTTTTTATATTTTATCTTCTTTTGTGTTGAGTTGAGTAAATGACAGAATTTCCATTTTTGGTTGAACCATCCTTTTAGGGATGACTTAAATTATTACATATTAATGTCCAGTTGCATTTCAGAAGCAGGATTCCCAAAATTCAGTGACTTCAGATGGGTAACAACAAAATTATTACCCTTCAAGGTAACAAAATAGTGTATTGAAGAATCTATTTTGGAGTAAGTGCTAGTTGTTCACTTTATACAAGGACATATGGAAAGATATCCGAAATTATGCCATTGTATTACAGTTAGTCTCAGAACAACACAAAGAAAGGCATCTATGTTATGAAAATTATTGGTTTACCTCATGTCAGATCTACAAAATAGCGTACATAGTGTGCTACAAAATTCGAAAAATAACATAAACCAACATTTTTCATTCTGAGTAATTGCCATATGGTTAACATGGTTAGTCTCAAATTTGCATAATTTCAGAGCCCACACATCTCATTTTAAGATAAACGAAATGTGTATCTCAAAAACATACACCAACGATGAATTTATTTGGACAACCATGGCCAAAAAGGGTTTTCTTTTGAGGGCGTCATTGCTAATTTCTACTCTTCAGACTTTTCAGAAGTCATTTCTGAAACGAACCAAGCGCTTCATTTGCATTTGTCCTTGTTACAAGATTTACTTCAAATTCATCAGAGGGTCTTGAACTGTCACCAGTAGGGGGTGTTGTTCTCAACATGACCCCAGCTCTGCCACTCGGGGAAGAATCCACTAGATGTTCTCGGGCTCCCGAACTGATCAAACTCCATCTCAGGCCGTTTGCCTTGATTCTTAAAATCTGCTGTCATCGTCTGGGTGACATTGGCCTGGCTGGGGTCGTTCTCTGTATGTACCAGCTTGTAATTTTTCCCGTCATTATTGTCCCAGTATGTTGTTTCATGGGTTTTGTAGGATATGCAGAACTCCACCAGCTCATGTGGGGCCACAGAACTTGGAAGGTCGATGGAAAACGAGAAGGTGTCAACATCCTCACATCCATAAACATTATTCATGTACGTACAAGGAATGTCAGCATAGCTTTTCCATGAATCAAATGTTATTCGCACATGGACGACCTTCTCGAAGCTTACATTGCTCACTTTGACCGTGCCAGTGAGCGATCTCTCTTGCATTATACAGTTTTCTAAGCATACCAGGTTCTTCTTTAGACGGTTTCGGAAGTCCAAATAGTCTGCAGCAGGCTGAGGAAAGTCCAAAATTAAATTCTTCTCCTTCTCCGCCTTTAGGCCCACAATGGCATCCTCCAGGTCTGATAATTCAAACTGCAGGTCTAACATGGTGTCTTCCTCGAATTCCTTAAACACATGGACTGCTGTCAGAGACATGCCTTTGGAGTCAGCAAACACCACTTTCTTTTTAGCTTTGGTCTCGGGACTCTTCCATCCTAGGTTGGCAGTGTCCACGTCGGTCTTGGAGCTGATGCAGGATCGCAGAGGTTTGTATCGGTTGACTAGGTTCCTGGACTTGCAGTCCTCATATGAACTGAGGAAACTGCGAAGAGGTGGCGAGTGTGCCAGACAGATTCTCATTGCCACATCCACAGGCATAATTGGACTTGGCATTGGCCTGGGGTTCAGTATCTGCAGAACCCTGTCATGAAGACAATAGTGAAAAACACTAAAGTGACCAATTAAGCAGGAGATGTGACAGTCACATAGATACAGATTTGCCCAGAATTTAGAGATTGAGTTAACAAAACCACTATTGTTGCAGCTAGCTTGAGCTATTTGAAAAAAAAAAAAAAAAAAAAAACATTTTAGAGCCATAGCTACTGATTTAAGCTTTTCAAATCAATTTTTATGAAGAAAATTTATTTTTAGTATTTGACAAAATTTCAGATGTCGATTTACGAAATGGGATAAATCCAAAAGCAACAAAGTATAAAATTTACAAAACTCTAAAATATCTATTCTAGTTTTCCTAGCACTAAAAGTACCTTGTTAGACACTAGAGTGCATTTCAACTGTTACTAGTAACATTTTTTTTTTTTTTTTTTTTTTTTTTACCTATAATGTACACAATCTGGCTAGTCATTACTTCAAATAAGAAATATTACTGGTGACATTTGGGATAGATAGTGTCTCATAAACATGTACTAGTATCCACTAAGTACTAGTAAAGCCAGTAAACAGAGAATAAGTATAGAATAATATAGAATAAGTATCCATATTCAATGAACAGATACTAGTAAAACTGAAACAGTTACAGTCTAGGCAATAGTGAATAGAAGTGTTATCTGTACAAGACCTCACTAGAATTCACTGGTAAACTTAGCAAATATAATAGAATAGTTACTTTGTGGCTATAGGTTAGTAACTAGTCTCATTAGTAGTAAAAATATCAAATAAAATATGAAGTAGGCTACTAGTGACAAATTAAATAGTAGCGGGCTATTAGGTACTTTTGGAACAAATAGCCTACTAGTTCTGATGAATATACTAATATCTATAGATACTAGAGAAATTAAAAAAGACAAGTCAACATTATCACTGTTGGACTAATTTGTACAATTACAAAAAAGTACTAGTAACAGAAACACATACTACGATGTTTCAAAAAATAGATGCTACGGCAGCTTGACATTGCCAGTGTCCAAATAATAATTTAAACAAGTAAAAATATTATTTTAAAATGAATCTTAAATTAGTGATAAACAGAGGTTATCTTTACACTTTTCCAGCGCTCAGTGAGCAGTGATAAACCCCCTCGCTGCACTATGACGCATTCTGTATTCTTACCTGGTGCAATTCATTGAAACTCACGGTTGTTTCCCAAACGAAAGACCGTTTGTTCTGCTATAGTTTGAACAAGTAGAGTTTTTTTCTACGTGCTTTTAAACTTCATTTAAAAGCGTGACGACCACCATAACTAAAAACCCGCTGATGAACAGTCGTTTGCTGCGGCACGCCCCCTTCGAGGTCCAGCTCTACTGCAAAAGCCAAGAGAGCGTTCCGCCGGTACATCAAGCTTCTGCCCGCATTGGTTCACGATAACCCATCCCGAGAGCCAATGGGAGAGCACGAGAGAGAGGCGCTCCAGCAATCAGCGCGCAGGAAAAAATCAGCCATGGCGCGCGTGCAAGGCAGATCAACCCAGCCGTGAGCTGAGCTGCAAGAGAGGCGGGTGCAAAGCGTCACCCAAATTTAGATAGCCCGTATATCCCAGTGACGCGCTATCTGTGGATCAGAGTAATTTCCTTTCTGCATTTCCTTTCCTTTATTATTATGCATAGGCGAGTCTGTCATTCTATGACTGTAAGTATTATAAAAAATAGTTTTAAGTTCTGCGGTCTTCTCATATTCAGATATAGCCTAATAAGGTCGCTAGGTTGTCACATTTTTGCAAGTCTAGGCTTGGCACAAGTAAAATGCTGCTTGAGTTGTGGCACAGTGGGTAATTCATATGCTCATTACATTCAAATGGGTCATGGCGATGCAGGCTTGAATCTGGCCTGTGTGTTAGAAATGGCTCTTTTTTGAGTACTTCACTTTAAAATGATTTTTTTTTTCTTTACTCCATAATCATGAATGAAAAACATGGATAATCATTGGTCAAAATGAGTGGGAACACTTTTCATAAGTTCACAAGGCATTGGTGTTAAAGATTATGTCACAGAGCATTCATACCAATGACAAGCTGTCATTTGTGGCTGTTAAACATTTATGAAGCTGTCATGCTCTATTGTTGTTACAGTGGATATTGTATGGTGCAATGACAGCATCCTATTGAGTAATGTGACCTACATTAACCAGATCCATATCGCAACATTTTACGGAGTGTATAATTTATGATTATCACAAGATGACTATTATTTATGATAAGAATGAACAAAATACTTACAAAACATACAAAACATATTTAATTGTTGATAAGGTTAACTTATAAATGTATAAAACTTATAAAATATATAAAATAAACTCTATCTCTCTCTCTCACACACACACACACACACACACACACACACACACACACACACACACACACACACACACACACATACACACACACACAGGTTTGTTTTGCTATCTTAGTGAGGACATTCCATAGACGTAATGGTTTTTATACTATACAAACTGTATGACACTGAATTTATGACATTATGGGGTCCTTTAGTCAGAGCCCACAAAGACAACATCTTAAAAATCATATATAAGAATGTTTGACAAAATCTTAAAAGTCACTGTCACTGTAGTATAGCCCCTCCCTACACTATACCTAAACCTACCCGTCACAGGAACCTAATGTAATTTTAACATTCTTTATATATATATATATATATATATATATATATATATATATATATATATATATATACACACACACACACACACACACACACACACACACACACACACACACACAAGTAAAGGACCCCACAAAGTCAAAGATTCTGTATCTTTCATACTTTGTGGGGTCTTCTGGGTTGGAAAAAACAAGTACACACACACACTGTATATTTTTATACTGTACAAACTGTATAACCAAACCAATATTTTAGAAGGCAATTTAGCTATATATCTGAAGATTTTTTTGCTTGGTCAACAATTTATTATAGTTAAATGCTTTGGATACATTCAGGAGACAGAAAAAAACTAATAAAGCATACATAAGTATATAAAGTTTTTCACTATCCATTGTGTAATGAAACACTCATAAACAGCAAATATATTAAGTTTTCACAAGATGAAAATACCTTAAATTTGAGTGCACTTCCAGAATATTCATTCAAAAAAACGACGAAATATAATATATTTTTACCTTTTAAGAAGGTCTTCTATTCCTTTTAAGACATCTGAGACTGTTTTGCTAGTCTAATCTAAACACTTTAGTTGCTATCTCAAAAGTGGAAACTTCAAGCAACTATTGGTCCATTAACCACACTTGCAAAACAGGAAGTGCACAGACAGCCTTCTAAATCAATTTAGCTACAGCTGGCCATCAGCAGAATGCTGAAATACACTAATTAAATCACATTTTGCTTACGCTGTTAATGACAATGGTCCAAGGTGACGGTCAGTGAGAATTTACCTCTGTATTTTGGAATTAAGGAGAGCGCTTGCTTTTTCATTAAACCAGGTGTTTTGCAACCTTCAGCTTGTTAGTGCAGTCACAAATCATTGAAGTATGCACTTTCACATAAGCAGGACTAAACATTTACAATGTTTAGAGCTTTATTTTTTTATTATAATTGGATTGACTATTGCATTGTTTTCACAGTGAGTGGTGTTGGTTATGGATGATTTCCTGAGATAGGTTGAACAACACAGGGTGTGTGCTTGATATCAGCAGTCATGCAAACATGTATTAAGGCAAAGAGAGTCCAAAACAAGACAGAGCTTGCATTGCAAGAGTTTATTCGTGTCATTTTTTTTTTCCTTTTTCAAAAATGACTTGCATTGCTTAAACTGTGCACAAATATGATTGATTATGATGCATGATTGTGTATACAGTATTTTTACCGTAACACCTTTTTACCATACCGTGCCAGGTTTTTACAAGTCACTTCCTCGGTGGAAGTCTGACTAAAATGTGGGTAGTTTTGCATAGTGTGGCAATATTTACAGAGCTATTGCAAAAATAGCAGTATTTAAAGAACCAGACAGTGAAATCGAATCAGAATGTGCTACAGTTCATTAGATACTTCCAAAATATTAGAAATAAATACATAAGTGCTTAAAAATATTGGTTTCATATGGTCTTGTTAATTCAGTTAGAACAATCCCTCTTGTTAAGGAACAGAAGATACTTTGGTATCTTTGAAAAATTGTAACTTCAACATTAAACAAAAAAGAGGTATTTAATGGCCCATTTTTACTAGTTTTGTTTTGAGAGGTTTAAATATAGAACTAACAAGTCCCCTAAAGCCTGTTACTACCATCTGCTGCTGGATGGCTGTATTAGCAGTCACTGAACTCTATATATATATATATATATATATATATATATATATATATATATATATATATATATATATCAAGACCAGAGTCTTTCCTGATAAGAGAAGTTGTAGATTCTCTATCTATCTATAGTATCTCACAGAAGTGAGTACACCCCTCACATTTTTGTAAATATTTTATCTATTGTCATGCTCTCTAATAAAAGAGTTAAAAAAGAGATGCAGTCTGTATTTTTTATTATAACAATTCACATTCAAAAATACTCCATATATTCTAAAATGGTACACATTCATAACATTCTGAACAGTACTGTATATCCCTAAAGACACTGACATGCTCCATGACTTTAATGTGACATTTTCCTAATGAACTACACAGACATCAACAGGCATCAGATTGATAAAAACATTGACAATTACAACCAAATTAGTACAGGCGTGACCAAATACGAAATTTTATTTTACACAGGTATAAACACTTTTGCAAATATACAGTATGGTATCTTACATCATTCCCATTTACATTTGATTAAATATACACAATCAGCATAAGATGAAGATAACAAAACAAGAGACCTTCACACTAGATGGTTTGCCTGACAGAAACCAGCTTTGACACAGTGAGTAAACCTGAGTCAGCGTTGTCCTCTTTCAAGTGGCACAGTTTTATTGATGTTTATTTGTGCAGCTCATTTGACAGAAATAAGGACAACTATTTTTCCCACAGAAAATAAATTCTTTCAGCTAATACTGATACGTTTCTCGTCAAAGCTACAGTACTTCCATGCAAAATCTTATGAACAGAAATCTTCACCACTAGCGCAGAACAACAGACCTCACTTTCAACAATTCAGATGGCACTTTTATTTTGCTTTGTATAACAAGTCGAACAGGATGAAACAGAAACTGGCAGACAACAGACTCAGAAAGAGGCAGAGTGGTCTATGTTTTCAATACACCATATGCGAGTGTAAGAATTTAAGGAAGTAGGGAAGATCAAGTTCGGACCCAGCTGACAGGCACCCACTGTGGCTCCCTCTCGAGTCGTTCCAGAATGTTCCTCAGCTCTGCACAGGCACTGGCAGAGTCCTCCTTTACCAAGACCCTGTCCACTAGATGGCCATATTGCTGGTCCATCTGCTCGGCTGACTGCCTCATGTCCTGCAGGTCTTCATCCTTTTCACAATGGGAGAGAGAAAGAGAGTTTTTGTCAACTGTGTACAATATAAGAGATTTACTAGCTACATTTGGGTAGTATGGTGATATAAATCAGTCTCACCGTGATGTGTCCATTGTCACCCCTTCCTGGTGATGTGGGAGAGCTACGTTGCCGACGAATCTCAGGGATGCGTGGCTTTACAAAGATCACATAGGGCTTAAACTCTGCCGTACGGAGGATTTTTAGGGCCTGAGAATTACAGTAAAATTAAATATAAATCACAGCATGGGTTTCCAATTATGCGCTCAGTAAAAATCAAGACCAGAGTCTCTGCTGATAACAGAAGTTGTAGATTCAAATCCAGATTAGGTTGAGCAGAACGTTACCACCGTGGAAGAGATCACCATTTACACTGACATTTATTTATCTAAAGTGACTTATAAATCTGACTATACAATAATCTACCCCTAAACTGTATGACTTTTCCTGGTTGCACTTTATTTTACAACACTGTAAAAAATAAATCCGTAAAATAACAGAAAAAGTACTGACAGCTTATTACCCGAATATTATCAAGTAATTTTACAGACATTTCCCTTAACCCTAAAACACAACTCAATGAACTGCAAAATTCAAAATACAGATAAAATACCCGTAAAACATAAATATGGAAAATTCCATTAAATTAATACAGTACAGTGTAAAAATTTTTTTTAGAGAGTGTATGTGTACTTGCGTGTACTTACAGTATACTTACCTAAGAAAATACTGGGTAATATAAGGTAACTACAGGGGTTAGGGTTAAGGTTAGGTTTAGGTTTGGGTTCAGGGTTAGTACCTAGTTATTACCCAGTTATTGTAAATACTGTAAAAAGTACATCATATGCACATGGGGAACAGGACTGTAAACACTTTTTTCCCATGAAACAGGGAGTTATCAAGTTTGGTGCAATTTCTCTTGCTTATTTAAACAAAATTATGTATTAGTACTGTGGTGGAAATTATTGGTGGAAAATGAAATGTTTTCTTTCAAAAGATTGGAAATGGAAGTGTTACAAGTAATATGAAAATTCTTATTTTATTATTTGATTTATATTTTATGCTCTCAAAATTATATACTTGTATTGTAAAGTGAAATGTTGATATGTTTTGTGCTTATGCTTTTTAGGAAGGTAAAGGGTACGATAGGCCCCAGAGGAAAATGGAACAAATGTGTTAGAACTTAAAGACCCGCTTTGGTGAAAATCAAGTTAACGTTTACATGTCTATGTGGTGTTTTTAATGTGCTTTAAGAAAACCATGTGCAAATTCATCAGTCAACACCACTGCTGAACTGTAGAGTCCCAAAGACAGTCTCAAAAACAGGGTTTGAAACCGCCCCTAATTCCTTCCATCAAGAAACATGTAACCAATCCTGTCAACGTGCGGGGCGGGGCCTTTCGTATAATTATTTCTAATGATGTTGATTGTTAGAAGGCAGCTGTCTGACTGTGAGATGGCGAATGGAAACATGGTTTGTGTAACATTAGCAACACATTATTAGCTGTTTGATAATGTAGTGTGCGTCTCAATCAGCTTCCTAGTTCAGTAGTCAGGGCACTGATCAGGGAATCAGCCACATTTATTAACATGATATACTGATTCACAACCTAGGGAGCTGGGGAGCTTATTGAGACACAGGGGTAGTCACACCAAAAGCTAATATCAATTACCGTTATGTTGACTTTTATTCAAATTCTGAATGGATAATACATAACCTAGAAAGCGTGCAAAGACAGCTCCCTTTATAATCACTAAAAAGCATATTCATGGATCTGCATATACTAAATGAAGCAAGGGTGTGGTATCACATTGAAGCTCTTTTAAAGCATTAGGAAATTATTTTCACAGGAATTTTTTTTTTTTTTTTAAATATGTTATTTTCATTATCAAAGATGAGTTTCAAGAGAAAAAAAAAAATTGACTGAAGGGGGACTTTAAGTGGCCAAGGCCATGTGCTATCTTTATGCATATCACATGATTAAATAGTCTAGACATCAGTGTTTGACACCAGGAAACTGCCATTGTCAGCCCAGATGAGAATAACCAATCAAATTGAAGAAACTGTTCAGCTTGTGCAAACCGTGTGTAGGTATAAATGTGTGTGTGTTTTTCTGGTCGTAGAGCTGCTCTGCTGTGTCTAAAGTGACTCCCAGCTGGTCACTATTAAACCTTATTACTGCAAAGAGTAACTTGGGAGTGGTGTCTTGATGTTGCACAGCTAAGGAAGGGAAGCAATAAAGAATATAGCAGACACTTTGGAAGTGGTAAGACGGTGATAACCACCCCCAGGTGGTTAGAGCCCAGCATAGGGAACTGGGTTGCTAAGCACCTCAAGTCAAATAAGATTAGTTAAAAAATTTCTATGACACTGCACATTTCACAAGAGCTAAGAATCAGAAATACAGAGAAAATCAAGTAAACTGACAATAATAACAATAAGAGAACACTATATTTACCTCAGGTTGAACATCTACCAGACACACTTTATTTCTCGCCAGGACACTCCGGATTGACTCTAGACTCGTCCCATATTGGTTATTCTTATATTCACCATATTCAATAAACCTGGACATGCACAATATGTGTTTTTCGTCAATTAAAACAGCAGTAAAATCAAATTTTATAACACTACTAAAGGGAAAGTTCACCCAAAAATGAAAAATCTGTCATCATTTACTCATCCTCAAGAAGACAATTTCCATGCAGTTACAATAGCTGGTAGCCAAAGTATTCAAGTTTTGGGGTGAACTATGCCCTTAACAAAATACCACACAGCTGTGTTACAATACTGACCAAAAGTGCATTCAACATATTAAAACTACACTGTAAAAAATTACCGTGATTTTAACAGTAAAAGACTGTAAAAATGCTGCGGTGAAAAACTGTTAATTGGTTTACAGAAAGTTTCCGTACTATATACGGTGAATAACTGTAATAGATCTAACGGTACATTTAATGTAATTTTACGGTAAAATACCGTTAAATTCACAGTTTTTGAAAGTGAAAAATAACAATTCATTGTAAAATTTAGTGAAAAACCGTAAATTGACATTCCCACAATTCCCTGCGTGACACTTCACATTTGATATATTTTTGTTGAAATAACTCTGTTTCTTCTTAGTTTTTCTCATTTTTTTCTAATCAGTTATGTACATTAGGGTTTTATTTTACATCTAATGTTGTTAAATTAATGTTTATTGCATTTTTAAAATTTCATGCATGTTACCATGATGGTGTTTAGTGTGTGTGTGAATGACACTGTGTGCACCTTCTATATATTAGTATTGTGCTTCTCAGCTTGTGGAAAAGCTGCTTGTGATGAACTTTGATTCATCATGTGACTCTCATCACCACTGGGTTTGGTGACTGTCAGTGTATTATAAAGATACAAAACAGATATTAGTACTTCATTAGGTTGGTAAATTAACATTATATCAGTTAATGAAATATGCTATTTTTCCGTAAATTTTACTGGGATTTTTTTTACAGTGTACTGAAATCCAATGTTAAATATACATATTTAAAATGTAAAATTCACATGTAACTCCGTAAGTATGTTTACGGTTTGATGTCATTTTTACAGTATTGTTCTGGTAACCACAGCTGCCGGTATTTTTCCGTAGAAACAACAGGATTTTTTTTACAGTGTATTTCATAAAACATACTTATTAGATTGTATGTCAGCCTCAAAGGCCTGCTTGGAGATGAAGTGATATTCTACACCCTCCTTCTCATGGCTCTTCCTGGGTCTTGTTGTGTCTGTTGGAAAATGATTATACAAGTCTACAATCATTTCAGTTAACATCACATGTGATCTTGCAATGTACGACATGTAGTTGACATATACATGTAACATGATTTTGCAATATATGACATCCAATGAGATTAGAAGCTCTTCAACTTCAGGTTGTCAATTTGAAGCAAAAATAAGTTCTTTGATTCAGCTTCTTCATGTACCAGGAAGGACTTCCCCAGTCTCTAAAGTATAACTAATGGAAAAAGTAAACTCACGTGGCACAGCAACACCATACCGATGAGGATTCTCAGCAATCACTTTCTGCTTCAGCTCATTGATCCGAGCACCAAGACATCCTGAAGAGAATAACAAAACAAAGAAAATGACATTCTGAAGGCAAACAAAAGACTGGCTCATTTAGATTGCTCTGAAATCCCTCGAGTCTTACCTATCAGAACCACAAGTCTTGGTTTATCTTGAGGTCTCATCTGATGTAGGGTCACCTCTTCATATATGAGGAACTCATTCTCTGTGGACTCCACTGGGTGAGACTCTTTGGTCGAACCCTGATGATCCTTGCGGCTCAGCCTGAAGCTTCTTCTTAGACCAGCTGAGAGAACAGAGAGATTTTCCAATAGATCAACAAAGGAAAAGACCATCTAAAAACAGAGAAGATCAGAAATAGACATGACAGAATTACATGATAAAAAGATCAGACAAAAAGACAAGGGTGGAAAGAGGGGCATCCTCCAGACTAAAAATATCATGTCTCTCACACGGCTGATGATTTTATGTAACTGCTGCATCTCAGGGGGAAATAGCAACACGCTGTTCATCTGCTTTGTACTATTTAATATGCAGTGAATAAGTTAAAGCAGCAATGCATCTATTCACCTTACAAGTATGAATGAAACGTGGTACCTGAGTAAAATTCCCAGGAAAAGGCCTGGCCACAGGACGGTGCCACCGCCTTACACTTTGGAGAAACTACAACTAATGTTAGACCATCACACATCCAGCATAATTCTATAAAGACTATCACGAGCTATCAGCCATGCCAAAGCCTGCGTGAGCCATCAGCCCAAAGCAATAGTTCCCTGGCTATAGCAGGGCACCTGTGCTTTATACTTAAAGAAAGTTCATCCAAAAATAAATGTTTCAAATCGTATGAGTTCCTTTTCTATGGAAGCCCATTTCCATCACATAAGAAAAAATATCACGCTTTGGTATATCAGAAATATGAGATAACTTTTATGCAATAATCATGACTTTGATTTGATTTCTTATGTGGTGGAAATGGAACACTTAAACAGAAATGCTGAAGAATGTACTGGCTGTTTTTTTTCTCCCCGTAAAAAGAATAGTGAATAGCGACTGGGATGGTCAAAAACTAAAATGACAATAAAGCACCATTGTTCATGCTTTGAATCCACAATTTTATGTCAAAGTGACATGACAAAACATTGAAATTTGATTATGTGGAAGTGCAAATGAGACATGAGATCTACAGTAAAGGGGAAGATTATAATAATTACTGTATATTTATATTATATATGTGAATAATGACTTAAAGGATTAATCCACTTTTAAATAAACTTTTCCTGATAATTTACTCACCCCCATGTCATCCAAGATGTCCATGTCTTTCTTTCTTCAGTCGAAAAGAAATTAAAGTTTTTGTTGAAAACATTCCAGGATTTTTTTTCCATATAGTGGACTTCAATGGGCACCAAACAGTTGAAGGTCAAAAATAGTTTCACTGCAGCTTCAAATTGTTCTACATGATCCCAGACGAGAAATAATGGTCTTATCTAGAGAAACAATCACTCATTTTCTAAAAAAAAAAATGTATACATTTTAACCAGAAATGTTCATCTTGAACTAGCTCTCTCCTATCCTCGTCTGGGATCATGTAGAATAATTTGAAGCTGCAGTGAAACTAATTTTGACCTTCAACTGTTTGGTGCCCATTGAAGTCCACTATATGGAAAAAAAAATCCTGGAATGTTTTCATCAAAAACTTTAATTTCTTTTCGACTGAAGAAAGAAAGACATGGACATCTTGGATGACATGGGGGTGAGTAAATTATCAGGAAAAGTTTATTTAAAAGTGGACTAATCCTTTAAATGTATATGTGTTAGGTACCACATGACTTTAGAATATTTGAGAAAAAAAAACAGCAGGCATATTCTTCAATGTTTCTCCTTTTGTGTTCCACAGAAGAAAGTTCTTTGATACAGGCTCAAATGAATAATGTGAAGATTTCATTTTTGGGTAAACTGTCCCTTTAAGCAGTAAGCGCCACAAAGAGTAAGTGCAGAAAAGTCTTCATCTTAGCAAAGAGCACACACTAAAAACCACTGAGACTAAAACTCAAAGAGGGAGTTGTTCAAAGCCAGCAGCAGAGCAGTGGGCTGTCAAGATGTGACCAATGGCTGGGGTCTTAGGATGTGCCAAGCGCATGAGCTCTGTGGTGTATCAAAGAACTCACAATGAAACCAGATGATATTTTTAAGTGATTAACACCACACAAAAAAAGCATCATCCAGAGCCAAAGCCATGTGGAGTGCATTTCAGTGTGTAGGGTGCATCTCTCACCTACATGCTGTCCACTGAGACTGCCCTCACTGTCACAGTCCTCTGGAGGGTGGGTGGGTCAGGAGAACACAAGAGATGAAAGGGTACAGGGAGGAGAGGAGAATCAGTGGGGTAACGGGATATATACACTTTACAAGGATATTTTGTAGGTCAGAAACTCAGAGGTCAGAGTTAATGGAGAGGCCAAGAGAACCACAACAGCAAAAAGAAGCAGCAAGCACTGAGCACAGGGATTTCAGCATTTGTACTGGGTATTTAAATGTTGAGGCTTGTAGTTCTTTTCATGGACTAGCAATGATTTTAAGTTAGTAACAAATACCTGAAATACCCATTTAACAGATTTAAGAATAAATTTAAGAATAATTTATAAATAATTGAATTTTTATTAGGTTATACTTTACTTTAAGGTGTCACCGTTACAGCGTAATTAGACAAATAAGTAATACTACTGAGTAATATTAATTATTTAACAACTTACTGGGTTAGATTTATGGTAAGTTGCTTGTAATTATGCAAAATTTACTGTTACTACTACACTAAGTAGGTTACAAGTTTGTAACAAGGACACTGTAAAATAAAGTATTACCTTTTAATATTTCATAATGACATTTTGTCAAAATCACCTACCTTTTTCACAAGATTGGTCACCTGGTGTAAGCAGAATGAGGAAACAAACACAATTGCTGCAACATGAACAAGTGTGGAAAAGCAAATGAATATGGAATATTGCAACTAGTATCAATTCTGACAGTCCTGGTCAAAAGTATAAATGCCGTGACCAGCGTAGCCCGATTCCAGAAACGAAAGCACTATGCGCCATTTTTTTTTTTTTAAATCGACTGTTAAAAGGACTGGCCTGTATAAATTACATAATTACAGAGAAAGAATATGTAAGCAAAATGAGCTTACATTGATTAAATCGGAAATTGAATCAAATTTAGAACTTGTGAATCTGAATCAAATCGAGAATCTGCATCGATACCCGGGACTCTTTGGAAACATTTGAAAATGTAACATAAACAACATAAACATAAACAACATGTTTTCTTGCAAATAACACTATATTGCCTGGGTCATTTAACAGGAATGGGTTAAAAAATGAGGAAGCTCTGACTGAACAGAAGAATTAATCTGAATATACCAGCGTTCTTCTCCATTTGTCTTTGACAGGTGCGCTTTCATATTTTCTCTGAGGGTTTTTTCAGCACACCTCAAAATAGATGCAAGATATCCACCTGTCTGCTGAATAACTGCTGCATTTACAGATTTTTTGTTTTAATTTTTATAAGCAACTCACATCTAGTTAAGTAGTAGGCACCCTACTTCCCTCAGCTTCCCAGTAGTAGCTTCTGAGAACTTACATGGTGTTGCTCTGGGAGATTTAGGGCTCTGGTGTGTTCCCATTTTCATCCTATACAACAGTCGTCTGCAAATTTAGGACAAAGAAACAGGATATAGTTACAATAAGAACTTTCTTTTAGAAGAATCATAGCAGCCGAATGTCAGAAGAGACAAGAAGAGGATGAGAGTGTCCTCAAATATTTATTCAAAATGAATAAATCAACTGTTGTTTTAATTTATTTACATACTAATGTTCAACTGTTGACATGATTTTTGTTGTGTACCTCTCCTGGAACTGTCTTGAAGGAACAAGGCCGGCACGCAGGTTGCTGTCTCCCACTCTTTTGGCCTGCCACCATGTTGGGTCGTCCTGGCTTACCACCTGCAGGATGTCCCCACGTGTGAAAGGCAGTCCAGCCTCCTGGCAGGGTGTGGCCTTGTCCTCATATGGCGTGTAATCAAACAGGGCTCTTAAATAGACCTTAAAGAGACATAAAATAACACTGCATACATTACCTGCATCAGCTATCTATTCTGTCCTATGACTTTCAAATAAAGTGATTGCAGTCACCTTACTCTCCTTGAATCTGTCCTCCTCCTTAATGGCAGGGATAATCTTTAGAGTGATCGAGCCCTGAGACTGAGACTGCAGCCCGACAAACAATAATCAAGGACACTAAATCACGCAAGTGCCTTTTCAGATAAGAAATCTTATGGGAATGACTCAGGTTTTGTAAAAGAACAGAGGAATAGTGAACACACCAGAATCTGGCTGATCTCCTCAGGACGTTTGTGTATAATGAGATTTCCATTGACTTCCCTCAACTCATCTCCAACATGCACCAGACCTGAAGGAGAATTCAGTCAAGAGTCATCATGGTGCATTCAAAAAACTGTCATAATACACACACTTTTTCATGTTCTTTTTCAATTGATTTTCAACCTGCTTGGTATTGTTACAATATCTACTTTTTTTTATTATAAATGATAAATTATTCATAACATTATACTATAGATTATATTACATACACTGAACAAAATTATAAACGCAACACTTTTGTTTTTGCCCCCATTTTTCATGAGCTGAAGATAGTATATCATATAATAATATAATGTATATATATGTAACATATATATATATATATATATATATATATATATATATATATATATATATATATATATACACACATTATACAAACACACACACACACACATATATATATTATGTACATATATACATATACATGTATATATATGTACAATATGCACTGAACAAAATTATAAACGCAACATTTGTTTTTGCCCCCATTTTTCATGAGCTGAACTCAAAGATCTAAGACTTTTTCTATGTACACAAAAGGCCTATTTCTCTCAAATATTGTTCACAAATCTGTCTAAATCTGTGTTCTCCTGCACTTCTCCTTTGCCGAGATAATCCATCCACCTCACAGGTGTGGCATATCAAGATGCTGATTAGACAGCATGATTATTGCACAGATGTGCCTTAGATTGGCGACCATAAAAGGCCACTCTAAAATGTGCAGTTTTACTGTATTGGGGGGGTCCGGGGGGTCCAAAAACCAGTCAGTATCTGGTGTGACCACCATTTGCCTCACGCAGTGCAACACAGCTCCTTCGCATAGAGTTGATCAGGTTGTTGATTGTGGCCTATGGAATGTTGGTCCACTCCTCTTCAATGGCTGTGCGAAGTTGCTGGATATTGGCAGGAGCTGGAACAGGCTGTCGTATACGCCGATCCAGAGCATCCTAAACATGCTCAATGGGTGACATGTCCGGTGAGTATGCTGGCCATGCAAGAACTGGGATGTTTTCATCTTCTAGAAATTGTGTACAGATCCTTGCAACATGGGGCCATGCATTATCATGCTGCAACATGAGGTGATGGTCGTGGATGCAATCTCTGAAACGCCTTTGGAGACGGTTTATGGTAACGAACTTTCAATTCACAGGCAACAGCTCTGGTGGACATTCCTGCAGTCAGCATGAAAAATTGCACACTCCCTCAAAACTTGCGACATCTGTGGCATTGTGCTATGTGATAAAACTGCACATTTTAGAGTGGCCTTTTATTGTGGCCAGCCTAAGGCACACCTGTGCAATAATCATGCTGTCTAATCAGCATCTTGATATGCCACACCTGTGAGGTAGATGGATTATCTCGGCAAGGGAGAAGTGATCACTAACATAGATTTAGACAGATATGTAAATAATATTTGAGAGAAATAGGCCTTTTGTGTACATAGAAAAAGTCTTAGATCTTTGAGTTCAGCTCATGAAAAATGGTGTTGCGTTTATAATTTTGTTCAGTGTATATTGTACATATATATACATGTATATGTATATATGTACATTATATGTATGTGTGTGTATAATGTGTATATATATATATATACATATATATATATATATATATATATATATACATTATATTATTATATGATACACTATATATTCATTATATTCTATTCTATCTTCTATATATATATATATATATATATATATATATATATATATATATATATATATATATATATATATATATATATATATTAAACTTTTTTTTTGTTAAACCCTAAAACTGTCATTTTTTTTCTAGGATTAGATCCTAGATCCTAGATTAGTCTCAGATTTTTGGACCCCACTATATATATATAGTATATATATATAAAAAAACAATTATTAAGATGACACATGACACATTAATAACATTTCTTAGTCATATTTTTTTATTTTTCATTGAATGTTATATCATTGCATGCATACTAAAGGCATTATTCAATAGGACAACCTTGCACACAATCATATTTCAGCAGAATTTCTATGGCAACCATTACATCTGCTCTGTATATTTCCAGTATAATCTGTAATCCCAAAGCAAATCATAATCTCAAGGATTTTAGTCAATATTTTGCATGTGATCAGAAAAATCCGCTATGAATGCTATTAATATCAAGAAAATAATGATTCTGCTGTGATTACAGTCTCCCTTGTAGCTGACATGTACTTTTCATTTTATTTAATTTGTAACTTTTTAAAAATCATTTTGGATTTCTAACAGGAGAGATTCTCAATAAATTCTTTGCATTACACTTGAATAAATGGTTGTTCAATTCCCTCATTTTATCTCTCCATTGAGAATTGAGTCATCTGTCATGGTTTTACAGATTGAACAGTTTTTGACTTGGATGGTCCCCGATCACGGGATTATGTTACATCAGATCTGATGAGAGAGATTTTGCTTTTGTCCAGCCACAGTGTAAAAACACACAGTTGGCACAGAAGAAAAAATTTTATGCTGACAAGGGGAGGGACCAGGCTGTCACTCACCACTGCGGTCTGCAGCCCCGCCCCTCATGATCCTAGCAACCACCACCGCTCCAGTTACCTCGTCCCTGCGGATGGTCGCACCCTAAAAGCCATAATCAATTGCAAGAGTTATATGAGCCTATATTTCACATGTCTTGATGATGGTGGACAAAATAGCCATTTTATACACAAAACAGCTCAACCGTCATAAATACATTTAATATAACCTGTTATGATGCATAAACTACTATATTTGTTTGCTGAAACTCACAAGAGGCTCCTTGTTCTTCACCAAACGTACAATCTTCACTGATTCCTCCTCCAGTTCATCGTCTAGATCATCTGGTAGAGGGGGGAGCACAGGCTCAAAGTTCTTCTGTGCCACCGTGTCATGTACTGTTAGTACTGCCTGATGGGTCATGGAGAGAATAATCACAATAAAAGTTGACAGAATGATTCACTAGTGCTGTGGAAGAAGAATGGAGGAGAATAGAAATTAAAAAAAAAAAAAGAGAGAAAAAACGATGCCTGTGGCACATGGAGGAAATCTGATTCTATTTTGTAATGCCACACACTATCAAATAAAAATCAATTAAGCTTATTTCGCCAAGATTCTTTTAAATAGCCTACTGATTTAACTGGATTTGTGTCAGCCTCATCTGAAAAAAATTTTAAAACAAATGTACAAACCCGATTCCAAAAAAGTTGGGACACTGTACAAATTGTGACTAAAAAAGGAATGCAATAATTTACAAATCTCATGAACTTATATTTTATTCACAATAGAATATAGATAACATATCAAATGTTGAAAGTGAGACATTTTGAAATGTCATGCCAAATATTGGCTCATTTTGGATTTCATGAGAGCTACACATTCTAAAAAAGTTGGGACAGGTAGCAATAAGAGGCCGGAAAAGTTAAATGTACATATAAGGAACAGCTGGAGGACCAATTTGCAACTTGAGTGGCAGTGTCTCTCAGAAGTCAAGATGGGCAGAGGATCACCAATTCCCCAATGCTGTGGCGAAAAATAGTGGAGCAATATCAGAAAGGAGTTTCTCAGAGAAAAATTGCAAAGAGTTTGAAGTTATCATCATCTACAATGCATAATATCATCCAAAGATTCAGAGAATCTGGAACAGTCTCTGTGCGTAAGGGTAAAGGCCGGAAAACCATACTGGATGCCTGTGATCTTTGGGCCCTTAGACGGCACTGCATCACATACAGGAATGCTACTGTAATGGAAATCACAACATGGGCTCAGGAATACTTCCAGAAAACATTGTCGGTGAACACAATCCACGTGCCATTCGCCGTTGCCGGCTAAAACTCTATAGGTCAAAAAAGAAGCCGTATCTAAACATGATCCAGAAGCGCAGGCGTTTTCTCTGGGCCAAGGCTCATTTAAAATGGACTGTGGCAAAGTGGAAAACTGTTCTGTGGTCAGACGAATCAAAATTTGAATGTCATCTGGACTAAAGAGGACAAGGACAACCCAAGTTGTTATCAGCGCTCAGTTCAGAAGCCTGCATCTCTGATGGTATGGGGTTGCATGAGTGCGTGGTGTGGCATGGGCAGCTTACACATCTGGAAAGGCACCATCAATGCTGAAAGGTATATTTTTAAGTTCTAGAACAACATATGCTCCCATCCAGATGTCGTCTCGTTCAGGGAAGACCTTGCATTTTCGAACATAACAATGCCAGACCACATACTGCATCAATTACAACATCATGGCTGCGTAGAAGAAGGATCCGGGTACTGAAATGGCCAGGCTGCAGTCCAGATCTTTCACCCATAGAAAACATTTGGCGCATCATAAACAGGAAGATGCGACAAAGAAGACCTAAGACCTAGCTGAGCAACTAGAAGCCTGTATTAGACAAGAATGGGACAACAATCCTATTCCTAAACTTGAGCAACTTGTCTCCTCAGTCCCGTTTGCAGACTGTTATAAAAAGAAGAGGGGATGCCACACAGTGGTAAACATGGCCATGTCCCAACTTTTTTGAGATGTGTTGATGCCATTGAAATTTAAAATCAACTTATATTTCCCTTAAAATTATACATTTTCTCAGTTTAAACATTTGATATGTCATCTAGGTTGTATTCTGAATAAAATATTGAAAGTTGAAACTTCCACATCATTGCATTCTGTTTTTATTCACAATTTGTACAGTGTCCCAACTTTTTTGGAATCGGGTTTGTAATTTTCAAATTAAAGAGGCAAGTGTTTATGTGCATCTGTTTCTAAAAATATTGTAAATTATACTATAGGGCCAGATATACAATTAGGAGAAAATTTCTTCACTGCATTCACCACAAAGACACACACAGTTAGGGAAATCTCTACAGAAAGCACAAGTGTAACTTTCGCACCTTCACATGTGGAGTGGTAAGAAGTGTTAATAGCTCTCTCTCATCGTCTTCCAGTGGTCCGTTCTGTAGCTCCTCTGCGACCTGTCAGTGCAAACCACAAGACCAGTGTAATCAAAAATGCAAAAATTTACGAATCTACCTGCCACCCTAAGAAAAAGCATTGCCACCCCAGATTATTCCAAGAATAAAATATAAATGTAACCAGTGTTTTCTGCTACCGCATTGTACCAGCTGCGCTTTAATTCATGATGACATAAAAAGATGTAGGCCTACCGCGAAAGAAAAGACGTCTGCTGCATTCATTAACAGGTGACTCATATGTTGCCCAGTTCAATTGTTTTTCCATTTGTGTTCGTAAATCGGAAATTAGAGAAAATTGTGGTATAGTTTTCCACAACACTTCACATTGTTTATTTTGAACTGTAACTATTTGTGGCGCGCAGATTCTCTGACTGCCCGCTCCTCTTTCATCATGGATATAAGCGTATTTATAGGCCTATTTACCATCTGATACGACTAAATAATGAAAACCAATAAGACGACCCTGATCACGGAAATTATTTTACATATATATATATATATATATATATATAATAATTTACATATTTTAAAAGACAAACTTTATGTTAGCTTATCAAGGTCTTTTCTCTTCAGGAAATTTGGACTAAACCACTCAATTCATATGGATTCGTTTTACGATCTCTTCATGAACTTTTTGAAGCATCAAAGTGATAGTTGTGTAGACTGTCAATGGTGGGACAGAAATCTTTCAGTTTTCATTAAAAGTATCTTAATTTGTGTTTTGAAAATGAACAGAAGTGTTATGGGTTTGGAACTACATGAGGGTGAGTAGGCTAAATGAGGGTGAGTAGGCTGAATGTTCATTTTTGGTTGAACTAACACTTTAAGTCTCAGTCCTTTTGTAACTTGAGGCACTAAAACATGATTTTTATGTAATACATAAAATTAATAAACTCTTCTTTATGTAGTAATGAGAGACATTTAGAATATGTTGAAAGTGTTTAATAGACACTGTCTTGGTGCCCTGGATATTGATATTTTGTTATTAGGGGTCCAAGCACAAAAGGTGAATTGGACCCCAAATGAATTTATGATTCTGAACTGTCTGCCATTTCAACTGAAAGATGAAGGCTGTGATATCAATGTTCCCTACTAGAGGGAGCTACAGGATAGAAAATCTTTTAATCTGTTTTTCTATCATTTTCCATCCCTTTGAATGGAAACAAATGTTTTGATCTAGTTCATTTGTGTAACTATAGTGTACTGACAGTATAGTTTCATATAATTAGCATAGGCTACATAGAAATCTGTGAAATGCTTATAAATCATTAAATGTTAATTTAAAATATAGACCCCAATAAAACATATTTTTAAAGTTGCCAGTCATGATTAATTATATTGATTGATTGATTGATATTGAAATATATTGCTGTCCATATATATATATATATATATATATTGTAAAGAGACCATTTTATTTGTCTTTTTCAAGATAATGTATATTATACAATTTCTATAAAGACACACTTATTTACTGTTGTGGTATGAATAATAAAATGATGACACACACTTACGTCTTCGGCCAGGCAGGATGCGCTATGGAACACTGGAGTCGGACACTGGAGCTGGAACTGCCTCAGTCGCTCATGGATCTGCAGGAAAGGTCAGTATAGATGGATAATCATTCACAAAAACACTATTAGACATTTTTATCCAGCATTACGCACTTTCATAAGATAGCTGAGGCTCCTCTCACTGAAGACCTCTCTGAGGAAGACCAGGTCCTCCTTATGATTAGCATCTGGATGCAGCTGGGAGGTGAGGAGAGCTAGCATCTCATGTAAACCTGCAGCATGCAAGAAAACAAAAATAATTAACTTTTTAAATCATGAATAATATAATAATGTTGTTGTGTTGACCGATACAGCAGGATTACTGACACCTATTAGTGTGCATGTACCGTAACATCACATAAAAAACAAATATTTTTAGTCACCAATACCACTGAAAAATACTCTAGCCATGCTTCAGAATGTAATGTTTCATAATATTAAGGAAGTTGTATTAAATTGGTCATGTGATCTAAACATGGCAGCTCCTACCTAAAATAAAACAGCAACAGATATGACTGGAACCTCATGTACATGATTTTGAACATTTTGTTTTTCAATGTTCATTTCTTTATGTGTAAATAATTTTTTAATTAGGGAAAAAATACTTGTGTTTCTTTAATATGATGATCAAATGAATTTATTTTATGACAGCATCACAGCTGTTGTATAAAGTACCTGTGGTAGGTGAGAGAACAGGCATGGCTGCTCATGAGACAGACAGAGACGCAGAAAAAATGGTTCTCCTCTTCTCTCAGGTCACTCAAAATGTGGGCTCATCTGAAAAGCCTGTTATCCACAAAACCTTAAGAGAGAAAAAGCAAACAATTGGCAACTTTAGGAAACCATTAACATTTTGTCTGTTCCTTTCTGTGGATTGCATGGTAAATAGCTGTTCAATAATTATGTGGCACATCAAATCAGTGAGGCGAATCCTGTATGACAATTAGAGGGTAATAATATTTTATGCTCATTTGATCATTTCAGTTTGAAATGGCTTTAAATGCCATTGCTGTTTGCATGGTGAGGTTTGCTAATGACATACCACCATTATGGTGAAATTTTGCTTTTAAAAAAAAGATGAGACAAGAATAGATTGGGGTACACAAAACGAGGAGAAAAAAGAGGGAGAATGAAAGATGTGACGATCGTCATTAGGCATGGCATTAAATTCAATTACACTTAGTCATCTCATTTTAATCCGGATAGAATGTTGCTGTGATGAGTCAATTGAAGAAAAGCATCTCTCTTCAGAGGGGATATAGATTCTGGTGGTCTGCACAGTTCCCTGTAAATGAGTGAAGTAAGTAGAAATATGATCACTTAACTTGAAAAGAAGTCCCCAGGGAAATAATCCCCATGGCAACAGGAATCAATACTTTATCACTGCTTTTCATCCAGAGAGACACAGGAAACAGTGTACTCTGCACTACTTTAAAGTCCCTTTAACCAAGTCTGAAACTGATGCTTTTCAGTTTTACTGCAAGCATAGTTAAATCGTTTAGCCCATCTACAAAACATATAAAATAGCCATAAACTTTCCTGAGAATGTAGTGCTCAAAAACAGGATTTCTTGAGAATGCAATGCACTTCTAAAACAGATTCCATAGATGAACATTTCCCATATTCTCATAAAATAACCTGCTAACTCTTCATAATAACTCACACTATGAATCATTAGTAAATATTTAATACATCATTTATAAAGCATTGTCCTTATACATTAAGACATTAGTATGCAGTTTATAAATACAGCTGTACATGCTGTACATGTTATTCTTGATTTATAAGCATATCTATAATGTGTTTAGTCACACATTTATTTTTATACTTTATTAATGATCAATTTATCATTTCTATATTATTCTATATTATTATTACAGTATTTACTAAAGCCGGGCACACATTTAACGACTAGCTAAAACATTCTAAGACTGAGCTCAACATACAGTGATTGTTTCCTGCGACTGAAGCAGATTTATATACTTACACATGGAATTTGAACACCGACTGTAATCTCAGACTGAACGCAACTGGCTCTGACTGGACGCGATCAGTCGTAAGTATCAATTTACATTCATAATCGGCCTTACAATGGTTAAGTGTGTGCGCGGCATAACCAGTTATTTAGGAGTTGTCAGTGGTTCATAAGATCATTTAGAAAGTGTAAGTAAATGATTAATAAACTTTTTAAATATACATTTATACATCTTATTTTGACATATAGTAATGATTTATTAACACCTATTCATACTTTATTTCATGATTAATTCAGGTTGTAAAACATTTAGTAGTTGTCAGTTAACTATTTTTGTGAAAATCTAAAGTGAGGGCTATTTATGTCTTGTAAAGCTTTCACAAAAGTGATTTAAAGGCTCAGTTATCTTCTAAACAGAAAAACGAAGCAAACAAAATGAAAAAAAATGAACAAAATAAGCAAGAAAGGGAATATAAATAAAAAAAAATAAGCAACAAAATTAATATACAGCAACAAAATGAAGAAAATAAGGAAAATATTTTGGTTTTCTTGTTTCAGTTTCATGGCTGAGTGAAAGTTCAGTGCAAATAGTCACAAATTAGGGCTTTTCACACTTAAAATAGTTAACCCTGGGTCATTGTAAACCCGGGTAAAGGAATCCTGAGCTTTCTTGCATTACGTTTCACACTGCTTATACTTTACCATTCATTGCACTCAATCACTGCATGGTGCTCAGAAAGCAAACTCTTAGTCCGATTTTATTTGTTGTATTTTGGCACTCCTGTAATCAAGTGTTGGCGCTGGTACATTTTTATTCAGCAATGTTTACACTTTACAGAAATTTATTTTTATATCAGATTGCAAGGGCCAAGTTTCATTTTACTGCACAGTTACGTTTTCTGGAGGTGTACAGGAATTATTATTTTTTTATTTTTCATGTTATATCAAGTGTGCAGTTGTACAGTTTCATTTTTTTGCAGTCTGGAAATAAATATTTCTCTGTTCTGTATCACTCTGTGTTGTGCTTGTTTCCTTTTTCTATTTAGAAGATAACTGAGCCTTTAAATCTCCTTTGTAAAAGCTTTATGAGCTTTATACTAAAATCTGCTTTGTTCTTAAAATGTACTGATATCCACCATTATAATACAAGTGGTACAATAGAAAACATGACACTAAAATAATGCAATCAACATTAACTGAATAACAGAAAATGTAACATGCAACACCACAATGTACATTACTAATAATAACAAAAATTATTTAAATAAAATATAAATTCCAGGAATGTCCTATTTTTCACAATCAATGAAATACTTGCAAATATCATTACTTTAACAGTGTTTTACCAAAAAATGAAAGTGTTACTAATGCTAATACAACTCGTGTTTTCCCTAGACATCTACATTTAGAGAACATATTGATGTATTCTATTCCCTTAATATTCATTACTTGGTTCTAAAAAGGTCTTTAAAAAGTCTTACATTTACCTTCATTAAACCTGCAGAAACCCTCTATATGGTAAGGTAACTAACTTACAATTAACCAATGAACAAGTTTTACTGTAGCATTTTTACTGTATTTTTCTGTAAAAAATTAAAATATCTTTTTTTTTTTTTTTTTTTTTTTACCATGAGAGGACCAAATATGTATTGACACTTTAAAGAACCCAAGAGGGCTTCACTTTTTTCTTTTGCCAATAAACAGATCCAGAAAACCTATTTAAGTTTGAAAAGAATTATACAGCCAACTCAAGAACATATGAAAAAATATGGTTCTTTATGAGAGATTCTTTGCTGAACCTAAAGAAAGAACTACTGAAGACAAGAAGACATTGAAGACTGTACATTGGTAAAGACAGGACAGAAAATATGTGGTTTGATTGAGTATATTTGTGGTTTTAGATTTCAGCAAAAATTAAGTTCTCAGGCCCTTTATCATACAAACAGAGGCCTGTGGTTTCAGAAATCACAACCTTGTGCCAATGAAAGATTCAATTCTGAGAGACATTTTGAATTTTGAACATTTCACAGAAGGAGCTTAAACCCTCAGTACAGGTGATGAAATATTGAGGGGTGTCATGAGCTGAAATTTTGGTACGGCTTGTCCCAGACCAGCTGTAACCTTACTACAGACTTTTGGTTTTCTGAAAGCCCTCTAATCCATGCTGATTCTCTCAAAAGACTTCCCATTCGCTCTGATTATGACGTGTGTGATGGAAAGATTACACTGCTCTCTATCTCTCTCCATCATTCTCACATGCTGCAGCTGCATTGTGAGGATTCTCACCAGACATATGCTCAAATCAGGGTCATCTTGCTAGTACTTTGCAACCCATCTTACCATCTGAAAATACCATCGGTGAAAGTGTCATATGAAAAACGCCACCCAAAACCGCCAAACACAAAACCTAACTGTCATGAATGCCAAATTGCAAATGGTTCTCCCCAGCGAAACCACCTTTTGGTTTGCAGTCTGAAGACCTTGGGCCTGTTCTGTCTGACCTTTTATCATCCTCTCTTTCTCTAGAAGAACAGGGGTTCTTTCGCCCAGTTCTCGCCCTTACAGAATGATTCATGTAAGGCTGAAAACGTGTCCTGCTGGGGGACAAGGTCATTCAGCCACCCTTCTGCCACCATCTGTCCCTTTCACTATCACGTACTGTTAAAGGCCACCATTAGTGCTGACAGCTCTCTTGGTGTGTGTGTGTGTGTGTGTGTGTGTGTGTGTGTGTGTGTGCATTGTGCAAATAAACGCTTGTATGGACACAAACATGGGCGGCAAACACGTCAAATTAAATCTCTTTGGAGAAGATTATCATAAATGACATCAGCAGGAGTCACTGAGCCCTATGGAGTCTAATTCATTCAAATTCAGCAGATTATCAGAAAACAGCCTGTCCATCAAATCAAAACATGTCATAATACAGTATATGTGCCTGAAAATGTGTTACAAGCAGATTCATTAGTTGACAGGTTGCACATGATCATGCATGCCTGTACTCACACATATGCTGGAGACAATTTTTTTTTTTTTTTGACTTCTATTGGTCAAATGATATTTTCTATCCTCTACACCTCATATAAACCTTTTTTGCATTTTTATATTGTCACTAAGATATTGTTTAGTATGTTTATTGAGATATTTTTGTCATGACAACACAAATCACAGGTGCACAGGAATACCTTCTAAAAGCAGAAGCTCAAGAGGAACAAAACAAGAAACACACAAAATACATCATTTACATAACTATTTTTCAATTCTCCCAATTTAGTAATGCTTTCTGAATGCATTTACTGTGACAAACTAAAGGGAATCTGAGAAATATTAAGAGACACCCAGCATCCCTCTACCTCATTCCAGCGGACGTGCATCCTAGAGTCTCTCCGAAACTGTCCGTCACGGAATGTGGCCAGTGAAAAATGCATCACTGGATGCTGAGATCCTTTTAAGTGCTGAATCCTTTCCCCCTGCTGTTCACTCTGTCTGCAGAGCGGATTATACAGCCAGCATGCAAAGGAGAGAACGCCCCCGTATCTCTTACCTTTCACCGCCAGTGCGTGAGTGAGAGCGTTTCCGCTTTCATGGAAAGACCCTCGGCATCTCCGTGGCAATTCCTTCTACACTGGCTCAGTGTGTCTCGGTTCTTCGTTACCTCCCCCCTTTCTCGCTCTCTCTCACATACAATCTTCAGCCCTCCCTCTTCAATCTCTTGCTCTATCACCATCCCCCCACTGGTCCTCTTCCTCTCTCTCCTCTAATGATGCTCACTGTGATATGGCAGGAGCTGATCGGCAGCGCCTGAATCTGGACAGTTATGTACTTACAGTACAAAAACCTGGTGTTCAGAACTTTTCATTATAACGTGAGTTCACAGAATGGACACAAGGATACAATAGCAACAAAAAACAGACATTTCTGTCAGGACCACTATCGTCAAATATGATAGATAATGCATAGAGTTTGTATTGGCGGTATGGTTCTGTTCTGGGCAAGAACTCCCTGAGCATCCATGCAGCCTAGCATGGATAAGAGCAGGGAGAGCAGCAATAAACCCCCCAGGGTAAACAGAACAGGACCAACATGCAGATATCATTAAATGTCATGATTTAGCATACACATTTTTCGAGAATTAGTCTGATTCAGGGGAAATAATAAGACCATCCTGACTGAAGAGAGGAGGAGCTGGGGATGGAGGAGGGTAATTTGCTCCTGAGAAATGCAATAGCTGCTGATAATACTGAGGAGCTTATATATAGATGCCGTAATAGGCGTCGTATTCCTATAGGTAGACGCAAGTCACCTGGGAGTCAGCTGATGCAAGCTTGACTGACGTGACCTGCCAGAACTGACGCTACGCTAGATTTTAGCATGTTCTTCCTGACATGAGAAGTCAAGTGGATCAGTTGTTACTCATGAGGATCTGGGTCATAACTTTGCTTTTCCTTAACCATTTATTAGATCATACTATATCTCCTTCTGGCATTTAGGTACAGTGCACAGCATAAATGAGTACGTACCCCCACTGAACAAATACAAAATATGTATTTTCTTTATTATCACTTATAAAATTCATGGAAAGATGGCAAAACTAAAATGTATTAAACATAATAAAAACTGAGAAATATATGTCATTAATGGCCATAAAATAAGTAAATTAGCCAATTTTGTTTAAATTAAGGACTGCAGAAATTAGTACACCCTAGATTTAATTCAACAAATGTATAATATTCTAGTACTTAGTATGCCCTCCATAATTTTGATTATACTGCCCTGACCCTTCTTGGCACGGAGTGTACAAGTTCATGACAAATTGTCACATCTGTCCTGTTTAACTCCTGGATGATGAACTCCTTAAATGCCCTGATCTTTAATGGGGAGTTTTGCTCAACTCGTCTCTACAGAATCCCCCACAGGCGCCCAAGAGAGTTAAGATTGGGGTGCAATACATGTCCACAGAAGGCTTTTCGCCTTGGACGAATACATATTCTCACTGTCATGTTGGAAAAAATGCCCAACAATGCAGGGAATGAGGAAAGGGTAACATCTTCTGTTTCAAGTTTGTGTATCAAATTACACAAAGGTGTGGGAATTCATGACAGCATTGATAAAGCACAACTCCCTCACACCTTCACCAATCATACATCCCTATAAGAGCTTTACTACCACTGAACTTTACTGTGGGAACCAGGCACTTCTCACTGTCCTCCTCCTCTAGCAACACCATAACATTTTGGATGCTGTTATATCCAAAATGATTGATTTGGATTCCCAGAATCTATATTTTGTAAATATGGGCTTTGGAAATGGCTAACTGACTTTATTATGCTTTGGCTACAGTAGGTAGTTCCAGTGAGAACAACAACCATGCATGTCATTTCTGCAGGCTGCATCTTACTCTGTGAGATCAACAGTCACTCTTTTCATAGCTTTTGCTGGTTTTGAGACACTTACTTGGTATTTCTCCTGCTCTTTGTCTAGCAAAAAAATCCCTCATCACTAAATGAAAGCTTAAAACTAAGGCCTGATTATTTCAGGGGCCTTGTCACAAGTCCATTGTTGTTGAATTGTTACTTTTGCTATATTTTCACACTTAAAACAATGATTTGGTAATCCTCTTGTACCACTCTCTTCTTTTGTGCTAAGAAAGTCTCCTGACAGTTCTCTCCCAAGTGGTTCCATTGTTGTCAGCATTAAGTCTGAGAATGATTCAGTGGGCTATATAACACTTTTAATTGTCAAGAAATTACTCTCTTTAAATGTTTTGGTTCAACATACTTACCTATTGATCAAACATTGCCTTAAACTTACACTAGAAAGAAATGCTCAGAAATGCTGTTACAAAAATATTCTATTTCAACTAAATGCTGTTCTTTTGAACTTTCTATTTATCACTTAATCCTGAAAAAAAAGTATCACTGTTTACAAATAGTAATAAGCAGCACAACTGTTTTCAACAATGGGTAATAACAAGAAATATTTCTGACCAAATCAGCATATTAGAATGATTTCTTAATGATCATGTGACACTAAAGACTGGAGTAATGGATTTGCCATCTTTGCTGTCTAAGCATTTAACAAATTACATTTTATATTCAAATATTTCACAGTAATACTGTTTTACAGTATTTTTTTATCAAACAAATGCAGCCTTAATGAGAATAAGAGACTTTCAAATACGTCTAACCAACCCCAAACGTTTTAAAGGTACAGTATAATTGCCATGCACAATTCGATTTTTTAGGATAATTTTTTTTATTAAATTTAGGAGTAAACAAAAATTCCATTTTGCAAGATATAATTACACTTTATTATTAAAGTGAGACCAAGCAGAATAGGAATCGATCATACAATACTGAAAACTACATGAAATCATTCAAAGTGTTAGTATCTCAATAATTACAGAGAATCATTGCACCAATTAACAGACATCTGTAGTATTTATAAAACATATACTGAAAAGAACAATCAACAAAACTATTCAAAGTTTATGGCATGTTTGTCATCCAAAACATCATTGTGACTCCGTGTAAATGCAGATCTAAATCACAAGTGAGTAGATGGATAGTGTACCACAGCCATAATTTACCAGCCATACATCCTAGCTGCCAAAGTAAGAGCCGATCCTGCAAGATGATCTCAAACTGTTTTAAATTGTAGATTCTCCCTGGCTGTGTATGCGTGTTGCATCCTGCCAAAACACAAGAAATGTCTATCAGGTGCCTTTCCTCAAATTTAGACAATTTTGGCCAATTTTCCCCACATATTTGATAGCACAGGAACATTTCAATTTTTCTTTAATCACTAAATATCATTATCTACCAAGCCATTAGGTGCCTTTCATTTCTGCTTAGGTGGGGAAAATATGTCATGGTAGATGAAGGGAATGATAAATGAGTGGAAACTGAACATAAAGAGAATGAATCTGCATTTGCAGAAATCAATCTCCTCGCAGGCCTCAACGGAGCAAATCAGAGCTAGATCTGTGTCACAGCCATATTTTAAGCATCTGAGAGGCAGGTCAGGACCTTTCATTAATCTATTTCAAATTAAGTATTTTGAGCTAATTTTACGATGATATAATGACAGTCCATGCCTCACTTGCTAAATGGTGCAGTATATAGATATTTAAATACCACAAAATATGAGAACAAGAATTCTCTGATAGCTGTTAAAAATATGACCCAAAAGTATCATATTTAGACAACATAATAGCAAATTACATTAATAAAAGGTTTTTATTTTTAGTAATTAATTTATTATATGTTTTATATTTTATACCATACACAAAATATATGATAATATTATTATATGTATTGATAATCTGAAATATATATATATATATATATATACAATATATAAAATATATAATATATATATAAAATATATAAAATGCAATATGTCCTATTGTGCTCTATTCAGGAAAGATCAGTTTGCTTTTTGCCTGCAGTATGCCTAAGCACAGAATAAGAAGGATGCTTCTCTCAATCACTCAGTTGTTTCAAAAAGGAGACTTCCAAGGACTTTCTGTGTCTTTATTTGCCATCTTCACCAGTGAGGGAAATTCTTTTTCCCCAAGAGGCCTTGACATGCCTTCATGAGCTGTTAAAATGAGCCCCTCCTTCATGGCACACTTTCATTGTATTACAGCATTCATCTTCCTGCTTTTAGCAGCATAAGGAGAGAGAGGATGTCAACAGGGCTGTGTGCCTCCATCAGTGAGCCAGAACCATATTACACCAAGTCATGGTATTTACCCCCATCCCATACACATTCCCTCACTGAACACATTCAATCTTTAGCTCTTTTTACATTTATCTCACCGTATACAAGGGGTTGTCGAACATATCATGCATATCCACCTCGCTCTGTAGCTGTAAATTTTCAGCCTGTGTAAAGGAGGAACAAGAAATTAAGACACAGCTTAATGACAGACATGCTCAGAACTGACTGAAATAACAGTTTTGACCAAAACACATCTATCTGCGCTAGCATGCTGTGAGGTATGAAGGTCGCCTGTGGGTTTGTGCTGTTTTTTATTGATGTCTCTCTAACTCCTCTGTGTCCTCTTCTCCCACATACTCTATCTTTCTTCCTGTCACATCTTCAGAATAACTCCTGGTGTGTGGGTGTGTTTAGGTTTTTTTTTTTTTTTTTTGCTGCCATGCAAACACTGTAACACTATATTGATATTCCTCAAACATTCTTGGTAGGGTTTGCTTTAAACCCCAATACATTTCCCCCTTTACAAGCCTGAAACCAAATCTTAACTAAAACTTTAACACCATTTATTTTTGAGGTGTAACGGTACACATACCAAAAATATTGTATATATTGATATATTTGTATATATTGTATATATTTATATATTCGTCTAACATTTTATACCATTTATATCGATATGCTTTGATGTTGCAAACGCAACTGAAAAGGACAAAGGGTGAGCTGTTACAGAAAAAATACACAATCCTAAACACTGTCCTAAACATGAGATATGCTTTATATTAAGCACTTCAAACTAACTCAGAAGCTGACAGAAAAAAAGAAATAAATAGAAGACATTTTATATGTTGTTTTTTTCCCTGCTGTACTAAGTATGACTTTAAAACTGAGGTACATAACGAACCACCATTTTCGTGTACCGGTATAAACCCTAATTTATTTGCAGCCATTGTGAAAGCTGCTATTTCCTTTAGCAAATCTAGTTTTCCATCATATTTAGGCTGGGCTGGTTTACTAAAGCTAAATGAGTGGAGGAGCTCATGGTTTTTAACTGACTAATCAGCTGGATTCACACAAACAAACAAAGCGAGATCATTTCCATGCATCATGTGGTTACTGTGACCATGGCTAACCTTATCAGGCTCAGTGTTGGCTGGTCTGTCATCTGCTTTGACAGGGGTTGCAGCATCAATTGGCTGGGTCACAACGCTCATTTCAGCAGCATAAAGTGGGTTTTCAACACTCTCCTGAAAGTCAGAGAATTTAAAAAGAACAATGAGCCTAAAAAGCTTTTAAATTATTTAATTCACAATTTCAGTCAACATTTGAGAGAAAGTTCACCCAAAAGTCTGGGTGATAGTTGATCAAAAATATCTGTGTAAAATAAGAGCTGTGTAAATGCTCCTTTTATATTCCATAAACCAAAATAAGGGTGAGTAAGTGATGACCGAATTTTCATTATTGAATGAAATGATTCCTCTAAACAGATGCAGTAAATTCTTCAAACCAGAAGAGGTCATACTTTGCCTGGCCCGTTCATGACTACAGTGGCTACAGCAGTAGGGGCAGCAGGAGAGACCTCTGTGTCATCACTGTATGCTGGGTTCTCAAAACTTTTTCCTGTTTTCTCCACTTGTACTGATGTGCTGGATTCCTGGTATTGACAAGGGCAAAATTGGAGATATTAACAAGACAAACAAACCTAGATCTTCACAATAGCATGAACCTTTTTAATTGTCTAAATATTTCCATTCTAATTATTTCAATTATAAATATGTCATTTTTTTTAAAAAATTGTTTCAAACACAACATATAATAAATTTAATATAAATATAATAAACTACTGTTCAAAGGTTTGGTGTTGGTAGGATTTTATGTTAAAGAAGTCTCTTATGTTCACCAAGGCTATATTTATTTGATAAAAAATACAGCAATATTCTGAAATATTACTACAATTTAAAATAACTGTTTTCTATTTTAATATATTATAAAATGAATTAAAATAGTTTTAATTAATAAAAGTTTCAGCAGCCATTACTCCAATTTTCAGTGTCATGATCCTTGAGAAATCATTCTAACATGCTGTTGTGCTGCTTAATATTTTTGTGGAAACTGATCATTTTTTCAGGATTCTTTGATGAATAGAAATTTCAAAATAATAGCATTTATTTAAAAAAACAACAACAACAAAAAAAACCTTGTAACATTATAAATGAATTCAATCAATTACATGCATCCTTTCTGAATAAAAGTATTAATTTATTTATTTTTTAAATCTTACTGACCCCAAACTTTTGAATGTTAGTGTATATACATATCTACAGGCATATAATAATAAAAAAGGCATATAATAATACATGCTTTGGATATGTTTGAAATACATGGAGTACAAACCTCTTTAGGAAGGTTACTGCTTTCATTCTCAGATTCCGGTGGTTTGTTAAAACATTCAGAGTTACCACCCCTACTTACGTGAAGTAAAACAAAATCAAAGCTTTAATGTGTTGAATACTGCAAATGTATTTAACTGTATTAAAGTACCCCTTTTATGCTATTTTAAATGTTTCTAATTTTTACAAGCATCCAAGGTAAAAATCATCCTGTTCTGATTGGTCAGATGACCAAGTCTGTTTTGACTGGTTTACCGCTTAAAGCGCATAATGGAAAATGCTATTATTATATCTGAATTTCAGCTCCGGAGGCTTCCTCAGAGCTTGATACACAGTGATACGAATAGTAAAGATGGCGCAGGTTTTTCCGTATCAATTCCTGTGCAAGTCCTAATCCTTTGGAAGTGCATGCAAAATGAACTCTGTCTTCTCGACATGTCGTCAACACGAACCAAACTCTTCCAGGCCTCAGGTTCAACTACAGTGTATGAGAGCGGGTCAAAGTAGACGTTGTTCACAGACAGCCAATAAAGACTATAGGCTGGCATTGTTACATTGTTTACGTAGGTTTGTAACAGGAAGTGAGACTGGAATTGCTGATGGCTCGTTTCGGCAGTTCAGAATCGATTCTTTGTTTTAGGAGACAAAAACATTATCTGTTGTGCAAATTGATCTTTAAAACTTTGCAGACCTTTTACATTTCACAAACAGCTATATACACGCTGCATGAAAGGTAATATTTGAAAAAGCATAATAGGGGCACTTTAAATATGTAATATCTGCATTAATTATTTTCAGAAGCTTTTTTTTTTCATCCTCACCAGAAGCTGGGCCTACTGAAGTTGGATACACTAACAGGCAGATTAATGTTATGCAGCGTGTTCATGATTTTCTCCTTCTTTTTTGCAGAATATATCAAGCAACCCAGGAAAAGAATCACAACAGCTGTAACTCCAAGAGCAATAGCAACTGTGGATGGACAGAGAGAGACAGACAGGATGTGGGTCATGGGGTCTTTGTTGTCCATGTGGTTTGTTTGCATAAGAGCTTAAAAATGACAGCTTGAAAAGACATCTTGAAATATTGCTGCATGATAACTTCAATGCTGATATCATGTACTGCCATAAATTTTACCTGAGGTTGTGACTACACCATAAATACTGGTCTCACATAAATCTCCTTTCCATTCAGAGGGGCAACTGTAGGGACGAATTAACAGTCAGCATTACCCCATCCATAAGTTTGTTCATCCCTGCTTTTTAGTTTTGAAAGATATGTGTCAATATCAGATCACAAGCTTACATGCAGAGTGCCTTATTGTCATCAAAATAACAGGTTCCGCCATTCTTGCACTGGCATGGAGGGGGCATGGTTGGTTCAGGCTCAACCCCTAACAAATCACAAAACAAAACAACAATCGGATGTGAGGAGATTACCTATTTAGAGCTGAACATTAAAATGTGCCTCACTCACATTTTCTTAGTGTAAGTGCCCTCTTATATACTTTATTATTACTGGAAACCAGAGATTGACGTCAGCAGTGTTGGTTTTCACACAGTGTTCAGCTACAATGAATTAGTTTATGATCATATCATTAAGATGACTATAAAGACAGAGATAACGAGTATGAAAGGTACCTGCGTCACATTCAGTACTGCTGCCAGGGAAAAAGCTGGTGCCCTCTGGGCAGGCGCAAGTGTAGCCTCCCGGCCTCAGAAGACACAGGTGACTGCATGTACCCTTACAAGGGTTATTCACTGTTGGGGAGAGACAGTTTACAGACATTCAACCCTCTCTATATCTATGAAATCACTTTAAGTGCCTACTAACCTACTTACCATCATTACATGTTTTACCGGCACAATAAAAGTTAGCTAAAGTTTAAACACAGATTGGATTTATATATAGATCATCATGCAAATCTCACTTTACTGAGGTTACTCACTGGTTATAGAGTTGTATTTCTGCTGCTGGTAGACATTGATTTGGGTGAGCCAAGGTCCTGCTATTAGAAGTCTGGTTTTAGTGCCTTTGCCAAACTTGTCCTGTCGGAACACTTCACCCTTCTCCTGCGTGCTCCAGTACACATGGTCCTCAAACACATTCACACTTAAAGGATTTCTTACATCTGAGAGGAAAGAAACATGGTAGGAGATACAGTATGAATGTCCCTTGTGAAAAAGAAGTACACCTTAGCATACTTTTAAAAAGGGTGCTCATTACAGAAAAAATATTCGGAAAGAGTCGGTACAGCAGAGATATGTTTTCAGAGATATGAAGGATGCAATACTACTCTATAGGTACTCAAGATTAACATGAGATTGGCGGAAACCATGTGTGTTACTGTATGTACCCTTTAATGTTATTTCTATTGAAACTTATGTCATGTATTTGAATATTTTTGTAATTACACATTTGTAATGAAGGTGCAAATTATTACATTTTAAATATATTCACTTTAAATGTAAAATCAACTACAGGTAAAATATTCCAGTGTGAAAGTACTTTACATGTGCTTTAGTATGTTAGTCAACACATCAAAATTAGTGTAAAGCATGAAAAAAGATGAAAACAATCATTTAAAATGTACTTTTAACTTGACATTATTACAAAGTGCTCTTTTTAAAAGTGTACTTAAGTGTGTTAAGAAAGTTTACTATCTTCAGGTACACTTGATTGGCCTTTTATTTTAATATAATATATAATATAATATTATCTGCAAGTACAGTTTTTTTTAAAATGTACATTTAAGATTTGAGGTATACTAAAAGTGCACATTCAAGACAATTAAATGCACTTGTATTTCACAAGGAGTATAATAATATATAGCTGTTTCTACTTAGGACAATTGATTGTTGAATCAATTGAACCCTTACCTATGAAAACTGAAGTTTGTCTGTTCTGTCCATCTGGCAGGATGGACTCAATGCGACTCTCCTTTGCATCTGACCAATAGATTCGGTCACTGTTTGTGAAGTCGATGGACAGGCCTGTAGGCCAACCCAAAGCACTGTCTACCAGAATCCTTCTCTCTTGACCATCCAACCAGGAGCCTTCGATACGGGCCGTGTTGCCATTGTCAATCCAGTAAAGCATGCTGCACCACAACATGACAAAACAAAATTCAAACACTGGCATTTAAATGGCGAGCTTGAAGAAATAGTTAACTCTTTACTGTTATGGTGTAGTTTCTAATTTTTTAGAGCTGCCTCTTTTTGGAGAATCAACAAAACTTTTCCTTTTATGTTCCAGAGAAAAAATAACAGCATGTGATTTGGAATAACATGAGTATTTTTACTTTGGGGTTAACTGTCCGTTTAAACAGACCACAAGCAAACAGGATGCAAGTCTCACCCTAAACGAGGGTTCACGGCCACAGAGGTGGGTTGTTCCAGGTCAGTCTTAATCAGATGCTTCCTATAACGTCCATCCAACATGGCCACCTCTAGACGTTTGAGCTGTGCATCAGCCCAGTACAAATTCCTACAAGAATTTTAAAGGCTCATGAGCTGTTACAGACTGATTCATCAACTCCTGTTGCCAAAACTATTAGTTATTATTCAATTTCATTGAACTTCAGGGCAGAGTTTGAATATTTAGAATATTTCAACAAATATAAATGTAAAATGGTTCCCACTTTTTATTAGGTGTCTTTAACTACATACTATTCAATTTCAATTATTTCAATTAATCATTTGATACAATGCACTTTTATATATTATATATATATATATATATACATACATACATGTTTTTACATTGTACTTGTATTATTATAATTACTTGCATGTAATTACATCTGTAATTACATCTAACTACACTGTTCACACTTCCCCTACAATCCACCCTTAAACCTACCCATACCACCAAACTGTTACATCCACGCCTGTCCCGAACTCCGTTTCCCAGAATCCTCCTGTTCTGCACACCTGTCTGCACTTCCCTCATCAGTCTTCCCGCCATCCCTGGATTCCCTGCACCTGTTCCCTGCACCATTGTCATTAGCACTCCCTTTAAGTTGGACTCACTCCTAGCACTCCCTGTCCGTTCTTATTGTTATGTTGTACGTTTATGTAGATACTGATACTTGTGTTGTAGTTTATCTGTTCCTTGTTTATATTAAAGCCTATATTATTATTGTGGATTTCCATGCCTGCCTCGTCTCTACAGCACAGTGTGAAACAGAAGAACGGACCAAACTGCTGGAGATCTGCAATAAGGATGGGCTTATTCTTCATCTCTGAAGTTCCTGTGTCTCCCGTGCCTCCCAAGCCTACGTCAGCGGCGGATCGCCTTTGTGGGTTCCTGCAGGACGGTTGCTCGCTGGAGAGGTATGTGGAGGAGTTTGTCGAACTTGCTTATTTGGCGAATTGGCCAGATGCCTGTTTGAACGCCTGTTTTCTGGCGGGGCTGGACAAGGACATGATCCGTTTTAAAGAACCTGCCTGCTATTTTTCCCTAGTCGAAGCAATTAATTTGATTTTGTTTCTAAATTGTTCTGATTTTGTCATTGAGGAGGTTCTTGATAAATCGTGTAATCCTCGTCCAGTCCCCGCAGAAACACAGGCGGCCTGGCCAGTTCGCCAATCGCCGCTTTCCTCCGCCTATCCCTCCAGTGGCCATCCCCCTGGTGTCCTGCCGGACCCAAACCCTGTGAAGGCCGAAGATAGATCTTCCTCTGGGCTCAGACGGCCAAGGAGAAAAAAGAAAAAGGCCACAAAGCAATCCCAGTCTCCTGAGTTTTCTGCCTTCGTGCAGCCCCAGTCTCCTGAGTTTTCTGCCACAGCCCGAGGCGCCAGCCATTGAGAAAGAGGACTGGCTAATGGGCTTTTGGGCTGAACCAGCTCCCAGTCTCTTCGACCTTGCTCGAGCTTTCGCCGAACCCGCTCCATATTTCCACGAGCCCGCTCCATGGCTCCACGAGCCCTTCCCATGTTTCCACGAGCCCACTCCAGACTTCAACTAGCCCGCTCCAAGCTTCAATGAGCCCGCTCCAGGCTTGGACGAGCCCGCTCCAAGCTTCAACGAGCCCGCTCCATGCATCACCAAGCCCACCCAAGTTGTCCACGTGCCCACACCAGCCCACGGGACCACACCATACCACGAGCCCTTCCAGGCACCCCTGAGTCTCCCGAAGAAGCCCTGAGTCTACCCGTGGGTGGGCAAGATGTGGGTGGGATTGGTGACCTGCCATGGCCGCCCAGGCCCCTGACCCGCCACGGCCGCCCTCAGCTCCAGACCTGCCATGGCCGCCTACGGCTCCATAGACCCGCCCTGGAGACCTCCGCACCCGTCTGCACCCCCCGCACCTGCCTGTAGGTCTCCAGGGCGCCCACCCCCCCGTTGTATCATCTGAGGCGCGAGGACGCGCCTACCGGGGAGGGGGAGGTAATGTTACATCCACGCCTGTCCCGAACTCCGTTTCCCAGAATTCTCCTGTTCCGCACACCTGTCTGCACTTCCCTCATCAGTATTCCCGCCATCCCTGGATTCCCTGCACCTGTTCATTGTCATTAGCACTCCCTTTAAGTTGGACTCACTCCTAGCACTCCCTGTCCGTTCTTATGTTGTACGTTTATGGAGATACTGATACTTGTGTTGTAGTTCATCTGTTCCTTGTTTATATTAAAGCCTATATTATTGTGGATTTCCGTGCCTGCCTTGTCTCTACAGAACAGTGTGTAACACAAACCTGTCATAAACACATCTGTATGCCACCTCAACTCAATAGCAGCAAAAAGTGTTTTGCAACACAACAGGAACACAATAAATACATTGTACTTATTTTTTTTTTTTTTGCAAGTACATAGTAGTTAAAGACACCTAATAAAAAGTGTGACCCTAAAATGTAATATGAGTGCTTTACCTGCTGACCCAGTCCACTGCAATTCCATAGGGCTTTGTAATGTACTTGATATCCAGGTCAACAGCAGCAGCAATGTTATTATTATGATCATCCACAGCTGGCAGATATGCTCTTTTAATAGCACCAGGCAATGCACCACTCCCTTCTACTGTAAAATACACCACACCTGAAACACACAAGAAAGGGGACATAAATAATAGGTTTTATGAAGTGGTATCTCATTCATCTACAGATACTAAAACTAAAGGTTTTTAACTAAAGGTCTTAATATTGGTGTGGAAGACTTTAAATATCACTATTTTGGATAAAGGCTGTGACTCCGATGGTAGAGTAGTACATATATAAACAGCAGTGGAGAATATGAATATTGTATTTCTTTCAGTTTATGCACTGATACATTTGACTCCATGTTTTTTTGTCTTTTTTTTTTTGAATGATTTGGGGACCTAGCATTATCCACTCAACAAAGATGTTTACTGTTAGCCACTCTTAGAGCAGCAAAAAAACTGTTAATCACCCATTGGAATCTCCTCACACAATGGACAGACGAACATGGAGTGTCTTTGTTGGATATTATTTCAATGGAACTCTCAACTAATCGTATGCATGGATCCAGTGTTAAGACTGTGAATTTATGGCATGCTGCTTTTGATATTTTCTCAACTTTTTAAACATCTTTGTAAACCTGAATTATTATTTTTTTATATTTATTTATTTGTTTTATCTTCCTTTTGTGTTTGTATTATATTTCTATTTTCTTGAAGTCTACCAGGGGTGGGATGGTTTGTACAATTATATTCTTGAATTTCTTTGCTTTTAAAAAAAAGTTAACAAAAAAAAAAAAAAGAGAGAGAGAGAGAGGGGACATACCACATTAATGCATTATTGTATCTATGAAAATTATTAAATATGATTAGGAATATAAAGATACATAAATGATGATAAAGGAAGCCCACTTCTGCCACAAAGGGGAAAAAATCATGCTTTGGTAAACTGTGATTAATTATGACACAAAAGGTTTAATTTAATTGTCTATTTATATCATAATTATAATTTTTTTTCTCATCATTATGATTTACCAAAGCATGATTGTTTTTTTTATGTGGCAGAAACAGGCTAGGAATAATTTTTGGGTGAGAGTACACAATAGGTGTAATGTAATTTTTGAGGGGCTGAAGGGTACATTTTGGGTACATACTAAGTTTGGTGTTGTTGTGGTCCCAGTCGTAGTCCAGCGCCACAATGCGCTCCTCTTCCTGCAAGAAGTCATGGTACTCCTCTGTCTGGAGGTTGAAACGACGGATGCGGATGTTCTCTGGCAGCAGGAGCAGCGGTTCAGGACCTTTAGAAGGAGAAGCTTTAAGATTCTACACATGCTCAGAAATGCCTTGTTCCTTACTATTTCTGTCCTACCTTCAGCCTCACACTGACTTCCTGTGCCCACTTTCCTGTAGCCCTGGGCACACTCACAGTCATAGCTTCCTTTAGTGTTCTTGCAGGCCTGCGGGCATGTGCCATACACTAAACACTCGTCTATATCTGCAGGGAGCAGACAGACTTAAAGTCAATTGAGGCAATAAAAATTGCAAGGGATAAGGTGGTGATGCATTAAGTGTGGTACCATACACATCACAGGTGAAACTTTCTATTTACAGACTCATTAAGAAAATTTAAGACAAAATTTCTCCACTGTGAAGGGAATTTTGATAAGGTGCTTAATATGGGTGCTTGTGTGTACCATTGCAGCGGAATGTGTTATCCGGATCTACGGCATAACCTGGTTTACAAGAGCAGATGAAGCCAGTGCCGTTCAGGTTTGTACACTCGTGCTGACATAACTTCTCATCACAGTTGCGGTCATGGCCAAAATCTGAAAAGAGTCACTCATCATCAACTACCTGACAGAAAAAAATCTAACGCATTTCTTAAAGTTCCATTATTAGCTGCTGATCATATATGGAGATATTTGTTGACTTACTACAGCCCAGTTCATCAGTAAGGTCTCCACAGTTGTCGTTGTGGTCACACACATAAGGCAGAGCCACACAGTGGCCATTAGTGCATTTAAACTCATTGGGCGTGCAGGGTGCAAGAGTGGGTTCCTGACCTGATTGAAAAACGCAATTCATACCGTCATCACTGACCATAACAACAGCATGAAATACATTAGACACATAATAGAATATGTAGCCACACTGCACAAATCATTTTCTTAATCAGTATATTTGTCTTGTTTTCCAGTAAAAATATTCTTTTACTCCAGAAGCAAAAATAAACTACCTAACATAAAGTTTATTTTATTAAAACATTTGGTAACACTTACAAAATGGTTCCATTTGTTAAAAGTAGTTAACTACATTAGTTAACATGAACTAACAATTAAAAATACTTCTAAAGCATTCATTAATCTTTTAAAACATTTACTAATACATTATTAATATCAAAAGCTGTACTTGTTCATATTATTTAATGGCCCTGAGTTGACTTGAACTAACAATGATCAGTTGTATTTTTTATTTACTAATGTTAACAACAAATACAACTTTTGATTTTAATAATATATTAGTAAATGTTGAAATGAACATTAACTAAGATTAATACATGCTGTAGAAGTCTTGTTCATTCTTAGTTCATGTTAACTAAAGTAGTTAACTAATGTTAACTAATGAAACCTTATTGTAAAGTGCTACCAATTCTCTTTATTGCCAAATTGTCTTTTATCTTGTGTTGAGAAAAACATGTAACAAAATTTAGGTTTATGCTTAAAACAAGGGACAAAGTAGAGTGAGAAAAATAAACTTAATTCTAGATATAATTTAATATATTATCCCACACATTAGCAATAATTAATAATAATCATAATAAATGTTTCTTGAGCACCAAATCAGCATATTAGAATGATGTATAATGCATCACATGACACTGAAGATTGGAGTAATGGCTGAAAATTCAGCTTTGCCATCACAGGAATAAAGTTATATTTGTATATTTATGTTCTATAAATAGAAAAAAAGTATATAAACATTCTGATTTTAGTTGTAGCAAAAAGACATGGGTGAATCTCTTACAGTGGTCCTCCTTTTCATCACTGCCATCCCCACAGTCATCTTTTTTGTTGCACATAAGACCACTATAAATGCAGTAGCCATTGTCACAGCGAAACTTGGCTGGCATTTCACATGTAATATTCCCTGAACACAAAACAATTGTGACAGTAAGACACTGTTATCATATTCCTGCTGAAATGACCAGCTTAAGCCAATATGACCTAAGGACTGATAATGTACTATAAAGAGACAAATGTATTATAACTGTAATGGTTCAAATTATCTGTAAAAATAGTATAATTTCAGTTTTCTATAATGTCTTACAGCAGAGGCTGAGTTGCTCATCTGAGCGGTCTCCACAGTCATTGAAGCCATCACACACCCATTGCTGGTTCACACACAGCTTGTTGTTACACTGGAACTGGTGTGATGGACACCAGCGTCCTCCAGGATAGCGAGTTGCTGTTGGGAAAACAAAATGTACATAACCATTTCAACATTTCCAGTATATGGAAGACGTAAATTTATATTACTCATATTTATTTCAAGCCCAGCACACTCACGGCAGGTGGACTCATCAGAGAAGTCCAGGCAGTCAGCATAACCATCACATTTCAGAGCTTCTGGGATGCAGTGTCCAGATGTACACTGGAATGTCCCAGGATGGCAGGTCCGCAGCTCTATGAAGAAAAAATATATATACTTTGTAAATCTCATAGCAATCTAAAAAAGATATGAAGGAGAATCTCCATGTATCTTAACAGTTTTAAGCATATTCTGCTTATATGTTGCATTTAGTATGTGACGTATTTCTGAGTTAAAGTTTACATTCAACAAGAAAAAAAAATGTCAAGAGGGACTTAATGTTATCCATCAAGAATTGTTTGAATCATGAAAAGTGGTCTTAAATACCATGTGGTTGCAGGAGTTGAAAAATAAGGGTGCCGTTTTTGACAGTCAAAAAAGAGATAAGAGCTAAGAGAGTAAATTGGGTTTATTTTTATTTAATTTTTACTTCAACTTACCGCAGTCCCGCTCGTCAGAATTGTCCCCACAGTCATTGTCATGGTCACAAACCCAAGATCCTGGAATGCACTGCTCGTTGTCACAGCGATACTCACTCTCAGAGCAAGGTCTGGGTTCTGTGAGCACATACACAAAAACTGTGAGCTACAAGGACAGATATATGTTAAGGTGACCTACATGCGTAGAAGGAAATGGATGACAAACACATTACTCACCACAGTTTCTCTCATCAGATCCATCTCCACAGTCATTGTTCCCATCACAGCGCCAGCGAATGGGCACACAGCGGTGGTTATCACAGCGGAAATCTCCCAGAGGGTCACAGGTCAGTTCATCTGCATAAAATAAAATGTGAGGGTTAATTTCATTTATTTTATGTTCAATATTAAATTATAATCCTTTTATATGACACATCAAAGTTGATATTTATTGGGGCAATCTTTGTTAACATTAAGTCAGGGCAGTTGTGGTTAGAGAGTCAGACTGGTTAGAGAGTCAGACTGGTAACCCAAAGGTTGCAGGTTCGATTCTCAATAATGGGAAGAAATTACTGAGGTGCCTTTGAGCAAGACACCTAACCCCCAGTTACTCCCAGGGTGCTGCATTATTTGTTTATTTGTTGAATCATGACAAAGGAACTTTGAAGAAAGAGTACAGGCTCTGATATTAGAGTGTTTGGTTATTGTTTATATTTCAAATGTAATATTTAAGATCTTATGCTAGAATCTTATATATCACATGAAACAGACCTGTAACAAAAACAGTCAAAAACTTAGACACACTTAATTGTTTGAAATTAGTTTTGTAGATAAAGTTTAAACATAATTTCCTATTTTTAAATGGGTAAGCAGCATCAGTGTCAAGCATTCTAGGGAAATCCTTCAATATTTTTTAAAAATCATCCCAGGATACGCCTCATGTCTAGAAAAAGGGTCACAACTTATATAAGAATACAGAATATGGAATAAGATTTTTTTTTATTTTCTAAAGATACATTTTTTATATTCTACAGCATGAAAGATATTGTTATTTAACATACAAGTTTATTTTATATATTAGTTTTGATTTGTTATTTTTGCTCACACCTAAATTATCATACTTCCATTTTGTGTTTTTTCTTTCATCACTTTCATATTAGTTTCATTAATAATATAAAATGAGTAAGTGTGTCCAAGCTTGTGTACAGACTGGCCATTATACTAGCCATTATACTGCCTCAGTTTTTATATAAGAGAACTGGATTGTGTATTAAAAGAATATGTTTTTGTGTTGAGTTAGCCCATCTCATGCATATATTTTAAATCATTATATAGGACTTACGGCAGCTCTGCTCATCGCTGTTGTCTAGACAGTCATTGGTGCCGTCACACACAGCCCACTGAGGTATACATCGATAGTTCGTCTTGCAGGAGAACTCAGTGTCTGCATCACACTTATGATCAGGACCCACTACAAAAAGAGATGCAGGAAAGAGACAAATGTCAGGGATCAAGCTATTAAAGAAAAGCCAGTTTTCCCAAAAAGATACTCACTGCACACATCATACGGCTCATCTGAATTATCTCCGCAGTCATCCTGTGCATCACACACGTAGCTTGGTGGTATGCAGCGTCCGTTTTTGCATTGAAACTGTCCAGGTTTGCAGGTCTTCTCTGCACAGCTGTCGGCTTCTTCATCGCTGCCATCTGCACAGTCCTGCACGCCATCACAATGCCAGGATATTGGGATACAGTGCTTATTTTTACACTGGAACTGGTTCTCGGTGCAACGGTGGTCACCTGGGTTTACAAAGAGGATTTTTTAAAAAGTTTTTAAAATATCAAGGGCCAGATTTACTAACAGCTTGCACCAGTGCAAACCCTCTTTTGGCATTAAAAAACTACTGTCAGGATTTACTAAAGACACGCAGTGAGAAATTAGCGTTGAAAAGGCGTGGACACGGTTATTTTTGTGGCTGAACTTATTGCATATGCATTTGTAGGAGTTTTCCTTTTCAGATGCAAAATTTATGGGAGGAGAGTATTTAAATGAATCATGCAAAGGTGATTTGCGCTTGTCAATTTACTGGAGTTTGTGCCATTATTTACTGCCCAAAAAAAGCCCTTCTTAAACATAGACTGTAAAAAAATTTGGACGTAGTTGTCCGTGACGTCACCCGTGGTTTCTGAAGAGCATTTTTGAAACCTAAAACTGGCCATTGCCATCTTGGCAGCATGTCACAGCGCGTCACTCCCAGATAACAGAAAATGGGCAAAGAGGCGGGACATGGGTGGAGTTGAGGTGACGTGACGGCAGCAGACAAACGGCTAGTGGTGACAGCAGCGGCAATCCACCTGTCGCTCAAGTGACCGTGCCCTTAATTATGAACTTTAAGGCTTAATATAATTTAATTTGATGAGTTATAAAAAAATTCACTACCCTAAGAGTTGTCATGAAGGGCAAAATTAGCTATAAAGACCAAAACCACAATTTGTACCAGGCTGTAAACATGTTTTTTTCTGTTTCTGTTGTGGGCATTTTAACATGGGGCTCAATGAGATTCTGCTGTCTATTGGAGCCTGTCCCTAGCGGCCAGTCGATGAATTGCAGTTTAAGTCACTTCCGTATTGGCTTCAAGAGAAACGAGGAAGGCTGCCGCTTGGTCTTAAACCAGACGCTAACCGGCAGATCGCGTTGGTCATTATGTAAATGATCCGGCTGCGTCTGTGTTCTTTCATTTGCACATCGTCAGTAGATCACGTGCAGAACTTTCCACTCCCATCAATTTCCATTTGAAATTATGCTCTATTTGCCCTGTTTAGTAAATCTGGCCCCAAGTGGGATGTCAAGCATGTAACTGTAAAAACGAACAACAGGAATCAACTATGCAGTTAAATTCCCAGATACAATAGTCAACCACAAACTGCTCTGTTGATACCAACTTACGTAAACTTAAACATTTGTCTTAAAACTATGTGTCTCATGTTTTTAAGAGCAAAATCAGGTGGGTAAAGAAAATGGTGCAGTGCTTTAAGGATATTTCCAATGACTGACCTCACAGAGTTTTCCGGTAATGTGATACTGATGTGTGAATTGTATCTTAAAAAGATGCCACACCGCTGCTTGTGTGAACAGCACATTTGTGTGTTTACCGGTTTTAATGTGTGAAATGGGCTAATGCGGAAACAGCCATGGTTAAGATAAACTAGAATATAAGTGTTGCATACTGCAGAGTGCAGCATCTTCATCAGATCCATCAAGGCAATCATTGTGGCCATCACACAGGAAAAACGGATAGGTGCAGTTCCCGTCCTGGCACTGGAAGCGTCCAATTGGGCAGTAACGTGGAGGACATGTCTGAGGCTCATCGGAGCCGTCCCCACAGTCTGACTGACCATCACACTTCCACCATATGGGAATGCACCTGGAGACAAAAGGCAGACAGAGAAGAAAAGCAAGAGAGGAAGAGCACAAGATCATCAGATTATCATCCTGTGTTCTGAAAAGTCCTCATTAAAGCATCACCAAAAGAGAACAGATTCACTTACTTCTCATTGTCTCCACAACGGAACTGAGTGCTGGAGCAGTCAGCCACACATTGGATCTTAAAGCCAACAGCCAGACCAATGAAGTGATCCGGACACTCACATCTGGCCGTTGTCCCGCCCGGGCCAATCAGACACAGGTGACTACAGGTCAGGTGATGGTCATTGCAGGGATTGTCACCTAAGATAATGTTAATAAAACATTCAAACAAACATCATGCATTTAAAGTTAATGATGAAATTAATGATATATTGTCTTACTGCGTGGCTGTCTGTAAGGGTGATAGACGTGGATGTCATTAGGGCGGTGTGTGTTGTTGCCCATTACAACACGGTTAGCACCAGTGTATTTGTGGGCTCTCTCTATGGTGTGGGTGTTCCAGTCAGTCCAGTACAACAAATCCTCAAACAGGGTCAGAGCGTAAGCATGAGGCAAGGAACCTGTTATAGCCCTATGTCTGTTTTGTCCATCCATATCGGCATAACTGTAGGAAAAGAGACATTAGAAAAGTAGCTTTTAGGGTGCAAAATATATAGTAATTATATCCATTATCACTTATATTTCAAAATTTCTATTTATATACTTGAGATTTTATTAATTTGTAGATCTTTATCTGTAGTCTATTTTTATATTATTTTTATAACACTTAAATGTCATATCTGCCACATCTCAAAATTAATATCATACTGTACATTATGATGTGATGCTAAAAATTTTGTAGCATTCTAAATGTAAAAAAAAAAAAAAAAAAAGTAATAGAGAATTTTATTTGGGTTTATTTTGGCCATTTATCAGTTAGTGAACGTAAACGGTTTAATGTATAATATTATAATTTTAATGTCAGTGCGTCCCTAATACTCTTGTTATTAGCTTGCGATGAATGTTACCAAAACAACTTAAAATAAGTATTTTGCATGATATTGACCAAATTCATAATACTCTATGTGTTACATGAAGCAGGCCTATCTATTACTGCCTGGAGATCAGATTTGGTTTGGGTACAATTAGGGATGTCCAGATCCGATCACGTGATCGGAAATCGGGCCCGATCATGTGGTTTCAGACTCGATCGGAATCGGACGTTACCTCCCGATCAGGACTCGGATATATATGTATATATATTCTCATTATTTTTAACACATCTATAGTGATGCGGTGGCACAGAGTTAGGCCTGTTTCACACTGCAAGCGTAAGCGGCGCGTGAGTAGCGCATATTTTTTTCAGCGTGCATGTCAACCAACGGATGCATTCACACAGGCAGCAGGAGCAGCTCGTAAAGCGTCAGGCAGGAGCGTCGCGTAAGCAGCAGTGCCGCGATCGTTTCGGCACCGAGTCTATCCCTGTGTTTCAATCAGCTCACTAGCTCTTTAGGTCGTGAATCAGTATATAATGAAAGTGAATGTGGTTGATACCCTGATCAGTGCCCTGACTACTGAACTAGGGAGCTGATTGAGACACACGCAGCGTAATTAAAGTGAAAGCACACTTTTGATGGACAAAATAAATATAATTTCACACAAAAAGTGTTCAAAATGCACACAATACACATGTCTAATGTGTTTTAACACGAATTTGAGTATGACAGAAAAGAAAATTAAGAATCAAAAATAATAATAGAAGATTTACCCATTTAAACTTGTTTTTTAGTATTCAGTTTGGGTTAAAGTATGATGTATTATAAAAAACTAAAGTAAACTAGCCAGAAAATATGATATATATAAACATTATTTTAGTTATTACACAGACTGCAGCATACCCAAATCAAACCAAATATATTTGTTTTTATATTAGCCTTTTTTATATTTACTGTTGCACTAAAGTGAAGTGAAGTGAACAATTTATGTTATTTATTACTTGATTGTTCAAGCTACCTCACAGAAGTGCTCTGTTTGTAATTAAATAAAAAATAAGGAACGTCCTGGATCTGTTTTTTTTCGCTCTTCTTTATTCTTTTTTTGATGTATTATAGAAGTATCGGATCGGGACTCGGTATCGGCAGATACTCAAAATCAAATGACTCGGACTCGGACTCGAGGGCAAAAAAACCTGATCGGGACATCCCTAGGTACAATACAGGACACAACTTACTCAAGGAAATTTAGGTGAGCATCGGCAAAAAAGATTTTGTTATTGGTGTAGTCGATGGTCAGGGCATGAGGCCACACTAGCTTGGTAGTAATGATAGCTAATGTGTCGGTTCCATCCATGCCAGCCCTGCCAATGAAAGCCTGTCCGCCCCCAGTCTGTCCAATATAGCCATCTGACCAGGAATGGGAAAGGGAATGTTTACACACATAAAAATAGCATATTTTCAACTAAACAAATAAAATAAATATCTGCTGTTATTTTTTAACTCACCCATATTTAGGGTTAACAGCGACAGCTCGAGGACTGGCAAAGCAGTATGTAGAGTTGGCATCAACACAACCTTTCAGGAGTTTTTTCCTATAACGTCCATCAAGTTCAGAGACATGAATGGCTCCCATAGTCCCATCTGTCCAGTACAGCTTTCTGCAAGGAAATATCCACCCATAGATTAGCCCTGTCCAGTTGTTTTTAGAATATACTTCAAGTAAATGAGTGAATCAAGCTCCTCGTTAACCTACCGGCCCACCCAGTCCACAGCCAGACCTTCTGCTCCACCCAGGTCATTCTGCAATATGACTTCCCTTCCTGTCCCATTCTAAATACATTCTCTCAATGTGCAGTGTCCCAACATCCACCCAGTATAAACGCTTCTCAGTGGTATCAAAGTCTAGAGCCACAACGTTTGACAGGCCCTGCAGCACCACCGACAAGGACGATCCATCAGCGGTCAGGTTACGGATGTAGTAACGGTTGCTGTAGAGGAGGTAAGGTGCGATTCCACTGTTCTGACGGCAGGTGCGTCCATCAGGCTCCCGCAGGTATCCCGGGGCGCATTTACAGTAGAAGGAGCCCACAGCATTCTCACACACCTGACTGCACACTCCCGGTATTTCCTTGCACTCGTCTATGTCCTCACAGGCCTTGCCATCTGGCATGAGTTTGTAGCCGTCCCTGCAGGAGCAGTAGTAACTCGTCACTGTGTCTGTGCAGTTTTGAGCACACTGGTGAATGGCTGGGTTACTGCACTCATTTATGCCTGTGGAGGGACAGAAAGGCACATCATTACCTAATTCATTCAGCTCATTAGATCCATTGTAATTGTAAATGTGCTATTTATATATTTATATATATTTTAATTTATTTGTATATGTATGTGCTGCTATGACAACATGATCTGTATTTGTATTCAGTGGGTGAAGCTTAAATCAGAAATGTGTCAAAACTAAAAAGTCATTTCAAATAAATGCTGTTCTTTTTTACTTTCTATTCATAGAAGAATCCTGAAAAACATGTTTAATGGTTTCCACAAAAATATTAATCAGCACAACTGCTTTCAACATTGATGATAATAATAAATGTTTCTTGAGCACCAAATCAGCATATTAGAATGATTTCTGAAGGATCATGTGACACTGAAGACTGAAGCAATGGCTGCTGAAAAGTCATATTTTTTCCATCACAGGACAAAAATTAAAAATTTAAAATGCATTAAAATAGAAAACTTTTAAATAATAATAATATTTCACATTATTACTGTTTTTACTGTATTTTTGATCAAATAAATGAGCCAAAGAGAGTTAAAAACTTAAAAACAAACAAAAATTCTTTCCATCCCCACTTTTTTGAAAGGTAGTGTATTTAAAGGGTTAGTTCACCCAAAAATGAAATTTCTGTCATTAAGTACTCACCCTCATATCGTTCCACACCCGTAAGATCTTCGTTCATCTTTGGAACACAAATTAAGATATTTTTGATCCGAGGATATCTGATCCACACAAAGGCATTCGGACTTAAACAAGGAAACCTGCACTGAGTTCACTACGTATGACAACGGTTCAAATTATTGAATAAATTCATTATTTTTGTTTTGTTTTTGCACGCAAAAAGTATTCTTGTCACTTCATAATATAGGTTGAACCACTGTAGTCACGTTGACTATTTTAACCATGTTTTCAACTACCTTTCCTGATGTCAAAAGGTGAAATGACGTTGCTGCCTATGTGTGGATCAGATACCCTCGGATTTCAACAAAAATATCTTAAATTGTGTTCTGAAGATGAACAAAGGTCTTACAGGTGTGGAACGACATGAGGGGGAGTATTTAATGACAGAAATTTCATTTTTGGGTGAACTAACTCCTTTAAGTATATATATGAATATTTCAATCATGACAACTCTCACAATATTTTTACCATGTTATTAAATATGGCATCATGTAATTAGTCTTGGTGGATTAGATCAGCTGCTGCTGCTGTTGATTATTGCTGTTGTTGCAGAGCAAATTTGGACTTGTTACAGCCAATATACGCACAGACATGCTGCTGTGAACATGTAAGATATGCTGCTGCATAAATAGACATACATAAATCACGTAGCAGATCGAGGCAGGTGGAGCTGGCGGAGGTGGAGGGTTTCAGAGGAACTCTGATAGCGCACTGCAGGACTACCCTACAGCAAACACTGAACCAGACTATTTAGATGCTGAGCAAGCAATCTCTTTGGCTGCTGGATCAGTAGAGGACAATCAGCTTGTGCCATGCTGTAATGATGTGAAAGCTTGCAGTTTGTGCCTTTCTAAATAATTCATTTGCTATTTCAGGCACATCCATAAAGTAAGCCTTTTCCCAAATACAAAGTGGTGTCTTACCGCAGCCCTTCTCATCACTGTTGTCAGAACAGTCCCTCTGCTGGTTGCAGACCTTGTGGATGTCAATGCACTCCCCAGAATTGCACATGAAATCTCCAGGTGCACAGGTGGGTTCTGGGCTCCTGCACAGGCCCTCGAGTTCATCAGAGCCATCCTGACAGTCTGTATAACCATCACATACATATGTTGATGGGATACACACTCCATTCTGGCAGGTGAACTGCCAACTGGAGCAAGTGCCATACATGCAGCCGATCTCATCACTGCCATCCCCACAGTCATTTACACGGTCACAGCTGAGGAGGAGATTTACACACACAGTACATATATGTATTTTTTTTTATATTTTGAAAAGCATTTGATCTGATGTGAATTGTTGGATACTGCCAGAGAGGAAGAACTCACTGGAAGGGCACCAGAATGCAGCGACCATTGGCGCAAGCAAACTCGTTCATGTGGCATGTGCGGTTGGGGCAGTTGTGCAGCTCATCTGCGGCGTCTACGCAGTCCTTCTCACCGTCGCACACATAACTCCATGGAATACAGCGCGGAGAGCCTTGGTACCAAGTGGGGCATGTGAAATCACTGGGTTTGCAAGTCCTTGATCCTGAAATACAAAACACAAGTTAGACTAGCAAGTAATATGTGCATTGACTTGCAGGTTTATACAATTTTGAAAATAAATGACAGGCCTCACCACACTGCAGTTCCTGGGCCTCATCACTATTGTCTCCACAGTCGTTGTTACCATCACATACCCACGTTTCCAGAATGCAGTTTCCATTCGCACAGCTGAACTGCTGAGGGTTACAAGTATAAACCTGATCCTCTGTGGAAAGAGACAAAGAGTGCATAAGATAGTGATTTCATGCTCTGCTTTGCAGACAGGAAAGGGATTCGACATGTACCGCAGGTGGGTGGCTCATCGGTGTCGTCCAAACAATCTGGGATGCGATCACACACCCATGACTGGGGAATACACTTCCCGTTATCACAGCGGAACTCGTCTGCAGAGCAGGTCCGGCCAGCTGTTGACCACAAGCAGTACAGAACATGACATTAAGGACATGCATGAGTATTTTTTCATATTAAAGGGACATTTCACTCAAACAAAAAACTTGTCATTAAGGACATCTGCAGGCAACAGCTAAAAGCTGAGACCCTGTAACTCACCACAGAAGAGAGGATTTTCATCACTGTTGTCCCCGCAGTTGTTATAACCATCACATAGGCTACTCGAAAGAATGCAGATGTTGGTGGTGTCACATTTTACTAAGCCAGGTGCACAGGTTCTGTCCGCTAATAAATCAAATAAATATGATAAGAACTGAAATTACTAAAACTAAAACAAAAATAAATTAAAGCTAAAAAAAATACATTAAAAAAACTAAAAAATGAAAAAAGGAACATAACAAAATTACAAAAAATTTTAATGAAACCTAAAAATATAGCTAATTTATAATATTAATTAATACTATAACAGTATATAAAAATACTAAAATAACACCATACTCACGGCAGTTAACTTCATCCGTGGTGCCATTGTCTCGGCAGTCATTCATTCCATCACACACAAAAGCCGCACTGATGCAGCGTCCGTTAGCACAGGTGAACTCTGTGGTTGGGTTACAGGTTGGGAAGGGACAGCCATGCTCATCGCTGTTATCTCCACAGTCATTTGTGTAGTCGCACACATAGTACAGAGGCACACAGCCTCCGTTATCACAGGTGAATTCCGTCGGTGAAGCAGGTATGGAAAGCTGAAGAATTTTTACAATTTTCATTAATTCATGTATAAACACAAAAAATTATTCAAAACTAAATTAAACAATTTTTTAATTGCCAAGGTCACTTACCACACACTCTTTCAAGCTCATCTGAGCCATCCAAACAGTCCCTGTATCCATCACACTTCCATTGCAGGTACAAACAGTTTCCGTTCAGACAGGTGAATTGATCCGCATGACACCGTTGCCCATTGTCAGGGATGCAGTCTTTCCCATCATTGGCCAGATACCAGTTACCAGTGCTGGGACACTGACACTCTGGACCAGATGGACCTGAGAATGTGATAAACAAGAGACATGAGACATAAGCTTCTCAAAAAAGAGAAAAAGAAAAACAATAAAACGCACTAGAATTTGTATAAGTTTGGGTCCAAAAGTCTGAGAACACATAAAATGGAACCATGTTGCATATATATATATCTTGAACTTCAATTGAAGAATATCTGAATGTATGTCCAAAATCACATGATCAATGTCACAAATTTACATAGTGAAATTTACTTTGATGATTAGTGACTTGTAGTGCAGAATCTGAAATATTTTATCAATAAATATTGTAACATTTCTTTGCTTTCATTTTTTTTAAATCCTAAAATTATCTGTTATATTTCAGGTTTCTATTTTAATTTCTAATTTAACCACTAATTTAATTTAAATTAATTTAAAGGTTGTAATTTAAGTCTCAGACTTTTGATGCCCACTGCATGTATGTTCAACAGTTTCTTAGAAGTCAAATTGGTGCTTTTTAGATCGATGTGCGCGGATTATAACATGCATACTTGGCATGGGACACTAGACCGACCTGGGACACAAACATGGCTGCATCCTCCGTTGAACAGCTGGCAAGGACTCGAGCAGCTCTCCTGCCTACTGGCCGAGAACACATGGATGTCATTGGGTCTATATTGGAGATCAGTGGCCATTATAGTCAGGCCAGTACCGTCGTCCTTGTTGGCGCGGTACACAATCCAGTGTGTTCCAGTCAGACCAGTAGATATCCTGCTCGAACACTGTTAGAGCAAACGGGTACTGTGTCTGACTAAGAACGACCTCCCTGTTTTCTCCAGACAAAGAGGCACGCTCAATCTTATCCCTGTGAGTGAGAAAGTGAAACATTAGTTTGTCAGTTGAATGTTTCTTGTCTTTCTGCACTAAAAATTATGTAAAATGACTAGTAGGTTAGTATAAAAACTCACAGTGTTGCATCAGCCCAGTAGAGCAGTCGTTCATCATAATCCAAAGACAGAGCATTAGGCTGAGAAAGACTTGTGTTTATGATAGGGAACCGGAAGTTTCCACCAAGTGTGGCTCGTTCAATTTTTGCAGGGGATCCCCAGTCGGTCCAGTACAGGTATCTGTGTGAGCAAAATCAGTTTTCAGAGAGCAATTCTTAATTTTTTTTAGACTAATCTGGCTGGAACTTTCTGAACCAGTGTCTTTTAAGCTTGCAGGCTTTCACACTTGTAATTTTGAAAGAGGGTTAACACAGAGGGTTGACATGTTTGCATTTAACAGCAACAAACAACCAATTACATGAATTCACTATATATTCATAAATATAAAAACATAAATGTTTTTCATTTCAGCATTTAAGGGCAAAATCAAAATTGTCATGGAAAACACAACAATTGAAGTGAAAAATTGAAGTTATAAGTGTGAGTGTGACGTGACATGTAGTCAAGTATGGTGTCCCATACTCTGAATTTGTGCTCTACATTTATCCCATCCAAGTGCACACACAGCAGTCAGCAGTAAACACACACACCCGGAGAAGTGGGCAGCCAATTTGCTGCGGCACCTGAGGAGCAGTTGGGGGTTCGGTGCCTTGCTCAAGGGTCGTGGTATTGAGGGTGGAAGAGAGCGCTGTACATTCACTCCCCCCACCAACAATCCCTGCCGGTACCGAGACTCGAACCCACAACCGTTGGGTTACAAGTCAGACTCTTTAACCATCTCATATTTGGTTTATATATCAGGAATATATAACCAAATCAAAGTGCAAGAGTGAGACAAGGCATTATAAAATTACAAATACAAATAAAACTGTTGACAAGGGGTTTACAAATGTACAGTGTGAAACCATGAAAATGAATATCAGGATTAAAGGCCAGAGCATACTTTGATTTTTACGTGTATGCCTGGGTATGTGTGCTTACTGTACACACACAGTCACATACTCTCCAAGTCGTACATGTGCCTTGAATTTTTTACACTCTCAGTTTGTGCAGAAGGTGGCCCATTGTTTCACAGTTGAAAAATAATTAAATGAGATGTAACAACAATAAACTGGTGATGGCAACAACAATAGATGCCTGTGATGAATCTCCATGATTACCCATAGCAGGGATCCACTACGATAGCTCTGGGGCGGTCACCATGTGCAATGAAGGAACGGTTTTGGCCATCTATTCCCATAGACTGCACACTCCGGTTGTAATAATCTGTGAAATAAAGACGCTTGTGGATCCAATCGTAGGCCAGACCTTCAGGATCATCCAGATCTAACAGATGAAAAGAAAGCAGAGAACTCTTTAACATTGTTATTGGCTGGTTTCTGCTTATTCGTTCGAAGAATGTCAAAGCATTAGACTGTACCGCTGGCTATGGTGATCGGTGGGCTAGTGCTGCTGGTGGTTGTGATGTATCCTATTTTACTCCTGCCTAAACCCACATACTGGGTAAAGAACACTCTCTTGTCTTGGAAGTCAAACTCTGTGGCTAAAACGCCGTAGCCCAGGTTAAAGTGGGAAATGGGGTGCTGTGGTCCTCTGGGTCCAGCCTCATGCTGTTCACGGTGTAATCCGTGGTGAAGATCAGGTACTCATCCAGACCAAAGCCACACGAGACTCCATTGCTGAGCAAAGAGCCATGGGCACAGCCACATTTGGGCTGCTGCTGCTCAGGCATTGCAAAACAAAACTGTTGGCAGCGCCCATTGTCCTCTTGGCACGGGTTGAAGCCCACCAGGTTGGCAGAAGTGGGCTGAACATGCAAGTCAAACACTCCAACATCAGTCAGATCCTCAATGCCATCTCGGATCACCTCAGGCGTGTCTGTATTCCCAGGAAGCTTACTAGCCTGGAAGAGTTTACCCAGTTTGCGATCCACCCACAGCATGTATTCACCAAATATGGCAACACTGTATGGCGCGGGGTAGCGACTACCGTAGCGTACAATCTGCCGCTGAGAACCATCAGGCGCCATGCGAGATATCATATCCAGAGTGTCATCAACCCAATACAAGAAGTCACTGGTATAGTCGATTGTAAGGCCTCGGGGGGATGACAGGCTCTCAGAGGCAAGAACTGTCCGATTGGTACCATCCAAAAGCGCGCTTTCAATCTTAGGTGACTGGCCAGCATCAGTCCAGAAAAGCAGACGCAATTTGGGGCTGACGGCAAGATCTAGAGGACGATCCACTGAACTCTTCAGCAGGGTCAGTTGAATGCTTGTGTTCAGACGTAACACCTCAAGGTATGTCTGAGAGGTGAATGCATTAGTGAAGTACAAGTTTCCTGACAAAAAAACAAGGATCAGCCTAATGTATACAAACACATAAAGGCATTTTCACAAGTATATATGGTGTCACTTCATTTCCACAGTAATTTACCTGCGATCCAATCTACCGCCAAACCCTGAATCCTTCCAGTGCCCAACTGACTGATGACAGTAGAATAGCGTGAGCCATCTGTCTTGGTCCTATAAATGCCTCTGTAGGATGAGTAGGTGCTGTTGTCAGTCCAGTACAGGAATCCAGAGGCGATGTGCATGTCCAGCTTGTCAATAATTGAGTAAGTAGCTACAGAATAAAAGCACATTATATTTTGTAGTATGCAATACTACATCATAGTACTAACCTACGGTGTAATTTTTATTATTATTTATTAGCTATATTTAAATATTAATTTTATATATGATTTATTCCATTTATTATTATTTAATAATACATTTTCTCTCACAACTTTTCAGTAAGCATTAAGTAAGTTTTAACAGTGAGACAATAGACCAAATCAATAAACTATACAATAGTATACCAAATCTGTGAATAGTTTTATGAAAACAAAGTTTCTTTAGAGAGTTTTTCATTGCCACTCTCTTCCTTGGTGTATCTTATAGAATTTTATTCTATAAGAAATTTATTTATTATTTATTTAATTTGGAATTTTTCTATATAATTCTATTTTTAATTATTATTAGTTATACAACATTATATCTAATAGGAAAAATATTTAGAAAAAATAAAACATTTTATGTATTTATATTTAAATATTACTATTAGTATTTTATTCATTGTACTTTATTTATCATTATTTACACAACATTTATTTTTAAAAAAATCTCACTTTCTGAAGTGTCTAATATTTTCTTTTATTTTCAAATATATTTAAGAATAGATATTACCATTACCATTGCCATTACCCATTAAGCTATGTTGACAGGGTTTTCAAAACTTTCTCTCTAACAAAAATCAAAGCGCTTAGCATACTGTAACCAATACTCACTTGCTCCTACAGGAACCATGGCCTCAGAGTGGTCAGAGCTGTTGATGTGGAATCCTCTAATAAATTTGGAAGAGGACACTATAGCATAAGAGTCATACTGCTCACATTGAGACCCATCCTGAGATGGGATAAAACCTGTGGTGCAGGCGCATGTCTTTTGTCCATCAGGTTTAGGCAGACACAGGTGGGGACAGCCTCCGTTGTTTGTACTGCAACCATTGGTAGTGCCAGCAGAGTCTGGATTTAATGAATTGATGGTGAACAGAAAATAAATTTATTAAAGGTATTATCTTGTTTCTGAAAAGAATAGTTGTTTTTCATTCGTCATACTGGCATTTAGAGAATAAATATTTTTTAATAAATGCTAGTCTGAATATTGGACCACCATCCATGGCAACATACAAGATCAAAATATTGCTCCTTTCAATTATCTTTTATCGCTCCAGGGTTACTCTTTTTTCATACCAACACAAGTTAGCAGAGCTCATAGATGACATCTTCTATGTCAGTTATCCTTTACTTCAAATAAGGAGCAAATTGCACTGCATCACTCACTGTCTCTGGCATGCACTTTCAGTGCCCGCAACCCTGCCATGCCGCTCCTCATCACCACCATGTCTGCGCCTGTGTTTTTGTCCACTCTCTCAATGACCTCATAGTCAAGGTCAGTGTAATACAGGTAATGTTGGTAGACAGTGATGCCCCAGGGGTGAGACAGACCACTCACAATGGTCACCCTGCTTGCACCATCCATGGTTCCACACTCAATCTGCCGATCACAGAGAAATAGCAAAGACAGGAAAATAGTGCAAGTGCATAATGAATTATTTCTGCATGTGGATTTATGAGCAAGTGATGTCTCACCATTCCAGTTTGAGGGACACCCCAGTATATCTTCCTGGCCTCTATGTCTGCAGTGATGAACTCAACGTTGCCCAGGTTACCAGTGTAGAGGTTTCTGAGGTTCCCACCATCCATGTCTGCACTTGCCACCTTTGGTGGAACTCCACTGTCTGAACCTCTGTCTGTCCAAAAGAGTTTCCTGCATGGGTGAGTGGATGATGACAATACATTAATAACTAAAGCATGAGTACAGGACCAATGTGTACTAGTCACAAAAAGAGTTTACCCCCTGGCTGGATCAAGAGCTATTCCTATTGGCTCTCCAGCTCCCTCTGGTTTCCCTGTGTTTGTGATGATAGTCTTCCTGTAATGTTGAGATCCATCGACCCTGATAACCTTTTGGGGGAGAAGGGAAAAAATAAAAATAAAAGATAAAATAATTAAATAAATTATATGTTACATATTAATTCAATCAACTGATATGATATAATATGGTGATGTGTGTTAATGTTCTTAAGAAATGATGATGTTCACCTCAATGGCCTTAACCGAGGGATTAGTGTAGTACATGATTCGTGTTATCCAATCAAAAGCAAGACCAGAGGGGGAACCAATGATAGCAGCTGGTGCAAACTGAGTTCGATTGGCTCCATCTGTATTGCTTCTATAAATTGAGCCCTGGAGGAAAAATTCAACATTAGTTTCATGATAAACACTAGTATCCTTTTTTATTTTCTTTCTTATTTTTTTTTTTTTATTATAAATTTTCCTTCTCATTATTTTCTCTTAATCTTTCAGTATTATTTTGTAGCACTAATTTGACTGTAAAATATTGTTTAATAGTTAAAAATAGCGTCAGTTTATGAGTAATGTTTTGAGTTAATTCCAAAACAATGTTCTAACATATTGACTGATTTACTGACAGTGCCTTGCACCCAGTAGACAAACTGCTCTTGGTCATCAAAATCAATATCTCGGCCCTGTGTGATCCCTGAAATTGGTGCCATGGCATTGTTGGACGTGTCATTGGGGTTGAGCGGGATTCCCATAATCACTGTATCTCTCACGACCATCAAGAATGGTGTGTTATCTAGGAAAAATAAGTATTATAGCATCATTAAGACAAGTAAAGGGCCATAAGACCTCAAGAACTCAAATGGCACACAGTAATTTTGTCAAGACTCTGACCTTTAGTACAGGTACGACCATCGCTGGCAAGGGTCCAGCCAGACTGGCAGTCACACATGTAGTATCGGGGTCTTAAGGTCGATAGCAGACACAGCTGACTGCATGGATGGTTCTCACAGGGGTTAAGTGCTGTATGGGAGCCAACAGACTATGTTAGTCAAGTGAAAAAAAAAATGGCAGAATTCCTTTCATTAATAACCTGAGTGAAAACCTAACCTAAAGGCTGCTTGACAGGGTGATCCATGACGATGCCCATGCACTGGTACACACTGGTTAGAAGGGTGGTGATGTTTCCTCCATGAAATTTGTTAGTCCTCATGATTTGACTTGTGTAGCGGTCACTCCAGTAGATGCTGTCTTCGAAGATGGTTATGCATGGGGTTGCTGAAGAACCTGCAGGCACAGAGATGTGTGATGAATCAAAAATATGACACCAGATAAACTCAGACTGTGCCCTTATACTACATGTAAAATATAGATGGTTTTTAACCAGGAATTTACCATGTCACTTGCAAAAACTTGATGCCTGTTTTTGCCATCATAGTCACAGTAGTCAATATATTTCAGGTAGGCGTCAACAAAGTATAGTCTTCTAGTTGTGTAATCCAGGGTGAGTCCATTGGGCCAGTATACCTTGCTAGTCACAATTGCTCTTCTTGCAATTCCATCCATACTAGCCTGTTCTATACGAGGGTTCTGGCCCCAGTCTGACCAGAACATTAGATTGGTACTGAGAAAAAAAAGAAGGAATTATTATTTTCTGAAACAAGACTCCACCTTAAGTGATCTTAAAAGGACTGTTTACACACAAATAAAAATTCTGTCATCATTTACCTCATGTCATTTCAAAACCGTAAGACTTTCATTCATTTTCAAAACACAAATGAATTTATTTTAATGAAACCTGAGAGATTTCTGGTCCTCTACTGAAAGTTCAGAAAGTCCATAACGAGATCGTAAAAGTAATGCATATGAATCAAGCCGTTTAAATGAAGTGACACAATCACTTTTATGATAAACATATTTCATTTAGGATTGTATTCTCACACAAACATTGATTAACACACATACATAGAGCACATCAAATATGGTTGACAGAATCTCAAATGTGCTTGCCTGACACAAGAGGTTTGTTCTCAAACATCAAACAAATACATTTGAGCTTCTGTTTACCATCCTGTGTATACCATTTCTGTTTATAAAAAATGAACAAAAGTCATTCCAAACCCATAAGACATGGTGAGTAAATGATGACAGAATTTTCATTTTTGGGTGAATTTAAAATTTAAAGAGTCTCTCAAAATATATTAAGACAAAAAATAGCAACAAATCAGTAATGCTTACTGGTTGCGGGGATCTAGAGCCAGTCCACGAGGGCTGGTGACATTCTTGGTAATCAGAATCTTCCGGAAGCGGCCATCCAGAGTGGCAACTTCAATGTTCTCCATGACGTAGTCGGTCCAGTAAATGTTTCTACCAACCCAATCCACTGCTATACTCTCAGGCACCATCAGGCCTGATGAGAACACCTAACATATCGGCATTACCAAATGAATTAATCCCAAACTGTACTTGATGAATGTAGAAGCAATATATCGATAAAATGAAATTCATAAGCCCTACAAGATAACTAGAACAATCTTTATATCTTCTAATTACTTACCTGTTTTTTGTCTGTGCCATTCTGGAACGAACTATAGATCATTTTCTCTGATGAATCACCCCAGTAGACTCTTTTATTGACATTATCAAAGTCTACAGCAACGATGCTCACGCCACTGACTACAGGATTGACAAGGGGTGGCCTGAAGTAGATGCGGTTGGCGACGATCTGACTGCGTCTGGCCACCAGAAGTAAGGCATCACCTGGGGCTGGAACAGATTACACATTTTCGGCAGATTTCATCCTTATACTACTTTATAAAAACATTTTTGAAGCTACTTTACAATAAATGTTTTAGATTTGGAGTTAGTTGGAGCAGTGTGAACTAGCCTTAAAACTATTGAGTTCTTGGATATTTGACTAGTCTTAGTTCATTCATGTTTGATGTGTAAATGATAGAGATGTTACTTACAGGTGGCTTTGCATGTACGTCCATCTGGCTCCAGCTGGTAGCCATCTTGGCAGTAGCATCGGAAGGAGCCACGCTCATTGAAGCAGGTTTGACTGCAGAATCCAGGGATCAGACACTCATCTATGTCGTCGCAGGTCTTTGAGTCGTTCAGCAGCTGGAATCCTGGGTCACAGGTACACTGAGCTCCAAATGGACCCTGAATACATCCATGACTGCAGCCCCCATTATTCACCTGACAGTCATCTTCATCTAATAAGACAAAAAATGACAAAGAAAGAGACAGAATAGCATTCTGAGGAGTTCATCAACAACATATTGCAACATTTAACAACTGTTTTACTCGAGCAGTAGTAGTACTCACTGCAGAGGGGAGACTCGTCAGCTCCATTGGGGCAGTCTCTCTGGCCATCACACACCTGAGCCTCTGTGATGCACACCTGGTCTGTGGGACACAACCACTGACCTGATGGGCAGCTGAATGGTGGCGTGGGACAGTTTGTTTCATCGCTCATATCCCTGCAGTCATTATCCCCATCACAAACCCAGCTCTGAGGCACACAGTTTCCATTAGCACACTGGAACTGTACAGAACTGCAGGTACGGGTGGGCAGCCATTGTGCTCATCAGAGCCATCCTCACAATCTGGATGGCCATCACATTCCCACACTTTCGGAATGCAAAATCCGTCAACCTGGCACTGGAACTCATTGTCATGGCACAGACCTGGCCCACGTGTGGCTGCACATGAAATACCAGTTATTAGTCATCACTAGCATTATTTTATTAACACTAATTGCTAATTATTCATTGAAAAATCAAAATAGATACATATTTAGTAACTTATAGTTTCTTATATCCATATTAAGATGATGATGAAATATATGGCATATATAATCCCATGTCTGAAAACTATTAGATATGTTAGATGACAACAACAATTAAAATCATACATTTTTTTTAATTATTTTTATATATGTGTATTATTTAATTTTGATGTTTATTTAATGTTTATTATTATAAAATTTAAATGTCATATTCAAATGTCAATGTCAAAATTGATGTCATATGATCCCCTAAAACCAAGCTGAAAGAGGACTTCTAAACACATATAACTTACGACAGCCGCTCTCATCTGAGTGGTCCCTGCAGTCATAAACCCCATCACAGCGGTAGCTCAGACTCACACACTGGTCTCCACTGGCACATGCAAACTGGTATGTTGCACAAGAGTACACTACCCAAAACACACAAAATTCATGTCATTCATGTTAATTAAAGTCACAATAAAACAGAACTGTCAACAGATCTTTTCTTCCGTATTGTGATGTACAGCCGAGTGTAACATATTATCAACAAAGAAAAAATGTAGGGTGGGGACATAGCTCTATGCATTGACAGTTGATTTTAATTTAAAAAATGGTCATTGCTCTCAAAAGTGGAGGAACAAGCTTGGAGGGGCGGGGTTTAAGTGGATTAAATGATTGGAGACATCCTGCAATACGTCACCAGAGAAAAAGGTTGTTTTCATTGAAAGGTCCATTTATCACTTTTTATTAAACATTACAAGGTGAAAAACTTTTTAAAAAAAGGAACAAATGCATGGATGAATTTTTCACAATAACATCTACAACATGCATTTAGAAAATAGATTTTCCATTTCATGCCGACTTTAAAGGTGCTAAAGAGGATGTTTTGTTTTATACATTTTTGCAATATTACATGAAACTGTCTTTACTAACTGATAAAAGACTATTTATTAGGTGCACTGAAAGGAATAATATTAATATACATCATCTGTGCACAAGGTAGGGCCTTAAAAACATCAGGCAATCGTTTACGCAATCATCGTGTAAACGGTTGGCCCTCTGGCTTGTCAATCACTGCCATTACATTCCTTGTGAAAGACGTGCGCGGATTGGCCCTCTGGCTTGTCAATCACTGCCATGACGTTCCTTGTGCAAGACGTGCGCGGCTGCGCGCTCCAGTAACTTTCCACACTCTACAGGCGCCACATGCAATGTTTTTGTCAGGAGACAGGAGTAACAACTGCAGATTATGAGTTACCTGCGGTGAGTCCGACATAATGAATCCACTAACACGACACAGCGAATGCTGGTGGTAAACACTCGTGTTCCAATACTCGTGCACTAGTTTTGGGAGGCGCTCCCTCAAAATGAGCTGTGAAGGAGGGGGGTTGTTCTTACGCATGCGCTCATTTCAAAAACTCACTAACAGTCTTTGGTTTCTCAGTCGACGAAAAGATAATCTTTAGCACCTTTAAGTGGACCCTTTGAGTTCAAACCAATACCTTAAAGGGTTAGTTCACCCAAAAATGAAAATTCTGTTATTAATTACTCACCCTCATGTTGTTACACACCCATAAGACCTTAATTTATTTTCGGAACACAAATTAAGATGTTTTTGATAAAATCCGATGGCTCAGTGAGGCCTCCATTGCTAGCACGATAAAAAACACTTTCAGATGCCCAGAAAGCTACTAAAGACATATTTAAAACAGTTCATGTGACTACAGTGGTTCAACCTTAATGTTATGAAGTGACGAGAATACTTTTTTTGTGCCAAAAAAACAAAATAATGACTTTATTCAACAATATCTAGTGATGGCTGATTTCAAAACACTGCTTCATGGAGCTTCGAAGCTTTATGAATCTTTTGTTTCAAATCAGTGGTTCGGAGTATGTATCAAACTGCCAAAGTCACGTAATTTCAGTAAACGAGGCTTCGTTATGTCATAAGTGTTTCGCAATTCAATGGTTCACCACAGGGGGGTGTGACTTTGGCAGTTTGATACATGCTCCGAACCACTGATTCGAAACTTTCAAACCTCCAAAGCTTCACGAAGCAGTGTTTTGAAATCCTCTATCACTAGATATTGTTGAATAAAGTTGTTATTTAGTTTTTTTGGCGCACAAAAAGTATTCTCATTGCTTCATAACATTAAGGTTGAACCACTGTAGTCACATGAACTGTTTTAAATATGTCTTTAGTAGCTCCCTGGGTATCTGAAAGTGTTAATTATCTTGCTGGCAATGCAGGCCTCACTGAGCCATCAGATTTTTAAAAAAATATCTTTTTGATTTCTGTTCCGAAGATGAACAAAGGTCTAATGGGTGTGGAACGACATGAGGGTGAGTAATTAATGACAGAATTTTCATTTTTGGGTGAACTAAACCATTAAAAATCAAATCACTCTCTTACCACAATCCTTCTCATCAGAGCCATCCAAACAGTCCTGGTCTCCATCACAGACATATGAGTTATAGATACAGCGGTGATCTGGACACAGGAAGAAGCCAGGCTGGCAGGTGGTGATGGTGGAATCTGGAAGAGGACAGAGGAGAATGACAGTGGTTATATAATTAACTTAATGCTGTTCTAGGGGTGGGCTTCTAGGACTTTTAAGAATCTATTTTTTTGTCTTTGCCAATAAGCATTTCTGCATATTCACTGACCCTACATCCACCCCTGTTTATGTATTTCCTGAACTTCCTCCAAAATCTTCAATACTCACTGCACTCTCTCTCATCAGAACCATCGCCACAGTCATTGAAGGCATCACACACCCACGCTTTTGGGATGCAGTTTCCATTGGTGCAAGCGAAAAGGTTGGATGAGCAGGTGGTTGGACCACGTGTGGGACAGTTATCCTCATCTGTCCCATCACCACAGTCATCGTGTCCATCACAGCGCCATCTAGCAGGGATGCAGTGCTTGTTCCCACAGGTGAAGGCATATGGAGAGCAGGTTGTACCTGATTAAATAGGTGAAATGAGATGTTTAAGACATGTCTAGGTCTTTATGTGGTGCTCAAGCACACTCACATGCACATACAAACCTGGATCTGTGCAGTTGGTTTCATCTGTTTTGTCGACGCAGTCGTTCACACCGTCACAGCGGTAAGAATTTGGTATGCATCGGCCACCGTCGCAGGGAAAAGCATAGTCTCCACAGTTATCATCTGGTGGAGGCTCAGAGTCATCCTTCACACAGTCCCTTTGGTTCTCCTGCAGCTTCATGCCATAGGGACATCCACACACACGGCTGGACGCAGGCGTAGGGAAACAGAAGTGGCTGCAGCGGCCGTTTGGAATCAGATTGCATCTGCTTTTGAATACTGTACACATCAATGAGATTACAGGAGCTGATTATCACTTACGTTGCATGTGACAAATAACACCATATATCTAGCAAGTATAAGGGTCATTTTTTTTGTCCCATCTATTTATTTATTAAAAAATACAAAAACATGAATACACTTCTTCTATGATGAGCCTGCATTTAATTTCTGAATTAAAATTCATTTTACATTTTTCTTGGGGTGAATAAAGTAAAAAATGTCTGAGTGTCCGGACATCATAATGAAGTAAAATGCTTAGTTAAAAAAAATGACATTCTGTAAAAAAACAACAACAAACAAACAAACAAAAACACATTATTAGTAGTAGTGTTATATTAAAACTGGCATCATGTCAAAACATGTCTAAATAGTGCAGAAAAATGGATGAAATTCCAGTGACACAGATAAGCTTTTGCTTACTAAACTTCTGTCTGTTTATACAATTCACTCACAGTCCTGGAGATCAGCTGAATAGGCCTTGACATTCATTATGCCCGAGATGCCCTTTCGCAGGATTATATTTTCCCCACCATCCCTCTTCCTCATTCGGAAAACAGAATTCGTCCTCCAGTCTGACACAAACAAATGATCTAAAAATGGTGGAGACAGATCAGTCAATGACAAGTGGAACACATCTAAAATATATATTCAGTTGCTGTATAACAGTCGTTGTAGTTTAAAATCATCTCAATATCAACATCATAATGTGGCTGTGAGATGAATGAAAAAACACAGAAGTGACAACCTGTGTGTATCGTAAGCGAGAAAGGGTGAGTGATTTGTCCAATGCTGGAGAAGGCCTGTCGGTCTAGCCCATCAATGCTCACATGCTCAATCCGGTCCAGCTGCGCATCAACCCAATACAGCCTATCCATCCTGTGGAGCAAAAAAAATTTATTATCCTTTGGAGCAAAAAAAAAAAAAAAAATCTTTCCAAGACACATTCCTCTGCCCTCTTTTTTAATAGTCCAAACTGATCCTTGTGTCGGGATGAGATATGAATGGAAAGTGAATAAACCCATCTCATTTACAAACTATTTCAGAAATCAAATGGTTGGTAGTGGAAACTGTTGATTTTAAGAGGACTTCCTTACAGGTAATCCACAGCAAGTCCGTTAGGCCAGCCAAGTGTTGTGTTAATTAGCGGAACAGCATTGCTTCCATCTGTGTATGCTTTGGTGATCACAGCTGGACGGTACCAATCAGACCAGAAGAGGTATCTAAAAATGTAAAAATAGAGCTCTCTATTAAGTTCTATAAAAAATTAAACAAAATAATAATAATAATAATAATAATAATAATAATAATTAATAAAAAAAAACACAAATGCTCAAATCTGAAAAACAATTAATGATTATTTAGGTCTTATATGTAATTATGTTATTCTGTATTTATACTACATTATACAGATGTTTTATTTAGCACAAGATTCTATTCTGAATTATGTATTCTCGCCCATGATGTCTCATACCCTGCACTGGGGTGCACAGCAATACCCCGGGGGTAATTCAAGTTTTTAACGATGTCCCGTCTTGATCCATCTGTTACTTTAAAAGCTGAGACGGTGCGATAGGTGCTGGATGTCCAGAAGAGGATCTTAGAGGTCCAGTCATAAGCCATTGACTCCACAGAGCCCACTCTGTAACCTGTCAGAATCTCATGATCTGAGAACAAAATAATGATTTTATATTTTATTAAAATATTACTGAAATTGGTGAAAATGTATAATTTTATATATATATGAATACATTTTTTTGTAAATATTTGTTATGTTTTATTATAATATTGTATTATAATTATTATATTGTAATTTATAATTGTATAATTTATAAAAAAAAATATTTAAAATTCATATAAAAAGTAATTAATACTAAATTTATGGAATTATTTTTTTCTCATGTTTTATTTGTAATATCAGATTAATTTTAACATCGCTGTTTGGATTCAATCAAAGATGTTACTTGGCCTGAAAATTTTGAAGACCACTGAACAGTTTGATATACAATTGTTAAAAAACAACATCAAAAAGCTGTGTGTTTTCAAGTGACTCACTGGTGCCATTGATGGGTGATTTATAGATGAGCTGCCGCATTCTGTCATTGTAGAACACAGTCTCCACTGACCCATCATACTCCACTCCAGAACCAGAGAAGGTTTCGGCCATGCCAGCGAGCGGCAGGGTGACATCCTCCTGAGAAGACACGTTAAGAGGAATCCCCCTGACCGCTTGTGCATTAGCCACCAGTAAATAATCTTTAATCTCTGAAAGAGAAAGACATGTTTGTTTCAGAGGATCTGGTGCAACTGAAACTGAAAATAAAGCCTGTAAACTGTCATTTTTTCAATGTTAAATACACGTTCCTATGCCAATATCTAGGGATGTCCCGATCACGTTTTTTTGCCCTCGAGTCCGAGTCCGAGTCATTTGATTTTGAGTATCTACCGATACCGAGTCCCGATCCGATACTGCTATAATACATAAAAAAGAATAAAGAAGAGCGAAAAAACAGATCCAGGATCCAGGAACAGTGCTTTTCAGGTTTTTCAGGTATCTAACAGTAGTTTTCACGTACAGAAAATGGATAAAGTAATCAAATATAAAATATCACTGCATATTATCTTTACTGTATAAAATAAATAAAGATTAATCATTATTGAAGTTACAAAAACTATTCAGTCAAGAGCAGTGAGTGATTTCTTTGTTATTTGTTGTTTGATTTAACATTAAAAACAGGCAGCAGGAATAGTTTTTTTCATGCACGATCCAGTAGGCCTACATATACTGTTACACATGTGCCTTTCTTTCTCGACTAATATACGTTCACTTAAGACATAACCGACTATGTTTGCTAGGATACTCGCTAAGACGGGCATGTTGACATAATTTTTGTATGAATTTGTCCGCTGAAGCGCAAGACTTGAAAGAGAACTCAGTATTTGCGCGCTGACTGAAATAAGCGTGTGCGCGCTTCGGATGAGCGCACACAAATCTTCTCACAGCGCGTGCGAGTTCTCTTTCGCGTTTTGTTCTTGAAGGTTTAAATCAGCAAGGCTTAAATGAGTTAGTTTAAACACAGATAGCAGCGTGTGCTGTTCAGGTCTCACCTGCGCTCGCGCTATCAACGGCGATGACGGCGTAAATGACTGGACATTAGAGCAGACGGCACTCGCAGTTAACAGTTTACAAAGACTGTTTTGTCCACGCTTTCTGATTATTGTTGTTGTAACGTTTTGCGCATCCATCGACTGAAACATACATTATCTGAACTCTGTCTGTCTGTTTCCCACGTTGCCATTTTAAACAAACCATATTAACCAATAGATGCGTCCTCATTCGAGATGGACCACGGTGCAAGTGCGTACCGAACCGTAAGTGGAGAACCGTACGGTTCGATTTTTTACAGAGAACCGTTGCACCCCAATACATATATATCCGAGTCCTGATCGGGAGGTAACGTCCGATTCCGATCGAGTCTGAAACCACGTGATCGGGCCCGATTTCCGATCGCGTGATCGGATCTGGACATCCCTACCAATATCCCATGTATATCACCAACTAATTCAGCAAACAAAAAAAACAAAACAAACAGTGAGGTTCATGATTTGCCAGGCTGGCTCTGTCTGTCACTCACTAAAGCAAGTGTGGCGGTCATCCTGGAGGTCGTATCCTAGGCGACACTTGCAGCGGTAACCCAGTCCGTCGTTGTCTGTGCGGTGACTCAGAAGGCAGATTTGCTGACACCCACCATTGTGTCTGCCACATGGGTTTATCACTGCAGTCAGAAAAAGGCAAATTATGATGTATACTTTGAATTGGCCTTGTTATTTTGTGAGCATTTTATAGTTTGTATTATAAACATTCAACTTTGTCTCACCGAAGGGCTGAAGAGCTGGATGGGAAACCACAATTTGTCCAGGCCTGTTAGTAGAGCGGTAGAGAAAAGTCGGGTCACTGCCATTGAAGCGGTTGGTCCGAATCACACCCATTTTGACCCAGTCAGTGAAAAAAGCATGGTTCTCGAATACCGAAATCCCGAACGGGTGGGGGACCTGATGACCTCCATTCAGCACTGTTTTCCTAGTGGCACATTTGAGAGCACATCAACTGAGCCATCAGTTAATAAAACTGAGCCATCAGTTTTATTAAAAGTGCATTATATCAGTGGTTCTCAACCTTTTTTATTACAAACCCCCTATTGTCCACAACAATGTTTGAAGGTGCCGTGACAGTCCAGTTATTACCTGTCTAGTAATTTAACAGACAGGATTATGGCTAAGGATTTTTTAAAATCATAATTTCTACCAAATAAAATATTTTAGAGCTTGGCATTACTCTAAAAATGTATATTCATTACAAAAATGCTGATGGGAGATTTGAAGTTATAAGAATTTACATGACTTTTCCAGGTCTAGAAATAACACTTTTAAAGGTCCCATTCTTCGTGATCCCATGTTTCCAACTTTAGTTAGTGTGTAATGTTGTTGTTAGAGTATAAATAAAATCTGTAAAATTTTAAAGCTCAAAGTTCAATGCCAAGCGAGATATTTTATTTAACAGAAATAGCCTACAATGAACGGCCTGTTTGGACTACATCCCTCTACTTCCTTCTTTAATGACGTCACTAAAACTGTGTTTTGACTAACCTCCGCCCACAGGAATACACAAAAAAGGGGGCGTGGTCTTGTTGCGCTCCCACTGAGAAGAGCAAGAGTTGCGTTTGTAAAGTGTGTTTGTCGCCGAAACGCTGTTATTTTCATCCCGCAGTCCAATCACCTTTGTTTGGCCTTCCCAGGGACGCTGTACTTAGAAATCAGTGGTTACAATTTATGTTTAACTCGGTTCCCGAAAATTATAATCCACATGTTAAACTATGTGCAGCACATTTTTACTGAGGACAGCTTCCTCAATCTCAGTCAGTTTAATGCCGGATTCGCACAAAGATTATTTTTGAAAGATGGAGCAGTTCCCTCTTTGTCTGGAGAAGGCGTTGTTTGTGGACCACAACCGGTAAGTGCATTTTATTATTTACGTTGGTGCGTTTAACAGTTTCTGTAACTTATCACACAAAGGGCAACGCTGTTTAGCTTTGTTAACTAGATGGCAATTGAAACTTATCCGACCAAAACTTTTAAAAAGTGTAGTAATTCAACCGGACACCATCGATTGTTGGTGTTTGTTATGATCAGTTTAAATTATTTGTTGATTATATCTGTTGTTTACTGTTTAACCACATGCTGGTTTAGCTGCAGCCACGCGAATCATTGTTCTATGTTTAGGCCTATGTAACGTTACCTACTGTAAATAAACAGCTTACCATTGTGACACATCCTGTAAAAGACGTTTACAATAACACTGAGCGCGTGCATCTCCCCGTTATGGTAAGAGGCGTGACCTTTCCGGGCAAGGAGCGCTAAGCTGCTGTCGAATCACAACACAGGAACCGCTGGCACAATCAGAACTCGTTACGTATTTCTGAAGGAGGGACTTCATAGAACAAGGAAGTCATCAGCCCGTTTTTATGACAGTGGAAACAGCGGTATACAGATAAGTAAATTATGTGAAAAATACTGTGTTTTTTTACACGCGAAACATGAACACATGTTATATTGCACACTATAAACACAATCAAAGCTTCAAAAAACCACGAAGAACGGGACCTTTAAAATTGGACTACATTGGACTACAATCCAGGTTTTTCTGGAATTCTGAAGCCTCATTTATAAAGACATGCGATGATCCTATGAATGATCCTATGAACGATTGATAAAATGTCCATTAGCACAACAAAATGTTCCTAAACTTTATAAATTACAGTTCATTTTAAATTCAAGTGCAATGTGAACAAGCACATCGACTCCACCTACAGAATTCCATCAAAAATCCCTTTATGGTTCAGAAAAAGTATGCCACTTATCATCTTGGTGACCTGATTATCTATTTATCTTTACATTTTAATGTTGGATTATTTTACTGGTATATGTGACCACAAAACCAGTCATAAGGGTTATTTTTTTTAAATTGAGATTCATACAACATTTGAACGCTGAATAAATAAGCTTTCCATTGATGTATGGTTTGTTAGGATAGGACAATATTTGGCCGAGGTACAACTATTTGAAAATCTGGAATCTGAGGGTGCAAAAAAAATCAAAATATTGAGAAAATTACACTTACAAAAATAATTTTTTGATATATTTATGGTAGGAAATTTACAAAATATCTTCATGGAACATGATCTTTACTTAATATCCTAATGATTTTTAGCATAAAAGAAAAAACGATCATTTTGACCCATAGAATATATTGTTGGCTATTGCTACAAATATACCCATGTAACTTATGACTGGTTTTGTGGTTCAGGGTCACATATATGAGCACAAAAAGTGTGTACGCATGCTCTTCAGTTGGCGTATGCATAAGAACATCTTCACATCAGTTTTTGTCTGCATGAAACCCATTTTGTTCCTCACTTGTGATGTAGGATGAAATCAATGGAATTTTACCAAATCCCATAGAAGGTGCATTTTATAAATATAAAACTATTTTTGAGGGGATGCAATAAAATAAGAAATATTTTAATTTGTACTTGTTTTTTCTTATTTTAAATAATTTTAGGTCATCTTGAGGCCCCTTTGGACTTTTGCTAAGGCCTCCTAATGGGCTCTGGCCCCCTGGTTGAGAACCACTGATTTATATGGCCCTAAAAGGTTTAAAATAGCAACTTGCGGGGTATAATACCTGTCCAAGCCACTATATGTGACAGTCTCTACCAAGTTAAAATGGCTGTCTGTCCAGTAAACTCTCTTGGTAACCAAATCCAAGGTGATTCCAGTAGGGGAACCCAGTCTGGTCTTAACCAACTCAAACCGGTTACTACCATCCATGAAGGCCCGCTCCAATTTCACATCATCTGTGTTATATCCAGAGTCTGTGAAGAACATGTATCTGTAGGAGATGGGATAGAGCAATCAGACATGAAAATAGATGAGTTAAAGTTTCCTTTACAACACACTGAATCACATCCGCACACATAATTACCCCACAGTTGGGTCTAGAGCAAGCCCGTGAGGAGTCACCAAGTTTTCTGCGATCAGCGTGACACGGTTTCCCCCATCATAATCGCATGCTTCAATTCTCTCCACACGTTCCTCAACAAGGTACAGCTTAAAGTTGATCCAGTCCACAGCCACATTCTGGGCATTGTGCACTGCTTCAGACAGAACCTCCGTCTTATCGCTACCATCAAAATTTATGGAGTAAACCTGAAAAAAATGTGGGGTTTTTTGTTGTTGTTTTTTGTGAGCATAACTGTATTCATATTTACATTGTAATTTCACACTATAAACCATTAAACACCTTCTGAGAATTGGTATCCGTCCAGAAGATCCTTTGAGTGTGCCAGTTGTAACCGACACCCACAGCGTAACCTTTACCATCTGATTGGACCAGAAGTCTGACAAACCGCCCATGTATATCTGCCATCTTGATATCACGCCCATCTGTGAAGATCAGCTGTGGTAAACCCCCTGTGAGGACCAAGAAGACAAGATGTTACAATGTCCTATCGAAAATGTAGATAAAATTAAAAAATGCTATGCACAACCTAAAAAGCCAAATAGCTGTTGACTATAATACTATAACATTTGACTATATGACTATATGCCATTTCTATTTTTATCTACATTATACTACTATTGCGATTCTCATATGGTGATGCGTCTGTACGGCAGACAGTGATGTAAAAAACACAAGTAATTGCAAATTATGGAATGCAACTAACCACATAATTATGCATTTTTTAATAGCAAAATATGCTTTTTTTGTATTTGTGGGAATAAAAATTGTACTAAATATTTCCTAGTAGTGCCTTCAGTGTAGGCAGTTGATGTTTAATTGATGCTTTGAATGAGATTCCTAGTACTGTGGGAAGAGCTGCTGTGATCCTGTATTAAAATTTTGAACTCAAACAGTTTGAGGCAATAAAGTAGATTAGAATTAAATTTAGACATAACACTCATTTAGCAATACGTTCAACATTTTAGCTTGTTAAAAGCAGTTTCAGTTCTATGTTCTGCTCACCTGAAATATTGGCCTTGCAGACATGACCCTGCTCCAGGAAGTATCCAGCAGCACAGCTGCAATGATGTGTTCCTGGGCGATCCTCACAGAAATGATCACAGATACCCCAAATTTTACAGTCATCATAGTCTGAGGATGAACCACATAAATGAGTCCATCAAATTTCATCTTTCATCCATCAAATCAAAGTGCTACATAACCAAAATACAGGAAGCCATTTTATTGTCATGTGACAAGAAGCCATTTTGTTGTCATGTAAAATAAAAACACCCAAAATACTTAAATAATAATAATAATAATAATGATTATGTATACTCACATTTTGAGTTGTAAGGTATAAAATTGTATTGCTGTAACACCACTAAATATTAATCAAAAATGTATGAAATCTGAGAACTTGACACTTGCATTTTGAACTAGATATTTAAAGGATTTCTCCTTTTTATAATCTCAGACATCCTTATTAGTCATTAACCCACATGCTAAATCTGTCTTAAAGTGCTAATCCAATAAATTAAGGGTAATTCTGGAAAAAAAAAAAACTGGATTGTATAAACTCACAGGAATTTTTTTGTCCAGTATAATGTGATATCCAGATTTAGATGCAAATATGGTCTGTAATCAGATAATAAAGGGATTTCATGCACTGACCCACACATGTGCGGCTGTCATTGGCCACAGTGAAGCCATCTGGACAGTAGCATGCTCCACCCTGTGGGCTGGGATGACAGCGGTACTCACAGCTCAAAGCAGAACACAGGTTTAAACCTACAGGACAGACAGTGTTATCAGAGGTAGTTAGTTACTCTAAGTATCTAGGGCAGCTGAGTTATCACAGCCTGTCTGTCACATGCATAACTTGATATGAAAGTCACATCATCTGGTCATCAGCTGTATTATAATAAAATGTGACTTTCACCCAGAGACATGTGATTAAAGTAAAAACTCAATACACATAAAAACTCAATAAATTGTCCTGTAATTCTGAGGGTATGATTGAGATTATGTTTAAGGCATATCAGTTTATTATTATAGAAGCTTGTTTCCGCCATGGAATAAAAAATAAAGGTAATTGTGACTTTTTTTCTCAAAATTCTGACTTTTTTTCCTTGCAATTGCATTTACATCTCGCAATTCTTACTTTTTTCTCAGAATTGCGTGATATAAAGTCTCAGTTGCGTGTTATAAAGTCAGAATTGCGTGATATAAAGTCGCAATTGTGAGTTATATCACGCAATTCTGAGAAAAAAGTCAGAATTGCAAGTTTATATCTCACAATTCTGACTTTTTTCTCAGAATTGTATGATATAAAGTCCCAATTGTGTGTTATAAAGTCAGAATTGTGAGATATAAACTCACAATTCTGAGAAAAGTCAGAACTGCGAGATATAAACTCACAATTGTGAGAAAAAAAGTCAGAATTGTAAGTTTACATCTCGCAATTCTTTGTAACTTGCAATTTTGAGTTTATATCTCGCAATCCTAATAAAAAAGTCAAAATTGCGAGATGTAAACTCACAATTGTGAGAAAAAAGTCAGAATTGTGAGAGTCAAATTCGCAATTCGAGAGTCGAAAAGTTGCAATTATCTTTTAATTTTTTTTTATTCTGTAGTGGAAACAAGCTTCCATACATTATAGTTATTCTGGCATCTAGTGAATACTTTGTGACTGCTGTTAGGCTAATTTGATTGACATCTCATGATTATATCAAAATGAATGTGTACATGTGCTGAGCTCAATATATATATATATATATATATATATATATATATATATATATAAAGATACATTTTAATTAATTATTAATTATTATGAATCATTTCATTTCATGTCTTTTAGGTATTTACCACAGGTCAGATGTGCTGTAGTATTGCTCTCATCTGTTCCACCAGGGCAGTCAGGGTGTTCATCACACACTTTGTTTATAGGCACACACATTGAAGAGCCTGGACAGGGCCATTCGCCAGGGTAACAGTCTCGGATACCTGGGTCTGAAAGTATGAAATCCTCAGAATTTAGGGTTAACTAATTAATCATATGTTTTTTACTAAATCTTATATAATAGATGTGACTGAATCTGTTGCATATTGACAGGAGAGAGAAGGTGTCAATCTCACCGCATCCATTTTCATCGCTAAAGTCTCCACAGTCATTGATACCATCACACACCCACTGCTGAGGCATACAGCGCCCATTACTGCAGGCGAACTCTGACCCACTACATGTCCGATACTCTGGCAAAGAAGACGACATAGCAGTGCTTTATTTGGCAGAAAAAACTATAAGCTAGCTATATACATACTAAAAACAAGGTACTTTTTGGTACTTTTATTAATGAACTAATGTATATTTTGACTGATTACAACACATAAAGAACCAAAAATACACATTTACTTCCTGATACATTAGCTTTCTGTAATGCCTGCAGCTTTGGTAGAATAGGTGAGAAGTATTGTGCGACCCACCACAGTTTTGCTCATCACTGCTGTCGCCACAGTCATCCCAATGATCACAGACAAATGGCATCGGGATGCAGTATCCACTGGCACATTCAAACTGATGCGACTGACAGTGCCTCGCTGTTTCAGGGAAGAAAGACATAGAAGGGAAGGAAATTGCCATGATGATGTACATGGTCAAATGTTGTACATTAATCTGAACATGCTTTACTGGTGATTGATACACTCTCACTCACTGCAGTTGGATTCATCTGATCCATCTCGACAATCTAGCATCCCATCACAGTGCTGAGTGTTGTTGTAGCAAGCACCGTTAGCACATGTCTTCTCTGTGCAGGCTGGGTAATCTGGATTCAACAAGAGGAAATTTGATGAATTTTATTGGCATTCCAAAACCTGGTGATGATAGATTTTTTACATTACCCATCACCAGCATTCCCTTGTCATTTTGGTAACTGATTTATCTTGAGATTTTTATGTGTATTGGACAATTAAAAGTGGTCATATGCTTTTTGTCTTGTAAAGATAACACGGCTAAAGACCTTTGTAACAATTATCACAGTCCTGTTTGCAATAAATTTTAGTTTTTGGAGTTCATTCTGGATCAAATAATATCATTAACAAGTAATATATGTTATATTATTTAAAAAATATTAAAATGATTTATTGAAATAATGTTTTTAATTTTCTGACCATTTTTTAAGCTTCTATATATTGATCAGTAAGAGTCTGTATTGCTACAGAAGAATGGTAAATGGCAAATGTCTTTTCATTGTACAGTAGAAAGAGATGTTCTTACAGCCACCATATTTATTTAAATGTTTTATAGGCCTAGGCTGCATTGTGTTGTTTCCGTGATGGAAGTGCTAAAATAAACATGCACATTTGATACTAAACAGATGTTTGAGCCTCATTTAATTTTTTTTTTATATTTACATTTTTTATTTAATTTAGGACTAATTTTGTGGTCAAAAATATGAATTATTTTAACAAAATAAGAGGGATCATTCAAAATGTTTTTAATTTAGGACTTTCCTGAATCAGATATTTTACATTAAAGATATACGCTTGATTCTTAATACTCTGTGTCTATGATTTTGGGATTCATCTTTTCACACTCAAACACAATAATTACAAAAGGTGAAAACATCCAATGATGCTCCAGAAGAAAACATAATGCATTAAGAGTCAGGGGGTAAAAACTTTTTGAATTTGAAGATCAGAGTAAATTCTATTTATTTTGTCTTCAGGGAAACAATTGAGTATCTTCTGAAGGGCAGTACTAAACAAAAATATGATATTTAAACAAAATAAGAAAAATTGACACATCTTCATCCTGTTAAAAAATTTCCCCAGCTCTTAATGCATTATGTTTCCTTCTTTAGCATCAATTAATGCTTTCACCTTTTGTAATAGTTTTGTTTGAGTCCCTCAATTGTCCTCAGTGTGAAAAGATGGATCTGAAAATCATAGTCAATGCTTTAAATATGCAAAAGATGCTGTAAAACCAAAGAATTTGCAGGACCTGGAGGATGTTTCTGAAGAACAGTGGGCAGTTTAACTGTTTAGGACTATTGTGGTCTCGTGAATCATCTAGGTAATGACACACAGTATTAAAAATCAAGCATATGATTACTTTTGAATTGGGTCATTTTTTATAAATTCAGCTATTATTTTGTCTTGTGGACTATATTATGTAAACATCTTTTATGTAAAATATCTTATTCAGGGCAGTACTAAGTAAAAAATAACATTCATTTTGTATGATCCCTCGTATTTTGTTATAAATAATGAACATTTTGCAGATTCTGCAAGGGCTATGTAAACTTTTGACCACAACTGTGTACATTAGATTTTATATTACATATAGAATTTAGTATTTTTTATTTCCCTTTTTGTATATATTTTTGCATATAAATATTCTGAATGTCTGACAGATTTTTAAATTACCATATACTGATAAATATGAGCCTGTTTAACTTTTTTTTTTTTTTTTTATCTTTTTACATTAGAAAGAAACATTCTTACTGCAGTTGTTCTCATCCGAGTTGTCCACACAGTCTGATACATGGTCACATCTGTATTGTTTGGGAATGCACTGCCCTTCTCGACAAGTGAACTGGTTTGGACTGCATGTCTGACCACCTTAGAAAACAAACAGTAGGGTCATTGACCACTTGCGTTAATACTCCAATTTTTATTGCTGAATTAACTGTATTATTTCAGTCATTTAAGGCAAATGTAGACATACTACAGGCTCTTTGCTCATCTGAGCCATCGGTGCAGTCCGGTTCTCCATCACATACAAAAGCTTGTGGAATACACTCCCCTCCTGTCAGGCACTTGAACTCCTCAGAGCTACAAGTTGATAATGCTGAAAATAAGAAGAAGATGTTTGAAAATATGTCCTGTGCATAATAATAAATTGCATTACGTTTATCAATTTGGCAAATGCATTGACACGACATCTTGTCATGGGTTAATCCAACAACACAAGTTACTCACGACAGTTCAGTTCATCAGAGTCGTCTGTACAGTCCTTTGTTCCATCACACCTCCAGTCTTGATTTATACATTGACCATTACTACACTGGAACTGAGTGCTGGTGCACTGACCTGCTCAGAAAAAATAATGGATGCTATTTTTTTCTGACCAGCAATTTAATTTGATAAAACATGACTTACAGTAATAGCACTTGTAGAAGTTGGAAATGTGACAAATAGCCTATATTAATTTATGTGTCCATAATATAGTCAAAAGAAAAAAGTTTAAAAAAAAGTTGCTAGTATGAGGCGTCACTCCTCAGTTCCAGCTCATTACATATTATCATAGATTTGTTGAGTTTAGAAAATTGCCAGAAGCGAACCTACCTAGGTTGGTGTTAAAATAAAATCTTAATGACTCTGACCCTGACTTACGTTTTTATGAGAATTTAGGAAAAAATCTCACTTTGTAAGGACTAACTTATCAATGAGTAACTCTGTTTATGGATTTAGGAGCTACTGTGTAGAACATCTTTACTTTACCTCATGCGATGCCTAATAAAATTTGCCATACTGTTGGGGCGTTACAAACTAAAGCTGCAAAGGCGCTAACTTTTTCAGTGGCCTGCAAGTAGAATAATAATGTAGATTTTGTAGTATAAAGAGCTATTCAACAAGAAGCGGTGTAGCACGTTATTGGGGATAAAATATACGCACTTACCTCTCGTTTGTAGGTGTGTTAGTTAAATTCATTATAGTGAATCGGTTCAGCCTAAACTTCCCCCATACCTTCTCTCATATTATGTAGAAAGTCCGATGCATTCTAGTGAATAGGTCCGTTCAAATGGTTGATTAAATAAGATTCCCAAAAATGATTCACGAATTCGAGCCCAGTTCTATTTCGACTCGGCTGTGTTAGAGTGTTTTGTTTGTATTTAGTCTAAATTCACCTGTTTACATTTTATACTGTCATCCTAATTATTCATTTATTTAAAACCCCTCATTGTTTTTTTTATTTAGCCAACAATTAACTTTGAATTATAAATTATATGATTGGATAGTTAGTTATTTTTTTTGTTTATAAAAACATCCCTTAAGCTCCCTTAAGCACTTAAATGTAGTTGGCTTTTTGTTTGTAAAGTAGTTTTTCCTAAAAGAATGTGGTTTCATCAGTTTAACTCAGAAAAATGTGAATGTATGCCGAATACTATTTTTTGTCATTTGGATGAAGTTAATATGAGTGCTCCAAAATGGACAATATTCTTATTGGATAAATTAAATATATCCTACAAAAGGATTAGTCTACTGTAAAAAAAAAAGAAAAAAGAAAAAAGAAAAAAAAAGCTTCCAAACACTCATATTTTCAAGTGCAAATACCGTGCAGCAAAATACAGAATTATAAATAAAAAAAAAAAAAGCAAATATTGAAATATTTGATTTAATCATTATATTATAATAAACTTACCTTGCACAATGGAGGGTCCTTGGATTAAAAATAGCACTGCTAAAACATAACGATCTGGTCTGACCATTATTGTTTTATTTGGTCAAAGCTCTTGCAGAGTTGGGGATAACTCTACACTTCTAGCTGCGTAACTGTCTCAGTATCCATCCAAGTTGAGTATGTCTCCAGACCAAAAAGGTCCTTGATGAGCTTTTCTCTTAAAAGAAGCAAAGACTGGATAAAGGAGACAAAGGTGCAGCCTTTTATGACCCTGACTCTGTATGACTTTAATCTAATATTAACTTTTTCCAGTTAAACATGTGAGCATCAGCAAAAATTCTTCAGTGTCATTTTTGTATAACAGGAGGACCATGCTTTTACTTGCTTTATTGGTAAGATTTTGCAACTCATGCAGGAATACAGCCAATGGAGTGTACTGAGAGATAAATGAACTATGTCTCAGAATTAGTGTCAGATGCTACTGAAAGAAAGAAAAAACAAACATGTGCCTTCACTCATTGAAAAAGTGTTTTGGGGTGAATATTTACTCATAACGTTTCTATTTACACTACCATTCAAAAGTTTGGGATCGGTAAGATTTTTAATATTTTTAAAAGAAGTTTTGTCTGCTCACCAAGATTGCATTTATTTAATTAAAAATACAGTAAAAACAGTAATATTGTGAAATATTATTACAATTTAAAATAACTGTTTTCTATTGGAACATATTTTAAAATGTAATTTATTCTTGTGATGGCAAAGCTGAATTTTCAGCATCATTACTCCAGACTTCAGTGTCACATGATCCTTCAGAAATCATTCTAATATGATGATTTGATGTTCAAGAAACATTTATTATTATTATCAATGTTAAAAACAGTTGTATACTTTTTTTCAGGATTCCTTGATGAATAGAAAGTTCAAAAGAACAGCATTTATCTGAAATACAAACCTTTTGTAACATTATACACTACCGTTCAAAAGTTTGGGGTCAGTAAGAATTTTTATTTTTATTTTTTGAGAAGAATTTAAAGAAATTAATATTTTTTTTCAGCAAGGATGCATTAAATCAATCAAAAGTGACAGTAAAGACATTTGAAATTTAATATTTTTAATAATTTAATAATTTAATTTAATTTGAAGATTATATTTCAAATAAACGCTGTTTGTTTGAACTTTCTATTCATCAAAGAATCCTGAAAAAAAATATTGTACACAAATATTTTGTACAATTGTACACATTAAATGTCTCTTGAGCAGTTAATCAGCATATTAGAATGATTTCTGAAGGATCATGTGACACTGACTGGAGTAATGATGCTGAAAATTCAGCTTTGACATCACATGAATAAATTACTTTGTAAAATATATTCAAATAGAAAACAATTATTTTAAATTGTAATAATATTTCACAATATTACGTTTTTTATTTTATTTTTAATTAAATAAATGCAGCCTTGGTGAGCAGATGAAACTTCTTTTAAAGACATTAAAAATCTTACCGATCCCAAACTTTTGTTGTTATGTTTACAAAATGTAAAATTATTAGAGACATTTAATGCAGCTGTGCCTCCAGTGACCCCGAATTTGATTCCTGGTTCGAGGGTCTTTGCTGATCTCGTTCCCTTCTCCACCTCATGATCTGTATACTGTCCTATCCAATAATGGCATAAAAAGGCCAAACACATAACTTAAAAAACTAAATGTAATATTTTATGTCTATAATAATCCTCATGGTTTGTGTTATATTTTGTGTTTACTGTAAAATGCTTATTTATAGTGTAATTAAAAATGAAAGATAGCTGATGGGTTAAATCTTAGTGAAGTTCCTAAACATAATTTAGGGAGGAGCGAGCCCATCTAATCTTCCAATCAACAGAGTATATAAGCAGCTGCTTACCTCTCTTCAGTCTCAGCTGTTCCAGCATCCCTCCACCTCCCCAAACTCCACCTTCATCTCAGGTACCTTGCCCTGTAATCACATCCTATATTTATTCACTGGAGGGGGGTAGATAAAGATAAAGATGCTTCATCGAGCCCCTCCTCAGTGGACAGCAAGCCAAATTAGCTAACCTAATACCCTAAAGATTATATGGGCAAACAAACTCGTTAATTGGGTAGAAGTTACATAATTTATGGTGTGAATTGTGTCAGAAAATAGAACGAAATTTCAAATCATATTAAAGCTGCAAGCAGCGATGAAAGGACCCTCGCACCCGGGCTCACTACCACCACCACCCATCGGCTTTTTCTTCTGTCCCACTTTATCTGACGTATATTTGCAAATAGGGCAGGGTGATGCTAAGTGAGAAGTCATTTTAGTTATGAGATATGAGTTTATCATTGACAGCAATTTAGCATTATGATTAAATGACAGTGCAGTGTGTGATATAGTGTATTTAGAACTGTGTTGTGCAGTGCACATGTAATTACATTAATGAAATGTATTTCTGAATCACATAGCAAAAATGATGGCAGGAAAGAAAATTTTAATAGGCATAGCCTATTCTAGAAACAAGCAAAAGTTGTTTGAGCTTTTAATGATCCTAGTATGTGTCTAATTCACATATTAATGTGCTTTGTAGAAATGAGAGCAAAGTTTCATAAGAATATTTCATAATTATTTTTGTTTCCCTTTATATGAAGAGCTGTTCAATGTGTAATGACTGAGACAAATCAGACACAATTATTTGTTAGTTAACCAATAGTTTTAAGCTCACTCTGGGGTCTGGCTTCCATCCCCTGAGAAGTTCTTAGTTTCAAGTTATATTGCACCAAAGAATGTGGCTGCCGCATGGAGAGCAGAGAAGAGACACACAAAAATGTGCATCTTTCCTGCATTATCCACACATAACACAGACTCTCTTGCATTAATGTATAGACAGACTGTTCTATAAATGAACATGCACATTCCCAGGAAATGGTATCCATTATTACTGTTGCTGTATTACAATCATTGTATTCACGTATGTATGTGTGTGTTTTATGATACATTTAAGGTAACTTCAATCATGCCATGTTTAGTGTCTATGAGTTCGTATCGAAAAGATTTAAATGCTTGTGTATGCGGTATGTCCATACCTGTGCAACACATCAGTATTACAAGAATCTTTAATAGTTCTTATTCAAAAACTCAGCTTGTTAATCTTTCTTGGTCGTAAAAGCCCTGAACAGGAGGTGTGTTGTCACCTGGAAATACAACACCTTCATTGGCTACATCAACTTTAAAGGTGATGATACACGGGGCAACTTTTTGAGCAATGTTGCCGGGCAATGTTGGATGAGGTTGGATTTTGACCAGAGGTTAAAAGCTAGAGAACAATGCCACTCCTTCTCTTCTCTTGCTTCTGGACAACCGAACAGACCTCCTTGCTGCAGGCCTCTCCAGGCCAAGGCCTGGAGGCCTGCCATGCCTCGGCCTACAACCAAGCCATGTGCTCATCTACAAGTTGTTTCATAGTACTCCATCCAATGCAGAAGATACTGGCAACAACTTCGGACTGAATCCTCAAGATTTCTCCTCAGATGGCAGATCCGATGCTCCTCAGTCTAAGGCATCTTGCAAGTATCGTACATTTGAACACTAAACAGCGATTTAGTATTGATTTGTAAAACTTACCTTTGTCAGCAAAGGTGTTTTTATTACTGAAGAAACTGATGATTTTTTTCCAGATTGCCTTTGACTTTATCCTATAGCTCTATCAATAGTTCCACGTCCGGTTCAACTCTATCATTGCTCATTCTTACCTACGTATGTGTGTGACCTTCGTTGTATGTTATGTGTTAGTTTAGTTATGTGTTTGTGAGTTAGTTAATAAAGATTGTGCACAATACATGTTTGGTTCTGACTCCATCTGCTAATAAATTGCCTCTTATGTGATTTAGATCCTGACTACATGCTCTGAGTAGTACGGTACAAATAAGAATGTTATTTTTCCATAACCTGGAAATTAACACTTCTTAGAATGAATAAACAATCAACACTGAGTGTTCACTAGACGAACAGGTTAATTGATTGTAATATTAATCTTAATGTTGCTACATCCAGTTAATCCAATTAACGGATTTTTATATTCATAATTAATCATAATTAATAATCATAATGAGTTATGAATAATTATTAATATTTCCCCTTTGAGTTAATTTGCTACAAATGTCATACACTAACAGAGAATAAATTGATGGAAAAAGATGACAAATACCTCTGAAAATATTTAAAAAAAAATCAAATGCTTTATTAATTTCATGTTATAAATATAAAAAATTATACCTTTTTATTATATATTTTTAAATAATTAGTAATATAATACATCAATTGGCATAGTCATGGCATAATACATCAAATCTCATAGTTACAGTTAGAACAGTTAATCATCATTTCTCTTCTTGAATAAATTGGGTGTATTACTACTTGAATATGTCGAAAGAAACAATGATTTATTTAGATTTATTTTGTATACAGTACCTGAGTTCCAGCCCATGCATTAACAACACTAAAACCAAATAAAACCAAAAAATTTGTCAAAGACAAACATGAAAATATGTGACTTAAACATCCACTAAATTAAAAGCATTTGTGTGTTTTGAAAGTTATTGATTTTACGTTTTTAAGATGGTAAAGAAAATGAAATGTAGAATAGGAGCTGTTGTAAAAGCTTTACAGGAAAGATATTTTGTCCAAATACTTTTAAAGCAAAAGCTTAGATCAAGTGAAGCCCATGAACTGAACTTCATTAGCTGCTAATACAATAAAATGTAAATACAAAGGAAATCTGAATTCTGTTCCTGTGGTTAAAGAAAGATGTATATAAAAATGCAAAAAATGTTTGTAGTATTTGTATTTCATTTCATTAAACTTTGAATTTTAGTCAACACAGAAATAAAAAAAAGTAATTCAGTCCATATGAAGATGAAGAAAAATCAATCATCCCATTGCAGAGATTTGTCCTGATCAAGAGATGTTAATATCTGCGCATTCTGTCATCATCTTGCCGAAAGTATGGGTTTTGGACACCGCCATTTTCTATTCCTCTCCCACCGTAACCGGAGTACGCTGGGGGAACTTGACCCCTATAGCTCACATCCTCCTCGTAATCAGAGTAGCGCTACAAAAACACAAATAATGATTTTAAACACTTGCAGATTCATTATTAATAAAGGAGATTTTATCACTTGGACCAAACAGACATAAACTTCTATATGTTATTGAGTAGTGTTTTAGCTGTGGTTTTACCGCTTTGCTCTCTGGGCGATCTCTGGTCACCAGTGCCTGATTGCTCCCACTATTGGTCATCTCCAGATTATTAGACTTCCAGCTGGCATCAGGGTTGGCCCGAGGAATCCTGGGAACCCCTGTAGGTTTATGTAATTCCATATTGCCATAACTTGAGCTAAAGTCTTCCTTGGGTGAAGAGCTTTCCTTTTGCTTCCTACAATTGTGAATGGATGCACAGACAAAAATGAGTGTGTTACATCAGAAGAATGGTTATGTAAATGAGCACTGGAGAATGTGTTCTTGACCCTCACCTGCAACTTACAACTATCAGTGCCACAATAAAGATGATCAGAAATGCACCCAAAACAGTGGAGACCACGACCACAACCAAAAGATTTGCTGTAATGAAAATTTGCATTGCATACAGATGAATATATATTCCTTGAAAGGAGCTGAACGTAACAGAGAAATGCAGCTCGTTTCAGATGATGGAGGAGGAATGACTTACGATCACTGCAGTTGAACCCAGCAAATCCAAATGGACACCTACAATTAGCAAAACATCTCTGATACTGTACAACCACAACACCCATAACAATATTTATATTACATTATATTACTTTATGTTTTTTTTACATATAGTTTTACACAGTAAACAGTAAATACAGGCAGCTGTTTCCTTAGGAAGCTCTTTCTCCCTGATCTGTTACATAAAAATTAGTTTACTGGTCCAATCTTATGTATTCTGGATGATTTAGTTATATTAAAATAATATGTAATAAAACCTGTTAATATAGATGTTACAAATATCTCACTTAAATTCATAGGGAATGGAACAAGATTTTCTTGATTGGGCCTAATGAATACGCTATAGAGGATTAATGGATTTTTTTTATGATATAATATGAAATGTTTCTAATAAGACTTTTATTTTTTATATACAATCATGAAAATTACATAATGCAGGTGCCTACATTTCACAATCTTCTGTGCCAACCGCCCTTTGCCCATTAGGACAAGCTGTAAGCATATGAGAGTACGATAGTAAAATGATGAGAAACAGTATGAATATTTTCAAGTTGTGTATACATAACATTCAGGAAACAAAGATAAATGTTTCAAGATACTTACCAAGGCAGACCTGATGTGTGGATTGTGACTTAATGTACCCTTCCTTGCAAGTGCAACTTGCAACACCACTAACCTGTTCATTACAGGTTGTGGTGACTCTGTCACAAGATTCAAGATTACACACAGTCTTTTCTGTGAATTGAGTAAAAGGTTAAATTTACTTATGTATGCTTCTTTACAATCCTTATAAACCATTCAAAATTCTTGCTTGAAACAAAAAGTGAAAAGAAGCTTTATACATACTTTCGAATCCAGTGGCACCTACTATATCGCCTTCTTCAATTGCTTTCTCAATCTGATTTTGAACATTTTCTGTTGTGGCATCGGATTTCAAGTCATAGAAATTATGCACTTCTGCAATTATACTGCCTTCACTGTAGGGGTGGATGCAAGAAAATTATGATAAAAAACATGCATGCAACCCTTTTTAAAAAAGCTTGTGTGGATGCATTGCTAGCAGTTTTCAACTGGTTAGCTTTTAGCTAGCTGCCATATCAAAGTTACTCTACTTCAGATCATAATGCTAAGATCAAATGTGGTAGGGTGAATTCAGGTAGTGTAATGACAGAGACGAATCAGACACAATTATTTGTCATATTTAACCCATAATATTTAAAACTCACTCACAGGCCTGCGGGACCCTCCCCCATGGACCAGCCTGTGCAAGGGCCTCAGTTACCATGGACATCAGATAAGGCTGATTTTTTTTTACCCGCAAATATGCACAAGCTGCCCTGAACGAGGCAGCCACATGGGAAAGCAGTGGCCATAGTCCTCAAAACAGACTATCCTGTATTAATTTATAGACAAACTGTTCTATAACTGAACATGCATCCCAGGACATTTTTATAACTGTCTTGCAAACTGTTGTTTGTATGATATCTGTTTTATGCATATTTTATGATAAGAACCAATGGTTCATGTAAATCAACCTATACCAAGTTTGGTGTCTACAAGTTTGTATTCTGAAGATTTAAATGATTATGTATATGATATATTGATACCTGTACAACATATTAGTATTACAATAATCTTTAATAGTTTCTTCAAAACAAAGTTTATATGCAGATGCCCTGCAAGAAATGCAAGGTCTCGTTAAAAACCCACAGAGGAATTTTGCTGCTCAGAAATCCTAGCCATCTCATTGGTTAGGACCCATGTGATTTTGCCAAGTAAGACATGTTCCTGGATCAACATATTTTATATTTATTTATATCAACATATTTTGTAACATTCCTGTCCGAAAATACTATCCCTACCCCTAAACCTAATACTGCCCATAAATTATCCCTAAAATCAGAGGGGAAAGATATGTGAATAACACTGATGTAGAAGCACCTAACCCTGGTTGCAAGCCTAAACTTGACATAAATGGTAAACTTGTCCCTCAAATCTGATTGGTTGAATGTTGATCCAGGATCAACAAAGATGTTGATCCAGGAACATGTTGTACTTGGTGAAATCACGTTCACCATGTATGTATGTGTTCGTTAGTTTAGTTATGTGTTTGAGATTTAGTTAATAAAACTTGCCTCAAAGGCACCCATCACTGGTTTAAACCATTTGTGTGTGTGGGTGTTTGTTTTTATTATTTAGATTTTATTCCTCCCCTATTCTATTATTTTAGTTTATCTCTTTGAATTTAATTAAACTTGAAATTTAATGAAATCAATTTGTTTATTTACCTTTCCTTTTTTGATTCATAGATCCATAAGGAAATTCTAATTTCATTTTTATTTTGACTTTATTCCTCTTTTATTTTATTTTATTTTTTTGTTTGTTTCATTATATTTCATTTCATTCACTTACTTTTGTTTAAGCCGTAATATCTCTATTCAGCCAAGTTGGATTTAATTAAGTTTGAAATTTAATTAAATCAATTTGTGTATTTACCTGTCCTTTTAGTTCCCTAGAGCTAAAAGGCCCTTCTAATTTTACCCTATTTTAGTTATTTTACCATCACCATCTTCCCTCTCTGTATGATTACAGTAGTTCTAGCAACTGTTGTTTCCTTAATGAGGTATAATGAGTTATAGGTTATTGACATCCTAATTCCCATCTCTTCGCTACCCCTCCTTACTCCTTAGAGCCAGGCCAAGTACATGAAGTACGGCCATCGTAATATGCACAGGCCCAGAAAGGACTAGAAACACTTCCCATTGTTTCTTCTTCTTTTGACCTTGAGGTGTTTAGTTTTTCTCTATTAGCCTAGCAAATAGTCTAAGCCTAGGTCTATGAGTTTTACAGCAGCAATTACTTGAACAAGTGACCCCTGCGTAGCCATACATGTATATCCTAGCAAAACTAAATAGGTAAAACCCTCTATCCCCCCTTCCCCTTCTTTTACTGAAAAATGCTGATGTGAAGATGATGCTGTGCTAAGCTTCTAAGGAACCCCAAGCTTGTGCCAGGCTTTGGCCTTGTCCTTCCATTCACCAAATATCCTCTGAATCCAACTGGTTCCCTCTCATCAAGACAACATCAGCAAAGATCAACTGGAGCCTCAACAAATTGCATCAGGACAGTTCAAGTTAAATGGGCTAAACATGCAAGTATCAAACTTAGTCTCAATATTTGATACATTAAGTATCCTTACACCCTTTAAAAATGTTTTTTAGAACTAAAAAAGTTTTGTTAGAACTTTTCAAACAATGCAATAACTTCTTGGTTTCCTGTATTCTGCTTTGGCTCCCTCTTTCCCTTGGTAAACTGTATGCATGTATATGTGTAAATGTTAGAGTAGTTTTAAGTGTAGTCTAGTTTTTAGTCTAGTTAATAAAGTCTTGTTCATGTCACACGTAAAGTTGTCTGTATTTCATGCTCATATTGGAGTCCCTAATCTTGCAGATCCTGACTACATGCTCTGAGTAGTACTATACAATAAGAATGTTATTTCCCATAACCTGGAAATTAACATTTCTTAGAATTAATAAACAATTAACAGAGTGTTCATTGGCCAAACAGGTTAATTGATTGTAAAATTAATTTTATTACATTAAGTTAATTTTATTAACTGATTCAAATATTTATAATTTATTTTAACTAGTTATTATTAATTATTCATATTTCTTTTGAGCTAATTTACTACAGAAGATTGAAACACATTTTCCAAGTCATCTTAATGGCAAAAAGTGTCCCAATCACCCTGAATTCACCCTAACTATTTGAAACATATATTCCTCAATGAATAAAAGAAAACTAAAAGCTGACTGTGGTTTGTAAACAGCTGTAACATCCACAGGTTCATGTTTCAAGGAAAGACTAGCATTTTAACATGTGGTACTCACCTCAGACTCAAAACAACAGAATGTAAGTATCCATCCTTTTTAAGGACGTTGCTGAGCTGAATTTGGATTGAGAATATAGAAAGCAACATTGTTTGATATCAACTGTTACCCATTTACAACCATTTATTTATATCACTCATCTATTACTAAACAGGAAAAATTGATAATCTTTAAAGTGACATGCTGAATACCCAGAAGGAAATTCAGTCTCTTACCATTTCCTCAATTTTGTTTGCTGTGTCTCTAAACTTCTTAGACGTCTTGTCATTCATTTCAGGCTCAAAAGTTTCAGAAAATTTTAAATTACCAGGGAAGACCTTTGCTGCAATTGATAAAAATAGAATATAATTTTAATGTGTTTATAGAGATAAATGTATAAAATATATGAATGTGTTTATTGATTCCAAATGCATAGTGGCAGAGCAAGCAAGGTAGTTGTTGTACTTGAATTGTTATATTCTCAGGTCACATGATAGCAGATTCAATCAATGCATTCACCGCACTCTCCAAGCTAATGTGGTGCTAAGACTTATCTCTTAAATACATCAATGCACAAAGTCTGTGCTCTAAAATAAATTTTATTGTCTAAAACAGGAGATACAAAGAACAAACGTTTTAGCTGCTCTGCCTTCATCAGTGTCACTAATAATTTACAATAATTTAAGCATAATTTCTATAACAAGGCTGCCTGTTTTATTCATATTGTTGTGTCACACATTTGCACAGATGTAATCAAAAGTGAACTAGTCATACTTTGAATACAGCCATTTGTATTACTGTAAAGCAGCCCAGGCCGGCAGATGCAAACAAATGAGTCTTCGAACCGCTCCTCACATCTGCTGTCTCCAATACAAGGACTGGAAGCACAGGGACCTTAAAATGGAATAAAGAATATGGTTATTCTAAAAGGACATCAATACACTGAATTAAAATGATGTTTTTATTGTCCTCAAAACTCAAAACTCATAAGACACTCATAAGACACTTAAACTCTAAATAAAGATAAATGATAAAGAGGTCCGACATTTTGTATTCTGGAAATAAGCCCAAAGAAACAATCTGTGACTGCCCAAATTTCTGTATTCAAAGTACCAGTGGTCGTCTCCTTAGTATCTGTGGGAAAAGATTTTATGTTAGGGGAGGTTGCAGAAAGACCATAATTAACTCCAACAGGGTAATCACAGCATGGGATAGAGAGAGGGGGGGATGAGATCGGCAAAGGACCTTAAGCTGGGAATTGACCTCATGCAGTTTCGCAATATATATGTTGAAGTGCTGCCCACAAGGATATCGGCTCAGAAGAATATAGTCTTATATCACCCTGAAGGGGTTTGTTTTGTGATAATGACCAGATGACTGTAGGCACATTGTCTCACTTATTATGTGATAGGCCTAGAACAAGATGAACACTACAACACTATTACTGTAATGTTAATAATGAAGTCCTCCAAGGTAATTTTCACTATAATTGGTAACTGTGACGCAAGATTATACCAGTTGCCTTTGTATGAAACAAGAGAAAGTGAGTCTGCAGTGTGATAAAAGACACACAAAAGTAGCACCGTTACAGTTACAGGAATGAGCAGACTGATATACACCATTGCCATGGACGACAGCGAATATTAAAGGATTAGTTCACTTTCAAATTAAAATTTCCTGATAATTTACTCACCCCCATGTCATCCAAGATGTTCATGTCTTTATTTCTTCAGTCAAAAAGAAATTAAGGTTTTTGATGAAAACATTCCAGGATTATTCTCCATATAGTGGACTGGATATAGTGGAGCCCAAACAGCTGAAGGTCAAAATTACAGCTTCAGTGCAGCTTCAAAGTGTTCTACATGATCCCAGATGAGGAATAAGGGTCTTATCTAGAGAAACCATCACTCATTTTCTTAAAATAAATAAATAAATTATAAAAGTTTTAATAATAAATGCTCATCTTGAACTAGCTCTCTTCTTCTTCTCTATTTGAATTCCAGCAGTGTAGACAATGCTAAGTGTATTACTGCCCTCCACAGGTCAAAGTTTGAACTAATTGTTATATACTTGCACTAGAATATTGTATATGACAATTTAGTTCAAACTTTGACCTGTGGAGGGCAGTAATAAACTTATCAGCATCTACACTGCTGGAATTCAAATAGAGAAGAAGAAGAGAGCTAGTTCAAGATGAGCATTTATGGTTAAAACGTATAAAAAAAATTTAAACAATTTAGAACAATTGGTTTCTCTAGATAAGACCCTTATTTCTATATCTGGGATCACTGTAAACTGTAATTTTGACCTTCAGCTGTTTGGGCTCCATTGAAGTCCACTATGTGGAGAAAAATCCTGGAAAGTTTTCATCAAAAACCTTAATTTCTTTTTGACCGAAGAAAGAAAGACATGAACATCTTGGATGACATGGGGGTGAGTAAAATATCAGGAAATTTTAATTAGAAAGTGAACTAATCCTTTAAGAAATATCAAACAGCTGAATGATGTGGTGGACCCATCAGTGATCCAAAGAGCTAAGATCAGTTTATGGTTTCTTTCTTATCAAACAGTAACAAGGACATTGTAGTGGAAAAAGTGAGAGAATTTGAACTGTCAGCACAGTACAAAAAGACAGAACTTTAATTTTTGGGTGAACTATCCCTTTAAGGATGACTTTTAAGGATTAATAGTTGTTATGTTGCATTTGGGCCCGCTGGCAAGTTTCAAGCTATGGAGATGGGAGTACCTTGTGTCGCAGTAGTTGTGGCAGCAGCAGTAGTTGTGTCTGTAGTAATTGTCTCAGGAGCTGTGGGGAAAGGATTTATGTTAGGGGAGGATGCTGAAAGACCACAATAAACTCCAACAGGGTGATCAGTCTTACATCAACCCGTTGAGGTTTGTTTAGTGATAATGACCAGATGACATAATATAAATAAATACATGGTTTTACCATACAAATCAATACTGATTTGAGTTGAAATAATTTTATACCTTTACCCACATTTTATTTTACAGCTTCCACTCAAACAAATAGTCAGTTTTAAAGCTGCTGTAGGGAGTTTTTAGAAAACGTTGACTTAGCCTGAAAATTTGAACAAGCACAACTCACAGGTCACTCCCCCTTGCTCTATGCTGCGCTACAGCCCTCCCTCCACAGCTCCTCCCCCATCACAACGGAGCCTGCCGTGAACGCGCAGGCTAGTAAGGCGGATAAACAGTTATGGCACATTCACTGGTAGGGTTGCCACCCGTCCCGTGAAATACGGAATCGTCCCGTATTTACAGGCAAAATGACGCGTCCCGTATCAAGTCAATACGGGACGCGATTTGTCCCGTATTTTACATAGGTCCACATTATGCAGCATCCCATGCAAATCATTGTGTGAAGACGTGTCCTATTCTGCCCCTGATTGGGTAATACTCGCTGCCATCGTTGGTTTGATTGGTTTGTTTCAGGTTCACGGGCCGTGAATCACGGCCAATCAGAGTCAGAGGAGGGCGGGACGCCGCCTCGCCGGTTCTTTTGTCAGAGAATCCATTTGAAACGATGGCGGAGGCAGGTCCAGATTTTTTTTTAACACCTCAATTTTTTTAATTGATAATGTTTCATATGCTGCCTAGTATTAAGAAATAATGTTAATAATGTACATTAATCATGTTATGGTATGATTTGTTTATTAAGGTTAAGTTGTACAGTCAGACACATAAGCATTACTTTAATAAGAGTTAAGAGAGATATATTTAATTAATCAAAATATAGTACCTATGTGAATAAAATAAACAACTATTTGTTATGCTTAACCAATTTAAATAATTGCATAATTTAATAGGCTACTATAGAATTAACAATAGACTATATAAAAAATGGAATAAATAAATACATAAATATATTTACTTACTAATAATAAAAATGTTGTTAAGTGTTTTACTTAAATAAGAAATGTTTGTAGATATTATGTCATTTAGGTGTGGTTTCACTGTTTGGATGGTGTTACTGCAAACAATGCCAACTATTTTAGCCAAAATCTTTGTTCACATCACTCTATAAAATTACTCGAGTTAATTAGCAATTTCTTATCCTATTCCCCTCTGGGTTACAGCAGCTGAGTTAACGCAGGTGTTGGCCTATGTTTATTATTGTCATAGCTGTGTATTCAATATGACCACTTAAGTTGTGATAGTGAGAGACTGATTGCATCTGTTCACACTGATTTCAATAGCAGATATCTTACTATAATGTCCATTGGTATCAATCTTAATATTTTTATGAAAACATGTTTTAAGTTCTGATATACCACCACTGGCACGTCATCGGGACCGTGGTCATCGTGGCCCCGAGGGGTGTGGCCCCCGCTGCGGCAGGCGTCCCTTATTTTTCTGTATTGAAGGTGGCAACCCTATTCACTGGTACAGACGAAACATCAACAATATGATTTACATTGACTATGGCCTGCCCATACTTTGACTACAAACTTGGTCCTCAAAACATTACGTATTTTGCAATACATGTAATGTAACTATATGACGTTGCACTATTTCTATAAGTAATAAAGAGCTAGTATGATAATATAACGGTAACTAACGTTACAGTATGCAAGTAATTATTCTATCGATATGTAATGCTAAATAAGGTTTGCTAGTACATTATTTCAGCAACATGACAAGCCAGTGAATTAGTAGGTTTCAATAGTTGCTTTAAACAGTGCGTGACATTTTATCTGTATGTTATGCGGCTAGAGTTTTTTTTTTTTTTTTTTTTTTTTTTCAGAGCGGTAATAGTTATTTATTTTTTATTTTTTTTAATGTTTAACAGAAGAAAAACAAACAAACAAAAAAACAATAACAACAACTGTCATCATCATATAACAATAAAATAATACGCCAGAGTCCAGTCTTTCAGTCCAGATTAAGTGCCAAGTCCTTAAACACATCCACTGTTCTCAAAGCCTTCAGGTTTTTAGAGAATTCAATAGAGTCAAAATACATTTTCATCTCATGTTTAAATCTTAAAAAAAGAGGTTTGCACTTTGAGAATTTACATTTATGAATGTGATACTTGGCTAACATTATGCGGCTAGAGTTTTGACACCGAGTCAATGGGCTCCGACGAGGAATTCACACCCACAGCGACTTCGAGGAGTCAACGGGCGGGGAGTAAGGGGAAGCCGTGGTGTGCGCGGAGCATCAGGCAGGGAACGGGCAGGCCTGTTTTGAAATTATCTTAGTTGTGTAGTTCTTAAAAAATGAAACAAATCAAGCAGGGATACTTTAGCCTGACGTGGTCATACTCAATTCTAGTTCGAATATGAGTCTGATACTGCTCCATTGGGCTTTGATTATGGGGGCGTATTTCAACCGATCCAGGAAAGACCTCAATTGGATAGACCTACAACCAATCAGAGATACAGAGTAAGTGACGTATGTTGAACGACGCATAGTTGTCAACAGAACTCTTCTTAGCGACCATCGGGGCCAGCTGATAAATCAAACTTTTGCCGAATCCCGTAGGAAGGACGGCAAAGACATCTTTCCCATCGACAAATGCCTTGATCGCGGTCCTCTGTTCCTCTTTTAAAATTAATGCGCTGTCGATATCTTCTATAACGGACGCGATGGCGGAATCTACACATCTCAGTTCTTCAACAACAGCCATCATTGTTGTAAACTAATTGACCTTTCGCAAGACTCGCCCCCCTTAGTTACTGTTGCTTTGTCCGACAAGCCGTGGCGCTGTCACGCCACACAGAGTGGAAAATACATCGCGGAGCAAAGCGGAAACTGACAACACGTCGGCAGACAAGACAGGACAGGTTACTTATGATATTAGACAGAGCCCCAGCTTTCAAACTGTGTAGTTAATAAAAAAATTCAAACAATAAAAACCGTTTTGTGGCTCTTTAATGTGTTGTGACCATGATCGTGACAGATTGCTGTAGCGCCTCAGCTCAAGAGGCTCGTTAACCGATCATCTCTTCCTACTAGTCCATTTATAGCATCAAATAAACATGAATGAACATGAGAATGAATGTTGTTTCAAACGCGGAAAGACGTCAATATGCACAGTTTTTCAAGTTTAACTCCACCGATGTTAAGGTGCGTTCACGTGGCCTCGTAATTCCTGTAGTTAAGAGATTCTAGCTTGTAAAAAGCGTTCACGTCCTCGTAGAGCTCGTAATTACAGCTTGTAAGCTGGGAGTTTTCTGAAAGCTCCCAGATATACCACGTGGCCGCGCTGTACCACCTGACAGCTGTAGATTCATTTAGGCGTTGACAGTGCTGTCATGGAAACGAATAATTCCCAGTTCAAGGACCAAAAGGACGTGAACAGCTCCGAATATAACGTCACGTGTTGTCATTTCAAGATTCCGGTAAATACGAGGTGACGTGAACGCAGCTTTAATCTTCTAACTCCTGACTGCTTTGTCGGACAAAATAGCGGATGCGGCGTTCTGATTGGTTAGATCGCTTGTCAATCAAACTCCCCAAGCGCTCTTTGATGACGTGGCTGATTACGTTTCTGGTGATAATCTGTCAATCATCGCCCTGACAATGTGATTGGTCCGAACAGTTTCTGTTCGGGCATAATTAAGCTGCGTTCACGTCACCTCGTATTTACCGGTATCTTGAAATGGCAACACGTGACGTTATATTCGGAGCTGTTCACGTCCTTTGACTGGGAATTAAGCGTTTCCATGGCACCACTATCAACGCCTAAATGAATCTACCGCGGTCAGGTGGTACAGCGGCCACGTGGTACATGTGGGAGCTTTCAGAAAACTCCCAGCTTACAAGCTGTAATTACGATCTCTACGAGGACGTGAACGCATTTTACAAGCTAGAATCTCGTAACTACAGGAATTACGAGGCCGCGTGAACGCACCTTTACTCCTCTACGGATCAAGTCCAGACCGAACTCCCCGACCTCAAAATGTTGTGGGCGGGGCTAAGTTCGGCTGGCATCCAGGCTAGGGATACTTACTTGTCAAGCAGAAATGTGGCTGACTCTGCATCGGTTTTTAATCCTTTCAGGACATGTAGCTCCCTCCACCTCGGAAAAGCTGCTCCGATATTTACCCTCGTTTTATTTCGGGCTCTATCTAATTCTTTCTTTTTGGCTTTTTTATCATCGTCATCTGTCGTTTTCCGTTTACCCGTCTTTATTTTATGAGCAGGTGCCACTCGAGGAATTGGCAGTTTGGATTGTTTGTCCGCCATAAGCAAAGCTGTGGCACACCGGTAATCTTGAATTTGAATGCCTGTACGTGCTCTGCGTGAGAGGAGTGTGATCAGCGCGCACGCGAGCTTGATTGACACTGCTAAGACACTCCTCCTGGCTCTGATTGGTTGTTTCTTACCGGGAGCGGTGTATTTCTGCAAATGGCAATAGGACCACTGGGAGGAGCCAGAGGAACTTGATTTTTTCACAGATTATCGGTCTCATATTCTACTGTCAGGACATAATGACAGATTTAACAAATATGTAAAAAATACTTTTTTACAAACGTTACCTACTGCAGCTTTAATGAACAAAACAACTGGCCTAAAACAAGATGAACAATACAACAATATTACAGTAATGTTAATAGTGAAGTCCTTCAAAGTAATTTTCACTATAATAGGCTTCATGCTGAATGTCACATGAAAAAAGGAAAACAGCTCTAATCACATCCACTTGTTAAAGAAAGTGTTAATGGCAGTATGAACTGATGGTGATATCTATGGTCTTTTAAGGTAATCAGCTATCCTAGCTAGTTATAGTTTTATTTAATTTTAATATCCAAAGGTTAGTAAGAAGAAAAAAAAATTAAAATCGAAAATTGAAAATTAAAATAAATAAAAAATTGTTTATGCTAATCTATTGTAGCTCCTCTGAAGTAATCTTGAGTAAAACAGCTCAACATTTAACAAAGCACATAAAAAAGACTTAGTCTGGAAGCGATGCAACTTGTTTTACTGAATACGAAAGTTTGTTGTGCATAACCCATATTGGTAACTGAGAAGCAAGATGGCAAAAGTTGCATTTGTACAAAGCAAGGGAAATATATGCCGTTGCATGGACAAGTCCACAGTAAATATTAAGAAATATTCAAAAATATCAACCATCAACACAGTAGTACAGAAAGACAGTATTTTAAATTTTGTGTGAACTATATCTTTAAGGGTGACTTCTTATGATTAAAATGTACTATGTAGGCCTGCAGTGGGGTTTCTGGTTATGCATATGAGAGTACCTGCTGATGTGGGGGTTGGGATTGGAGTATCTGTGGAATCACCACTTCCATCACCACTTCCATCATCACTTCCAACTGTGGTGGAAGACTGTATGTTAAGGGAGGCAGCAGAAAGACCATGCATGTACAAATATAAAACAATATACCCGAACTATTGCCAAAAGTCAAAAAGTATATGTAGAACAAGACACTGAAAGAAGAACATGAAATATGTAAACCTGGAAACAGTGAAAAACATTAGCATAACCATCTGCTACTCTTCTATCACAGCTGGGAAAATTCCCACTGCCAAATCCAGACACAAAATATCAAACACCACTTCTTTGTTTTCTTTTAATCAGTTTGTCTTCCATAGTCCATTCTCCTGATGAAACTATCCCATGTTTTCCATAGTATAACATTTCATGATAAGTGTATTTTGACAGACATTACAGACCAGTGCTGGAATCTTAACTGTGAACACAAAGACCATGAACCATGAACATGAGCTCCCCATAAATGTGTAAAGATATGACTCATTTTTAATTATCTTGAGGCATCTTTACACAGCAGACTTATGGCTGCTCTGTGCCTGCTCAAAATTCTGTGTAAAGACATAATGCTGCCAAAAAGCTAGAACAAACTATGCCTGCTCTGACCCACCTCAGTCCCTAGTGTCAAAGTATACAGTTGAAATTGCTGTGTAAAGCATTTATGCCACCTCTGAGCAGCATTTAAAAGTCTGTGTAAAGACACCTAAATGCCACTTCAGAAGCGCTTCTGTGCCACATTTGCAGTGTAAATTTGGCATTTGTTTTAACTTTAAACTTATTAAATATAAAAAAGCATATTGTTTTATCCATCCAGATCATTTGTTTTGAGGAGGGAGGCAGGCTGCTGTTTAAAAGTCTCTGAAATTTCAAGTCTTCACAGCATTTTTGTTTATCCATGAAGATTAGTTTTTTATTATTTGTATTTTAGGTTAAAGCCATATTTGCTTTAGTATAGGGTGTTGAAAAAGGGATGTGGTTTTTGCGTAAAACAATTAATCTGTTGCAGAATGTTTTTTTTTCTATTAGACAGTAAAATACACATTATAACAATTAAAATAAATATAATATATAATATATTAAATATATATTATATATTATATTTATTTTAAATACATAACATATAATTCATATATTATTACATTTACACTTCTTTCTCTATGATAAAATGCTTTTTAACATCATGGAAACTTCAAAATAGAGTCTATATTAAATATTATGCTTATAGTGAATGTGTATTTTTAATGCTTTTTGATTGTGTTCTTTAGGCTAGAAATATTCAACTTATTTGGAGTTAGTTAACCTTGAGCTACACTTCCTTGTAGATGGTAAATGGCAATGTGAACTTTGTTATCTTCATTATGAGGTCTGAGCTTATGAGTACTGACATTTTATTGCTTTTGAAGTCATTTTTATTGGATTTCAAAGATCAGCATCTACTGATATGACTAGACATGGTGTGATTAGCACCAAAAAACTTATACCATATTGTTTAGATTTTCTTTTGCATTTTTCTTCATATCTTCATATCTCCAAGTAACATCAATGATAACTTGATTCATCATCACATGATCATATTTACAGTGGCCCCAAAAGCAAACACATCACCACCCTATCCCTCACTGACAGCTTAGTTTAGTAAGGTTGGAAAAATAAAGAATTACATTTTAAGGCACACTGATCGAAAACTCAAATAAATGTTTTACCCAACTGGCCAGCCTATCTGCAGATAAATAACAGAAAATCCCAATGTTGATTTAGGATTATTAATTACTTGCAATGACAAAAGTTCTACTGTATTTCTATTGCTATATTTGTAGACCACCTTTAAACAAAAACTTTCAATCAATCTCAAAGTTGTCTGGTCATTAATATTTTCACCTAGATTAATATTTAATTAATAACCTGTCAAAATCCTTGAACTGAAATGACAAATCTTTCATGTTAACGTACACAAAATAATGAATAATTATTCAGTAATCATAAACTTAAGCCAAGAAGTCAAGGGAAAACATATGTCAGATTTATAAAACATTAACAACAGGACAACATTTACAGCAATAATAATCATTTAAAACATAGAAGCCAATTTGTAATCACGATTTAACAATCCAATAATACAGATAAAAAATATTCTACAACGACCTGTATAGGAAGTTCTACTTTTTTGTCCAATTAAATATAGCAGTCCCTCCAAATTTCTCTATTTCTATTTGTTATAGATACGAAAAAATACTCACGGACTTGTGTAGACACTAGTGCAATCAATAAGCCGAAGATCAGAAGTGTCTTCAGTGGTATATTCATTTTCAGATTTTACTCCCAGTGGCAGTGCAATAGCCTACGTCTGATAAACAAATAGGACACCGTAAAGAAATAAGCAGATCTTATGGTGACAAGTTGTCTGGCACTGCCCTCTGTTAAGTGATTAGGTGGTAGGTGGTGGCCCAGTTAAAACACCACGATCAAGGGGCAGCGCTTAAAGATCAATAATGACGTTGGTTGACGTTGACAGCAAAGCCTCGCCTCCTGGAAGAGTAATGTAGGCTTTGATCCAGGCCAGCTACAGGAAAGGGTGTGTTCGACTTGAAGAGGTGCTGTGCAGACAGATCAGTGAATGATATTAAAGGGTTAGTTCACCCAAAAATAAAAAAAATAATGTAATTTATTACTCACCCTCATGTCGTTACACACCTGTAAGACCTTTGTTCATCTTCGGAAAAGAAATGAAGATATTTTTGATTAAATCCAATGGCTTAGCGAGGCCTGCATAAACAGCAATGGTACTTCCTCTCTCAAGATCCATAAAAACATATTTAAATCAGTTCATGTGAGTATAGTGGTACTTTAATATTATAAAGTGATGAGAATATTTTTTGTGTGCCAAAAAAGCAAAATAATGACTTTTTAACAATATCTAGTGATGGTCGATTTCAAAACACTGCTTCATGAAGCTTCGGAGCTTTACGAATCAAATCAGTGGTTTGGAGTGCTGATGATTTCAGCAGTTTGGCGGTTTGATACGCGATCCGAATCACTGATTTGACTCAAATGATTCCTAATGCTCTGAAGAGGTATTTTGAAATCGGCCATCACTACATATTGTTAAAAAGTCGTTATTTTGGGTTGTTTTTGGTGCACAAAAAATATTCTCGTCGCTTTATAATATTAAGGTAGGACCACTGAACTCACATGAACTGATTTAAATATGTTTTTAGTACCTTTATGGATATTGAGAGAGGAAGTATTGCTGTCTATGCAGGCCTCGCTGAGCCATCAGATTTAATCAAAAATATCTTAATTTGTTTTCTGAAGATGAACGAAGGTCTTATGGGTGTGGAACGACATGAGGGTGAATAATTAGTTATACATATATATATATATATATATATATATATATATATATATAAATATATATATATATATATATATATATATATATAAAAAATAGTTATATAATTATTAGTTTAGTATAATAATATTTTTTTAAACTGAAAAAAAGTTACAACATTGTTAGATCAGGCTAATGCTTGTAAAATATTTTTTACAACTAGTGATTTATAAACCTTATTAATATTGAGACCTTTGACATCAATCTTTTGATAAGAAAATGAACAAAGGCTGCTGATGCTCTGTGACATTATACCTATTACATGAATTAAAGGAATATCTTTACTTCTATTGGAAGGAAAAAAAAAAAAAAAAATCATATTATCACCCAGTGATATTATAATGCCACATAAGAACACTTCCTGCAAAAATTATCATTACTCAGATAACACCATGGAACAGTTTGTCACAAATGGTAGGTCAATCATAGTCATAAAAGACTAAACTCATATGATCCAAGTGTTTGTAATTAAGTGTTTTATTAATCTAGAACACCCAACCCACTTTGCCTCTCTTCTGACATATAATGTGCTCTAGTATCAGACCAGTCCAGCAGTCACTGAGAACATCTGAATGAGACTTTTTTTAAATTATGACATATACAGGACATTTTCAGAATAACTGTATTACCTGATTTTGAAGCATCTGAATCACTGCTGTCCATGTCGTATGCATAGAAAAGACCCTTTTTTCTAGTTTACAATGTGAAAACGCTGAAATATCCATTAAAAAATCCATTCCATCCATTAAATAGTTGTTAAAACTGTAACAGACAACTTCATATTCATTATTTAACATTTATATTATGGGAGCTGAATCAGAGAGGCATTATGATATGTTTTTAATAGTAACAGATTAAATCTAACTGCTGACTAAACCATTGGCTTAAACAGTCTGCCATGTAATGAAAGTTTAAAAACATAATGAAATAGAGTATTGTAAAGTCTGACCATAGTTCAAAGCATCATAACAGTGAAGCCTGACTTACTGGAAAATTAAATTGTCCTGTTGCTAAGTCACTGACCCAATTTACCTGAAGTCCAACCCATTCTTTACTGTTGGCAAATAATTAACAAATAAAAAAACAGCCATTATGCACCTGGTCTGTTTTGATATACATAGACGACCTCAGACTGTAATATTTACATTTGATAGCTTTAAAGAGGAAATGTACACACAAAAAAAAAAAAAACACACTCATAAAACAAAGCCCTTTGTACTGTAATTTATGCTTGATATCTTTTTTCCACCAGGGAATACAATCACGAAAATATGAATAAAGTTCAATTTTTTTCTGTAAGGTATACCAGCATGGTCCTCTGTCCATTTATACCAGTCAGAATAGAACAGATGTGTCAGAACAGATCAATTTATATAATTTTGATATAAATGCCAAGTAAATTCACACACAATTCAATTCAACACATCAATATTTATGGTCCCCAGTAAAGCCTTGCCCAGAAGAACTGATGTTTACTCATGTTAAATATTCATCACATTTGGCAACATCCAATAATGGGACATGGTTCTTCCTTGTCAGATAAAAAAATCGTTTTGGTCTGATACACACCTTTTTGCTGTAACAAAAGAATTTGAGCAAAGGGGCCTTTATAAAAGACTTATTTTGCTGCCACCTGGTGGTACAGAACAGATAAAGACTCAACCATATGGTAAGTATGTTAAACAGTCTAACATGGTTTGTTGCTTTTCCTCTGACAGATACAGATGAAAATGTATTGTTCTATATGGAGTAAATTTTGGAAAACTCAAATATTTTTATTTGTACACAACTGTATGTAAATTGCCATCTAAATTAAATGGTGTATATGAATTAAGAATAAATTAAATGTTTTACTGAAATTCAAGTATGAGTTTTTAAAAAACAAAAAATGTTTTCAAACAATACAGTTTGGCAAATTGAAAAGCAACTACATTTTATACTAAAGTTAGGCATACTTTAATCTAATTCAAATGATAAAAAATATTTTAGCCAAGAAATTTAATTGAGTGCACCCTTCATAGCACTTCTAACAATTTTTGTTTCCAATTTGTTATCCGCTTATTATTAATATCCTCGTTTCTTACCTTTGAGATGTCCTTTAATTTGGCCATGACTAGAAAAATAGCTACAAAATATTCACCATAGGAAAAAGATCTTTTTAAATTTTTAAATTATCTTTACACAATTTTCTCTATCTAAAACCCAATTTAAAGGAGAAAAATTTTTTAAAAAATTAAAAACCTACACACATTACCAAGAGCTGAGAAAACAACCCTTGCTATTTCCTGTCTTGACATCAGCTGCCCAATACCTCATTAATCTTATCTGGACAAATGTTAAAATGGGGTTTGTTTTATAACAAAACGTTTTTATTGGCTTACCTAATCATTTATAAAGTCATCTGACATGTACAGCCCTGTGACAAATGAGACTGAAGTCGGGGACATATATGCTACAAACATTTGGTGCAATAGTGATCAGAAGAAAGCCATAAAAACAACTTCATATCATGCATATCAGAAACAAAAAGAAAACAAAAACATTTTTAGTGTTTTTGTACATTATTGTAAACAAAGTCTCTCTAGAAATCATATCAAAACACATAGCAAGTAACAAAAACAAGGGGGAAACGAGACATTTCATGAAATTCTAGGGATTATTCTACAATGAAACACTGCTTGGCATCACCGCTTAACAGAAAGGAAATAAAATAGTACATTTGTATTCCAAGAAATCAACTTTAACTGTAAACACAGGTGGCATTAAATGATTATACAAGAAGTTGACGCATACTACAATATTTCCACTACATGAAACATGTCCCTGGTTTCTCATTTTTACAATGATATGAGGTATATTAAGGTCAATCCTATTCTTCACGCCACTCTTTTCCGTATTTTTTTCATTTCAATCTATAAAAGCATGGAACGAGTTTGGAGTGCAGCATTCAGACTTTGTTCTTGATACCATCACACCGATGGCATTTCTCTGGGACAGGTTTAAGTAAAAGGCAGGGGGGAAAAAAACGGCAAGACCACCAAAAGGCCTCACGCGGGACATAGTCTTGCTGCATGGGCCAAAAAACAGGAAGACAACGCAGCCCACCACTCTTACCAAGGACATCAAAAATTGCATTGGGAAGAAAACACCTCGTCTCAACATGAAGTCTTTTCCTAATTCACTGCTCATTTAAAAACAAAAACACCACAGGTTTAGGTCCTTCCAATTCATTGGGTTCTTCTCCCTCCAACCATTTAAAAGGGAAGCTTGCAATTTTGTCAGGCATTAAATTCAAAACCACACTATAAGAGGTAGAACTCCAAATGTTGCTGCTCAGCCCAAGTCAAATAGTCATGATACCTGAACACCTTCAGCACAAAAAATGCTTCAAAGTAGCCCACAACTGTAAAAAAAAAAGAAAAAAAAAAAAAAAAGAAAAAAAGTGGCATTCATGTCCAATAACAGTGTTTTCAATTAAAGGAACAAAATATCACCTATAACCCCAATGAATATTCAAAAATGCCCTTTGTTATGGCAAATCTGCCGTTCCCTCCCCTACTTTTAAAAATCACAGCTTTCTTCATCAAAAATAATAGTTTTATGTGTCCTGAATCTGAATTCTTGCTTTCAGTGGTTTATAAAAGTGCTTATTTGATTCCTTGAGAGATCAAAGTGATGTCAGCTGACAAAGAGTAAAGTTTAAAGAAGGGGATAAGAATTACTGCTCACCCTGAGACAATAGTTATGCAAGTTCCATGTAGCTACAAATAAATATCTACATACGCTAGAATGTTTGTATCTGCCTACCAGTATGTTTTTTGTGTGTTTTTAAACATGGCCCTTAGGGATGAAAGTGTTTTCACATTGATATCAGAAGTACCATAAACTTTACAAATGCACAAGTGGAAAGAGCCACCAGTGTCATTCCACTGAACATGCAGTTTCCCGATTGGCTGTCTTTTTCTTCAAAGAATTTCAAAAACAAAAAGCTTCACTGTCATTTCAAACGTACACCTGTAAAAAAAGGGCGCTAGTGCACCTTGTTTAAAAAAAGTTACTGCTTTTTCCTGAGTAATACTTTAGATCATTGTAACAGACAATACATTTTTTTGCCATTGAATACTGGGCCACTCCCTGACATCTGTTATTATTGTAAAATCATCTTCCATTATTAACTTAATCTTACAATTAGACTATGATTGCTAAGACATACAAGGTTTCTGAAAGAAGTCCTTCGCTAGCCTCTAATATCGCTGGAAATATTTAAATCTAGCCTTACATCCACTACGCTAATAAAACAAAATGGCTAAAACACATAAAATAAAAAATAAAAAAGTGAAAAATTGCATTTGAGGTCTTGTAGACCTTCCCTGGTAACGTCTTCTATTGACATTTAATGGCAGTGTAATAATTAAAGTTTTACTCAGCGAGGAGAGGGACGCATTAGAGACAGTCCTCATCCCACATAACAGGGTCAGGTGAGCTCCCTTAACCTTTACCTGTAGCTTTGGCTTGTGGGGGTTTTGGATCCTGAGCTAGCCGGCTCATTGACATCTGCTAAGAGACTAGTATACCCTGAGAATTCAGATACGGGAGTCCGCTGTATCCTGTGGTCGACCTCTGTGACGCCCACCCGCGGGTCGCTGCCGTAACCTAGCGGGGTTCGGCGACCAGACTTGAACTGAGAGCCGAAGGCTTGGGCAAAGTTCTCTATCTGGTAGGTGGAACGTATGTCCACTTCCTTAGATGACTCCAGGGCAGCAAGGTCAGGATAGACAGAGCCATTAGATGAGCTGCCACCGGTGCCGTTCCCGTTGTTGCTGCCATTGACAGAAGAGCTGCCGTTCTTGGTCTGCTGGTCTTTCTGGCTGCCACTGGTCAGCTCCTGAGTTGCGAGAGCATACGGTGGTGAATGCTGCTTCTCCAGCTGGTCAGTGAGCTCTTGAGATGGAGTAAGCTGCTGGTGTGGAGCTGGCTCCAGACTGCTGAGGTGAAAGGCCTGCTGGGAGGATGGTGAGACATGGGAGGGCGACGGAGAACCTACCAGCATTCCATAATGGGACTTGCTCAAGGAAGCTGAAGAGGAAGGTGCAAGAGGGGAGGAAACAGGCTGTCCAAATCCACAATCTAGTGGTGAGGTGGTGTAGATGTTCTTTTCTGGGAAGAGTGTGCTAACAGGGCTGCTGCTAGACGACAGGAGGCTTGGGAAGGGTCCAGACGGGCCCAAAATGAAACTGCTGCTATGGCTGGTTCTCTCCAAGGTCTGGAGCAAGAACTTGGAGTACTCGTTCATCACCCCACTCTTGTCTCCAGAGCCAGGAGATCCCTCATCCTGGCCTAGTTCAGAGGTGGCAGAGGCGGGCTGCAATTCTACATGGTGAGAGTCTTGCAGATCAAAAGTCACATCGTGGTGAGAACCATCGGATTTGTGGCTGTAGTGGTCCAACAGGCTCTGCAGCACCTCATCTGGGATCCCTGATTTGTCATGCTTGTCAACGCTTACCAAAGGTGAGGTGTCAAGCAAGGCTAGTGTAGGTTCTCCTATGCCACCTTGGATGACCGTCGGCTGCGGAAGGTGGACAGAGCTGAAGTCAGCTGCAGCGCTGCTGTTAGCAGCATGCAGGTACCGTCTTTTTTTCAAAAACTGCATGGCATCATCGTAGTTGCTGCTGGTACCTCCTTGTTTGGGGCCACCAGAGGTTTGGAGGAGGCTGAGACCATCCATACTTCCAGCTCCAGACATGTCCATAGATCCTTGCTTCTGCTCATGGTTGGCCTCCTCCATAGAAACCGGACCCTTGTCCATTCCCTTGTGGCCACCTTTCTTAAAGACAAGCTTGGGTGTGCGTCCATGCTGGTTGTCCATGCTCGTCTCAGCCAGAGCCCCTGAAGAAGATGCCCCTGATCCACTGGGGATGTTCAAGGTGTAGTCCTGTGGGCCGAGTCCTCGTGCTATTTGCACTCCTCCTCCCGCAGCTGCTCCTTTCTTCCTTCGCCGCTCTCCTCCATCATTGCCACTTTTGGACTTGCCCCTCTTGCGTGGTGGGGCGCTGGTGTTTCCCTGAGTGAGTAGGTAGCTGCCTTGTCCCATATCCTCGTCTCCAAGGTCCAGCATCCCTGGGTCCAGACCTTTCTTTATGGCTTCTCCACAGGTTCTCTTGTGCTTCAGTAATCGATCCGTCCGTGAGAAATACTATGAGGCAAGAAAGAAAGGTTTCCTGATCTCATTATATTGTCCAGATCAATGAATTAATTCAAAAAGTACATTAAAATGCAATTCATACGTAAAATGACTTAAATACATATCTTCTATGATGAGTATGTTAATTGACCATATGCAGAGAACGTTCTTAAGAACTTCCGCAATAATATAAGCAAGCTGGAACACTTCCAGTGAAATGTCACTTGTTGGTGTGTGGTATCTTCAATGTCCTGAGGTAGCTTTAACAGCATCAGTAGTGTAATACTTAGTTTTTATCTTTATCAGACTTTATCAGAATAAAGTCACTTAAATAGTCAGGCCTAACATTAATTTAGTTATTCAAACACAAGACGATATAAAATGACTTCAGTGTTCCTCTTCAGCAAATTTCAATTCGACCATCAGTTTTCACACTTTTGTTTGAGAAAAAGCATCAACACTGTAAATTAAAGATTTATTGCGCACTTAAGTTAGAATCATTGAATAAAATGCGAGTTTTCACAAGTGTGCCAAATTCAGTGAGCTTGTGCTGCAATGACTGACAGCTTCTGTGATTATAAAGGGAGAGTGCGGTTTTCGCTTTGTGTAATTCATTCACAAGAAAAAGTTATTGTATTTCATACTTCACCTTGACAAAATGCATTTTTAAACCTAGTGATTTTATAATGTTTAATATTTATTCAAAAGCAAAAGAGAAAAACTACTACAGGAAATGGCTAATATATGCATAAATGTTCCTCTGCCGCCATCTGCTGGTTATAGTGGTAATTAATGTCTTTTTTTAAGTAAAAATGTTTTTATTTAATGTTATTTTAAATAAAAGTGTTATCATCTAATGTTGGATTTCCTACATCTTAAAATGTTTGCTTTTACAAATGGGGACAATCTCAGAAGGATGAACAAATAATGTTTGTGGTCATCACATCACAAAAATGTTGCGTATGAGTGTTTAATTACAGACACTGCATTACTTATTCAAACGTTCCTATTAGTTTTGTCTTTATTGCAATAAACTGGTTTATTGGCAAATTAGGCAAGTGTGATAACTGCATTAAAATATAAATACAACATAAAAAAGTCAACCATTGATGGCTTTATGTATAGCAAGTACAGAATGACAGCTAACAGTTCACAGGAAATGCCCAAGCTGGCTTAAAGGGATAGTTCACCCAAAAATGAAAATTTGATGTTTATCTGCTTACCCCCAGCGCATCCAAGATGTAGGTGACTTTGTTTCTTCAGTAGAACACAAATGATGATTTTTAACTCCAACCGCTGCCGTCTGTATAATGGCAGTAGATGGGAACTTCATCTATAAGAGTAAATAAAGCTTGCTTAGACAAATCCAAATTAAACCCTGCGGCTCGTGACGACACATTGATGTCCTAAGACACGAAACGATCGGTTTGTGTGAGAAACTGAACAGTATTTATATCATTTTTTACCTCTAATACACCACTATGTCCAACTCCGTTCATGACTCATTTAGTGATGTCTGACCGCGCTCTGACAGCGGCAGTGATGTCTGACACTCATTGAAGTATATGCGCGAGACATCACCGTTGTCAGAGCGCGATCAGACATCACTAAAGGAGTCATGAACGGAGTTGGACTTAGTGGTGTATTAGAGGTAAAAAATGATATAAATACTGTTCGGTTTCTCACACAAACCGATCGTTTCGTGTCTTAGGACATTAATGTGTCGTCACGAGCCGCAGGGTTTAATTTGGATTTGTCTAAGCAAGCTTTATTTACTCTTATAGATGAAGTTCCCATCTACTGCAATTATTTGACTGACAGACGGCAGCGGTTGGAGTTAAAAATCATCATTTGTGTTCTACTGAAGAAAAAATGTCACCTACATCTTGGATGCGCTGGGGGTAAGCAGATAAACATCAAATTTTCATTTTTGGGTGAACTATCCCTTTAACTAAAACCAGGAAGTAACTGTGCATATGGTCAATTCACACTTCTGAATTAAAATTCAAATCTGATTTTTCAGAACTGACTTGCAATTCTTGAAAATAAAACATTAAGTACTTTGACAATCTTATAATTATTTCTTATAAACAAAGGGAAAAATAAACCATTTCACTGCTTATTAATATTTAAAAACCTTTTGTCCACCAAATTAAATTCATGTAGCCCAACCAATATGCAGGAGAAAAATTTTTTGAAAGATAAACTATAAAATAATGATTAGAATTATTATTACACACTCATATGCATGTATGAGTGATTAAACCTTTAACCTAAGAGGAGTCTTGGCCATTTGTAACATGAACGAGCGAGGCTTCCCAGTGTCATCCACTTCCAGTTGTTTTCCAGTTGTACAAAAACAGTGTGTTATGCTGCTTGATGTACCTATATTTACCTATAGTGGCTAATGAGTCTTGAACATTCACAAGAAATAGCTTACTTCTGCATTGAAAAATAAGATGACCTAAACTATTTTCCACCCTTTCCTTTCCTTTATTGTGGACACTCTTATTTGTCATTGAGTCAAAAAGCATTTCTATTAGGTCTTACCTGTAGGCAGGTGTCACATTTATATGGCTTTTCTCCACTGTGTGTCCTTTTGTGTCTCTCCATATGGTATTTCTGAATAAAGCGCATGTTGCACTGGTCACAGCTGAATGGTTTCTCCCCTGTTGAGCAAGAGAAAAAATATTCTCAGCACCATCGTAATATTTGCTTATGACAAGTATAAGACAAAAGTAAACAGACTCACCACTGTGGATTTTTTCATGGCGTTGCAGCAGATACTTCTGTATGAAGCTCATATTACATTGACTGCACCTAAAAGGCCTCTCACCTGCACAAAATTAAAAAATTTCTCCACATTAATGTTGTTCACCAAAACATCCCATGAATGCTGCTTAAGACTGAATCTAAAAAGCGTAGTGCAATTGGCAGTAAAAGCTGCTCACCTGTGTGAATGAGCACATGTCTGCGCAGATGATAGGAACTGCGGAAGGCTGCATTGCAGTGCTCGCATATGTGCGGTTTAGAGTTGGGAGAGAGGGGCCCAGAATCACCATCCAGCATGAGTGACTAAAAACAGCATGTAGACAAAAAGAAATTAAAACTTCTCCATCCATTATTAACTTCTTGAGAAATAAAATAAACTCCTTTTTTTTTTTTTCAGCCTTTTGTTATACATTCAATATATATCTTGATATTTATTAAAGGTGCTAAAGAGGATCTTTTCGTCGACTGAGAAACCAAAGACTGTTAGTGAGTTTTTGAAACGAGCGCCTGCGTAAGAACAACCCCCTCCTTCACAGCTCCTTTCAAAGGAACGCCTCCCAAAACTCGTGCACGAGTATTGGAACACGAGTGTTTACCACTGGCATTCGCTGTGTCGTGTTAGTGGATTCATTATGTCGGACTCACCGCAGGTAACTCATAATCTGCAGTTGTTACTCCTGTCTCCTGACAAAAACATTGCATGCGGCGCCTGTGGAGTGTGGAAAGTTACTGGAGCGAGCAGCCGCGCTCGTCTCTCACAAGGAACATCATGGCAGTGATTGACAAGCCAGAGGGCCAATCCGCGCACGTCTTTCACAAGGAACATCACAGCAGTGATTGACAAGCCAGAGGGCCAATCGTTTACGCGATGATCGCTTAAACGATTGGCTGATGTTTTTAAGGCCCTACCTTGTGCACAGATGATGTATATTAATATTATTACTATCAGTGCACCTAATAAATAGTCTTTTATCAGTTAGTAAAGACAGTTTCAAGTAATATTGCAAAAATGTATAAAACAAAACATCCTATTTAGCACCTTTAACTTGTTCTGAAATGTTAATCTACCACTATTTTAATGACATCAATCAAAGACACTATTTAAAAAAAAAAAAAACAACAAAAAAAAAGTTTTAGCACTCAGATTTGAAAAAAAATGTAAAAGTGGGAGTGTAGAGGGTGGGAAGAGGGGAGACAACAACCAATAAAATACAGACCTGCAACACTCTCATTATAGAGACAAATGAATATTAAAATATGAGTGGAGAAAAACAACAACAACAACAAGTTGGGGGCACCTTGATGCATTTAAAAAAAATATAGCCCTATGACAAACTCACAAGTCTTAACATTAGAGACTACTAACAACTATCTTGAACAAATCAAATGTTTTGATAAATTATTCTTAGAAAGATCAAAAAATTAGGATTATAGTAGAGCTATTGGTCTAAATATTTAAAAAGGTCTAATAATATTTTTATTACCTTAAGGAGCAGTGCTATCTCTGAATAAATGACATCATTTTTACACAGAAAGAATAAAGGCATAGTTACGTTTTTGTCCATTCTTCTTTGAATTTCAGTCTACATCATTGCCTTCTGTGTATTAGAATAATTCATCGTGTCATCGCGTTCATGATCAGATGTATAGCTGTACCAGTGTTCTTATTTGCACATATATAATTCATTTAAAGAAGACACGATGAAAAATGTGCATGTACACGATGCAGATTCATGTTTGGTGAAGTCACTAGAGTATATGAAATATGTAATAACTTAAACTGGCTCCAGTTCGGAAATTCACGCGTTGCATGTGTGGTTACATATTAAATTTACATATGGGGAAAATGCAAACAACACTTTTGTGTTACTGTACTGAGGAAACATACACTTACTACACGTGTACAGGCAAGCAGAGGTGAACTAACAGCGCTGAAACTGGCTTTTGTGAGTTTGTGATATTTGAATTTTTCGCTGTATTCCAATCTTATGAATAATACAGTGCAGTGATTGGATTAAAAGAGTTCATTCTCATGAATAATGCAGAGGAAAAACTCAGAAACTGATGATGAAGACAATCTCCAGCCACGACAGCCAATCACCACTCCGAATAAACGCATCTACCTCACTTCATGCTTTTTAAACCAGAATAATGAAATGGCCCCAAAAAACAAAAAATAACCACTTTTCACTTAAACATAATGAATGCTATTGTTGTTTTAATTGATGTGTATCCTGTTCATATCGGTTAACATCTAAAAAAAAAAATGTGTTTTAGGGTTTCATGACCCTTTAAATAGCACAGTGACTGATAAAAAGGCATATACACCTTTGCTGAGTCCCCTTGTTTCCTTCTGGTTTTGCCCTCTGGTCCTTCTCCATTTGCTCTTCTCCCTCTTCTAGGCCCAGATTCTTTAGGGTCTTTCCCCAGTCTTCCAGAGAACTGCTAATGAAGCACAAAACAACAGCTTAAAATAAAACCAAAAAGACAGTATAGTACAGTATGGCGTGCACCATGTATTGATAACTCCTCGTTTATCATCTAGACTTACATTGCTAAGGCTTAGGTCATGCAAAAGCATATTCTGGTGGTTGCCAAGCGACATGTCCAGCATATCAGTGCTTTTTCCTCCTACTGTTCCAGTTCCCGTTGCATACATTGGGAGGCGGTAGTCCAACTCACTGAGCTTCTCCTGTTTGATACCCATACTGTGGAGAAAGCCACCACCATGGTCAGGAGAGTCACGCTCCTTCTTTAGGATCATCTCCTGGGGCAGATCCGCCATAGAGGTTTGTGAAGTCAGGCGCGTGAAGCTGGTCACTGGAGGTAAATGGCTGAACATGATCATGCTGGGAGGGAAGTTTGGGTCCATGCCACCGTTCCGCAAAAACTCATTGCCTAGCTTGTCCTGGATAATACTCATGCTTGGGTCTTCCACAGGCCAAAGTTCATTGATGAAATATGCTATGAAGACAAGAAAATATGAGATTGCTTATGACATTAAATCTAGTAGCTTAATGCATAAACTACTGAGTAGTAAATTAGTTATTCTCTTATAAATTAGTTATTCTCTTATATTAGTTACTCTTATAAATAGTCAAAGTGTATTAATAATATAATATGCAATGCTACATTTTCCTAATTATTCCTGGTCCATAAATACAACTGATTTCAGTTACTACACTGGCTGATGATTCAGGGAATTGTGCACATTGGGTGTATGACATACTGTCATGTGATTAGGCTATGCCAATTGTAATTATAATGCCATTTTTATGACAAAGCTAAATCAGAAAATGTATCTGCTTTTGCATTAGTTTGCCATGTAAGATGCAACTTGTTTACTGCATCAGATATCTTTAAAATCAAGGTCATAATTTCTGTGTAGGTCAGACTAATAAAACCCTCTTAAAAAGGCCAGAAAGACTCCAGAGCTTAAAACAATATCTTAGCAAGTGTTTTCATTGCATTTAATGTCTTTGCTAAATTGACAGGCATATTTATAATATGCATGGTCTAAATGGGAAAAGATTATATTATAAATTACATTATAATTAGTCAAGGCTGTCTAAAATTGTAAGAAAATTATGGCGATTACTGACAATGTTGAGATCATTTCAACCAAATTGGGGTCAAAGAAAAGAAATAATATATATATATTTTTATTAATGTGTAAAAAGCACAAGTTCGAGGAAATAAATATAAACAACCCTGGTGAAGATCCAAATCAGTCCTTTCTGACGATCGGTTAGCTAACATTAGCATCATAAGATTTAACATACTTGCTTAAAAAGGACGACTATGAAACTGTTTTCGCAAACACACTGAAAATTGTTTCAATATATACTTAAAACACCATTAATATAAGATCTGTCATCTTTTTAGAAAATAAAACACGGTGCAAACCCCGAGTCTGTGGTTGCCGCAGCATTGTTCTCTATTGTGATCAGCTAACGTTAATGGATAGCTGCTTAATCTTATTGATATGGCCCCGTCTCTTAATACATATACTTTGATAAGGTTTAAGGACTTTTAGGTGAACTGATAACTTTAAAACGACGTAAAAATTAAAGTTTTCATTCTACTTTTCGGAGCTAAACTGAGTAAAATGTAATCCTTATCAAATCCAGCTAATCTAGTCGTTCATCACAATTACCAAACACATCTCGATCTAAATGACTCCATTAGCAGCTAACGGCTAACTAACGAGAACAAGCGAGACATGAGAACTACACATCACAAGATTTTAAACAAACTCGTGTGTGTCCATATACACCTCTCCACAAAAACACATACGAAAGATAAAGCTAAAAAACAACCAAATTGAGAAGTGTTTTATTGAACTAAGTGATGAACGGGCTAGCCAGCAATAGCATGCAGATGAAAGAGCTACTGCTAACAGCCCATCTCCACACCGCATGCGATGCGTTACAACGCTACCACTAAAACAAACGAAGCCCAATACACTGAGACTCTTCTAGTGTACACTTTCTTTGAGAATAACTGCAGCGTTGTAATTTTGTCGCCTCTCAAGTTCTTGCCTTGTACATGAGTGTGATATATCGTGACCATTCATACATTCGTCACCATCACTAATTATAGCCCACACACAGTAACACAATCCGCCGAGAATATGCGGCGATAAATGCGATGTAAAGAGTACGCCAAGACTGGTATACATGTACGCCTGCAAAGGTAGATCGAATTTTTTACTAAAAGCGCTTCTAATCGACACAGTCTCTTGCAGCAGAAACAATGATGCTCGGCGCTGAAATGCATCTCTCGCTTGAGCGGCTGTGATTTCATTCGGAGCTTTCATCCGTGCGCAATCCCTCATCTTTACAACCTCGGACAGAAATAAATGGTACAAACGCAGTCACACTTACTTGTACATGACCACGGCCGACTCTCAGTGTTCAAAGTAATCCCGGCGCTCGATTCTTTGAGTTATTTCACAGCCAAAATATTGTTCTCTTGCAGCTGTTGGCCTCTTCCATGTTGTGTCGACGCTGGGAATTATGGGTTGAGCGGACGGGTCGTGAGAGGAGACAGACGGATACAGGCAGGACTAGTCAAGCAGGGGGCCACTATGCAAATGAAGATTGTGCCTGAGCATCTGCGACTTTGTCCTGAGTGTGAATTAGTTCTTTACATAATTGCTGACATATATTATTAGCCTGCCTATTCCTCAAATCAGGGTATGTTATGTTTATGTTTATCTATCTATCTATCTATCTATCTATCTATCTATCTATCTATCTATCGTGTGATATGATTATCCTTCAGACTCAGTCTTTGTATTTGAACTGGTTTAGATAAATCAATGTAATCATGCCATTTGTTCAGTTAAATATGTGCAAGGGCATCTATTGTTCTGATTTTAATAAGAGTATAAGGGACAAAATGTAATTTAGGCCTAATTATGCAGCAATCTTGTATGAACTAATTGGATTTTAAAATAAATACTTAGAATTATAGACATATGTTTTGTTAAATATGTTTAATCAATAGGTCAGATTTCACTGATGAACTCTATTCTGGCTAACTTTGGTAAAACAGCCTTTGCTTTATGGGGTATTTTACAAACATATTTTTCTCTTAAAATATTATTTATCTGGAATGATGGCTTATTGTAAACCAACAGAATGCTGACACAAATGAAGGCTACCTAATTTTTACTGTTGTAAAAAAACATATTAAAAAGATAATAAATAAAAAAAATCCTTAATCAAAACAAAAATTGTGCAAAACCCCAAACCTAAATGATCTTTATTATTTTATATTTAATAAGTTACTTCATATATTTAAATAAAAAGATTCTTCATATGCAGTTTATGGACCATCAGGTACCTCCAAAATATGCCTAATTAAAAATATAGCCTATTTACTATTTACCCGTTTTTCCCCTTTATGTTCTTTTGGATATATTAAAATTGAATGTTTTGAGAAAAAGAATTAATTTAGAAGTAGGTTACATGATATATATATAAACAAAAACAAAATCCTCACATTTTTAGCCTGTATATTGTATTGTATTCTTCATCGCTATATGAGCCTTATACGCGCTTTTCTTTTTTACATTCTTGTTCTCATGCAAGTGAGATTTGATTTTGATAAACATAAATGAGTGTGTCCTATTCTTAGCCAATATTAGATGACCTAGAACGGATGTTATGATCAATATGTTCTCAGCAGATGGCACTGTAATGCTATAGTATTTCATAGCAGACAAACGCGCTCGAGAGATACGACCCCTTTCTCCTCAGACTACTACTGCTGCTCAGTGATTTGACACACACACACACACACACACACACACACACACACACACACACACACACACACATTTGCCCAACCTCTGCCTCCCTCTCTCAGCGTATAGGCAGAAGAAGCGCGCGTCAGTTCAGATTCAGTGCCGCAGTTTATCTCCACTACACATCTCCAAGCTGAGAGAAGTTGCGGAAAAGACACGGGAGCACTTGCTCTGTTTTTGCTACTTTTTGCGCATCCACACATCTTAATAATTTGAGGATAACAGTTAAATAATTTTAACTGAAAGGCTGCAAGTGAAGTTGTCGATCTATGGAGCGATACGGCGAACGTGTGGAAACTTAAGACACCCTTCTAGCGTGTTTAATCTGACTATTGTGCCTCGAGCATCATGTCTGCGATCAGACGAAAATTCGGAGAAGATTATCAAGTGGTGAACACCAACCGGACCATGTCCTTTTCTGCTCCGGCCAAAAGAAAGCGCCAGCGGTTCGTGGAGAAAAACGGGCGCTGCAACGTCCAGCACGGTAACCTTGGCGGGGAGACTAGTAGGTACATTTCCGACCTCTTCACCACGCTCGTGGACCTAAAGTGGCGCTGGAACCTGCTCATTTTCCTCTTAACGTACACGGTCGCGTGGCTCATCATGGCATCTATGTGGTGGATCATCGCTTACATCCGTGGGGACCTCGGTCACGGCCACGACGAATCGTACACGCCGTGCGTCGCCAACGTTTACAACTTTCCCTCCGCTTTTTTGTTCTTCATCGAGACTGAGGCGACTATAGGCTACGGGTACCGATATATAACGGAGAAGTGCCCGGAGGGCATCATACTTTTCCTGTTCCAGTCGCTGCTGGGCTCGATCGTGGACGCGTTTCTCATCGGCTGTATGTTCATTAAGATGTCTCAGCCCAAGAAACGCGCAGAGACGCTCATGTTCAGCCAGGACGCAGTCATCTCACAACGGGACGGGAAGCTCTGTCTCATGTTTAGGGTCGGGAATCTCAGGAATAGCCACATGGTGTCGGCGCAGATCAGGTGCAAGCTCATCAAGGTAGCACTTTCTGTGGCAAATAACATTGTAATATCAATAGAGCCCATGTGGATGGTGTGATGTGTGTGTTTGCGCATCTCGAAACACTGCTGTAGGGAAAATATCCTGCATAAAATTGTTTTGCTGGTTCTGGTGAATTGGTCCTATATTGAAAGGAATATTGGATGTTTTGATGCTTCACGTGACAAATGGGGAGGGGAGCTCGCATTGATTTTAAGCAAAGCTCGCCATACTGTAAATTTGTCCACTGCATGTTTGCACCTCTAATGTAATGCAATCCGATCTCAGCAGTCTCTGATTTGCATAGAAATCTTGTTTGCTCTCCAGAACAAAGAGCATGACGTGTCACGTGCATAAATAAATTGGACACATTCCCATTCTGATTATATGGATCCCCGTGAGAAGCCTTGCGGTAAGAGTATGCTTCTCGGACACAGAGTACATTCATTCTGCTCTATGTGAACTGTCAGTAAGCTCTTAGATAGCTTTCCCTACTGGGTTTTAACGTGTAGATTGTTATACCTTTGAAATGCCGCCCAAAATGTTACAGTAACACTTTGTAAGGTCCAAGGTCACATTGCTTGAACACTGAAAGGGCAAAGATGTTCTTATGTTGTTTAACACACACACACACACACACACACACACACACACACACACACACACACACACACACACAGGTTTGTTTTGCTGTCAAAATGAGGACATTCCATAGGCGTAATGTTTTATATACTGTACAAACCGTACATTATATCCCCCAACACTACCCCTACCCTTAAACCTTCCCATCACAGAAAACATTCTGCATTTTCACATTTTTAATAAAACATTCTTTAGTATGTTTTTAATGCCATTTTAAATATGAGGACTCATGAAATGTTTACGTTGTAATACCAGTGTAATACCCATGTCATTATACAAATGTGTGCCCTCATAAATCACAAAAATGTGCACACACACACACAGAAAATTTTGTTCAAAATCATGAGTCTTATTTTAACACAAATTTGCTTTTACTGGAAAACAAACAAAAATTCTGATTAAATATTCTTTTTCTCATCAGATATCCTTATGACAGATTTCACTAGTGCTTCCTCAGTGAGAATGATATATGAGGGATTTAACATATGGGGACAGGGCAAAGAAAATATGAGCTCCTGGAATTGTAATAAGAAAGACTGGAAGGCATGGGACTGATCAGAACAGAAAGGAACAGAAGCGGAGAGGGGGGCTGGAGGGGTGGGAGGCTGTGTTCTGAAAGAAGAAGAGCATGATTGACACATGGCTCTTTCCACACCACAGCAGGCGCAATGCAGTGAGCACAGGATGACGGATGGTTGACTTCATAAGCTCCTTCCTCCCTTCTGTTCTGCCCTTTGTCCATTACTGTCCTGTACAGAATGTTAGAAAAATAAAACAGCAGCCCATCTATTGCTCTCAGAGCAGCCTGCAGTGTAAGCACCCTGTCTCGCCTCTAAAATTTACAGTCTCTTTTGCTTTCTTTTACTGTTTACTATGGCTTATGTCAGAGAAGATGAACTAGACAGGCTGTCTTAAGAGCGACTCAAAAAGATAATGATGCACATTATGGAAATTAAACTGTTTTCAAACAGTCATTGAAATTTGCTACTGAAAAAGTTCTTCCTAAGGTCAAAGAAGTTCATTTGAGGTGCATGCAACACAGTCTCTTGCACTCATCTGTCTAAATTGGCAACTGCATGCTCTGCCCCATGAGCTTTGACATGTTTCTTTCTACAGATATTTGAAGGAAAATCCTGTGAACTTTTGTACGTGAAGACGATGATGAAATCAAACTGCATCCCTAGAGTTTCATGGTTAGAATGGCAGGGCTCTCTATAGCATCTCACTTAGGCAGAGGGATTTGACAGGAGTGATTAAATATCACCAGGGACTTCATTCTGGGGACGAGCTGTGAGGAACAAAGGGAATATTAGTCTCCTAGCTCCTTACCCCTAAACCTCAGCTTCTCCTGAACACCAGGGAGCTGTCTTACTTCCCCTCGCAGCCTCGCTTTGAAAAAAGGCATGTTAAAAGTGTCTTGTCGTAGCTTTTGATTTTTTTTTTTTTTTTTTTTTTTTTTTTTTTGCGCTGTTTGAACTCTTTTTCTGTTTCTTCAAAATTTGACAAGTGTATTTGATTTCAGTAGCTTTAGTCTTGGCTATGAGCATTTGTGTGATATTCTTCTAAAGTTAAAACCTTAGGAATAAACTCTTTCATCTTTTTTGGGACAGAATATCTGTCACAATGAGATTTTTTTGGATGTTTAAAATTGAATTTGCAAGCAAAAAAGAAAAAGACTGAGAAAAGTTACAATGATGACATTCTGATGTATGTTTTTGGTTTGCACATATATGTGGAAAGTGCAATCCACAATTAGGCCCTGTTTAACTAAATACTGGTGCAAACAGGGTCTAAAACGTTTTGAGCTTGTCTACTTTCAACTATTTCCAGAAAACACATTCAACCAGATTGCTTTTGCAGTGTAAATGCTCATGTGGTTGAATGTGTTCGAACAGCCACAAAAAAACATTATGGGAAGCGCACTAGCCAGATGGGATTTAAACTTTGTTGACTAAAGACCCAAGTTTGGTTTGAAGATGAAAAACGTACCAAGCATAATGTTCTCTCACCATTACTGATTTCTAACATGCACTCACAGCGTTCGGTTTGGTCTTTTCAGAGCTGAAACGAAAGCTGCTGCTCTCTGTGTTTTTCCGCCATCTTCGTGCACATTCATATGTAAATTGCACAAGCTGATTTTGTCCATTTGATCTGAAAAACTCATACATTTACCCACCCATAGACCCTTACCTCGAAGAAATCAGGACAGAAGTGGTTGAAAGTGGACAAAAGAGAGGGATTAAAACACCAGGTGTAAACCGGTATGCGTCTCCCTTGTCTACTTGTAATACGATCAACCAAAACGCATCTTAATACCAGGTGTAAACAGGGCCTTAGTTTCAGCAACAGTCAGGGACTATCCGCAGATATCTCTCCCCTACCTTTATCACACCAGCCGATCACATCATACATCTTGTTCCTCTTTGAAGGTTTTGCACTTGTGTTTAACAATTCCCTGAAAATAAGAGTGTGTATGTGTGTGTGACAGTGACACTGCATCTATACTTGTGAAATCTCTCACTCTTTTCCTGGGAACACCACCGTGATTGGAGCTCTCAGTCTGTACACCATCTGTGGCCTTCGGCACAGGCAGCCAACCACTCTGACTTCACTGCCAATCTCTAATGTTAATATGGAAACACAAGGCTATGTGTAAAGGTAGATTAACAGACCATGGTTGTTGACTGTAGATGCCCTTTAAAAGGTTTTTTTATGCATGTAGATATCTGTCCATGTAAGACATAAAGACCAGTGGTACATTTAGTGTAATTTTGCACAGATGACCCCAGCTTTGTGTGCGGGTGGTTAGTTGACATGTCACACTACAGGACACAGCTGTCATATTACACTTAAACTAAAAATCTTCTAAACAGCACTGCAATATAACACATTCAGTTTTAAGACCTCATAAGACCCTTAACTGCGTGTACATGGAATATTTGTAGTTTTGTCACACCACCGCAAAAGTGAACAGCGACTAAAAAGGTGACCAGTATTCTTTTCAGTTCAAACATACCTCCTTTTAATGTAAATTAGCTTATTGATACAATTTTTATTTAATAATTTTATATATTTAATATTTAAAATAATTTTATCAACAAGATATTGAAACATTTAATTATTTTATTTAAGCTTAAAGACATTTGCTGGCCAGATGGTCTCCTGACCAGCTGAAAAGTGCTGACTCTGCCTGGCCTGGATATCATCCTGATTTAAGATGTTTTTAACACAGGAATGAGCAATTCACATGGATTGCAGATGTTATACAGTCTCAGTAGAGTACACCAGATCACTGTAACAACCTAACAGAGAATCAACCTGCAATGTTTGGGCAATTGCTTCTTGCAAACATTGATTTTTGGGGTGTGTTTTTGCTGTTACCTGATTTATATAATTCCTTCAATGAATCCAGGCATACAACAGAACAGCATGTGCAAATAAGCATCACTCTTAATAGGCACAATTTATTTTTAGCTCACCCCTGCGCACCACAGGCTGGGATCTTTATCTGAAAAGTCCTCTGTGGTGTATGCCAAGATTAAATGTAATTGTAGTATATATGAAAGAGAAATTGTGAATGACTTGAAATTGTCTTACCGCTTATCTCACTCTGTGTTTGCTTTAGTCTCGTCAAACCCCTGAGGGAGAGTTTCTGCCATTGGATCAGCGGGAATTGGATGTAGGATTTGGAACGGGTGCTGACCAGCTCTTTCTTGTCTCACCCCTCACAATATGTCATGAGATCAATTCCAATAGCCCCTTTTTCGACTTGTCTCAGCGCTCCCTCATGAACGAGCAGTTCGAGATTGTAGTCATCCTAGAAGGCATTGTGGAAACTACAGGTTAGTGTCATACATTATCAGAAAAAGAAGTGTTGTGAGAAAGAAATACATTCTTACTTTCTTTTAGCTTGACATGTTAACTTGCCATGTTTCCTCGGTAACAAGACCATTTTTTTCTCCACTTTGCAAGTGGATGTTGCATATAAGATGGGAATACAATTATTAATAATGCAATAGAAAGGTTTTTTCTTGGTCACCCTGCATCCTGGTGGCACGATATGGTACACCATACATTTTTGCTCTGGGAAACTGCATTCAGGAAAGCATTTTGTAATTTTTTCACCCATTAAAATTATGATTTTGATTATTACAAATCAAAAGTCTGCTTATTGATAAATCCAGACAAAGCAATAAAATACCAGATTTACCAGAATTATGGCTTCCCTTTCAGGCATGACGTGCCAGGCACGAACATCTTACACAGAGGACGAGGTTTTGTGGGGTCACCGCTTCCTACCCGTCATGTCGCTGGAGGAGGGATTCTTCAGGGTGGACTACTCTCAGTTCCATAACACATTTGAGGTTCCCACTCCTCCATACAGTGTGAAGGAGCAGGATGAGAAGTCCTCCTTGCCCTCCCCCGGTCCTGTTCTCTCCCCTACGTTGCTTGATGGTCGTAGTCACAGAGAGCGCGTTTTCTCCTTAGATGGAGTTCCTCTCACTGAAGAACCTGGGTCCAAATTACCAAGCAAGCTCCAGCGTATGAGCTCCAAGAATGGAAAAGAGGTCCTCAAAACTGGAAGTGCGCAGCCGACAGAAAAAGCCTCCAGCACAGGTGACCTGCCCCTCAGAGTGCAGAGGCTTGGATCCCTGGTGGGTCAGGGGGAGGCGGAAAATCAGCTCCAGCTCAAACCTCTTAAGATGGGTTCAGAGGCCCACACCCAGTCGGCAGGAGAACTGGAGCATCACAGACTGCTTCAAATGCCTGCTCCGGTCCCAGGGCCGAGCCTTAACCCATTGCCTGCCTCCAGTGGCCGACCAGAGGACAACCTCCCGCCTAAATTACGCAGAATGAATGCAGACCACTGAATGGGTCTTTATTTCTCACACGGAGATGAACAGTGAGGCTTAGGAGGTAGAGATCGTTCTCGAAATAATTTAATGCTGAATAATATTTATTTAAAAAGGACTACAGTATACTGTGATCCCTCTTCTCTACGCTTCTGGAAGAGCCACATCCATTTGGTCAACAATCAAACTCATTGCTTTGCCCTCAATAATATGAGTATTGTGGATATTCTGAATTCAATTTGAATTCAAATAAGCTTCAGCTACTTTTAAATAATTAAGCACCTTTATAGTATGAATACAAAATATCACATGTATTTATTTATGCGGTATAAGTTATCAAGAATTTATTTAGAGTATGTACAGACTTTAAATGTTTAAGGCTTTTTGTCATTTCTGTCATCAAAATATATACTTACTTTCAAATGCATATTTATTGCAACCAATGTTAAAAGAAAATCTTGGTATGTGAATTATTTACATTCTTCGCTACTGAGGTTAAGAAAGAACTGAAAAAACTTTTTTCTTTTTCAAAAGATAATTTTTCCTCATGCGAGAACATTTTCAAATTTTTCTTAAATTGTTTCATTGGGAGACACAGTGCAAAGATGACAATTATTGTGCAGTTAAATCAACAATTCTGACTATTTTAATAAATTCATTATTCATTTCTACAATAACTTGGGAAGTTTTATTTTTGTCTTCCTGACTAGCATCTACAAGTACGTTAGTTATAGTGTCAAAACAGTCAAACCAAGGCATGAAACATTTAGTGAGTAATTGAACCTTTCAATCATGGTATTTGCATTAGGTCCCATCTGTGTTTAGGACCAGAGACCTGTGCATCCTCTACAGCTAACACTAATTATCATCTCCTTGGAAACCTTGTGATCTTTACCTCGGGCAGTGGAAGTCAAAGTAATTCAATTTGCCTCCAAGAAAGAATAACTCTGTACACAGACATGCCATAAACCACCATTACTCTTAATTAGATGCACAGAGGTTCTCTTAAATTGTTCATTACCCATGCAATTCATTTTTAAGGAAACAGCAGCAGCCAGAGAGAATGTGAAATAACAGTACAGTGTATCCTGGGGGGTACGCAGCAAGAGCATAGATTTAATCCCCATTAATGCAAACCATAATCAAGAATACAGTACAGAAAAAAACAAGCAGACTACGGCAAAGATTTCCTAATTCATTGTCCTCATAAATCAGTATATCTACTATATCTGCTGGGAATGGAGATTGGCAAAATGTATTTCAGCATTGGAAAAATCAATCTAATTTACATGATGAAATTTCCATATTTTTGAAAATTCCTTTTTAATTCAACAAGTCTATTTCATAAACTTAATAACCGTGAGGTCGGGAGTAAATTCTCCAATCACCTGTCCAGGGTCATGAAGCAGCTGACCAGACAAAGTGCTTTTCCATCATGAAGGACTGCATCTGACCTCGCTCTGATGGAAAGGTTATTTTCCTCCGTTTGACTGGGTGCCAAGAGACTCTGCAGTCAAGACTGAGACGAAACCATTGATCGCTGGGCGCCATCACATCACTCTGAACAAATGTTACATCTGAATAATCTCTTCTCTAGAGATGAAGCAGAATAGAAGCATAGAAATGTGCTCAGAAAGGAACAGGGAAAACGGGAATCATGATCACAGAAGTCTGATATCCTGAGTCAGGAGAAAAGCTTCAACAGCAGTTGCTATTGATGGTAAGAGTAAATTTCATTACAGTATCTTTATTACATGACTTTCAGGGTGAAATATAATCTATGCATCTGAATTAAGGTACTTTTATGTACCATATTCAATGAAGGATTCGACTGTGATGATAATGGAGAATGCTTTTTAAAGGAGTAAAAAAAAAATCTAAACTCAGTCATCATACACTCACCCTCATGTTGCTCCAAACCAGTATGTCTTTCTTTTTATCTGTGGAACCTAAAAAAAAGAAATTTTGAGAAATGTCTCAATGTTTTTTTATCCATAAATTAAAAGTCAATGGGCTCCCAATATTGTTTGGTTCCTCAAAATATTTTTTTTTTCTACAGATTTTTTTCTTCATTTTTGGTTTAGCTATCCCTTTAAGTATGCAGGTGTGCAATATTAATACATTCCTGAATATACTACATCTGCCTACGATGTACCACAAACAAAATTGAAGAAAAAAAAGAAAGAAAGTACAATTTAACCTTCAAGACATTCATGGTATCTGTAACATTTTCAGACAGCTGACTGAAATCATCATAAATGTTGAGTAATCAGACATCCTTGCATCCTGCGTAGCTGGGAAACATGAATATTCAAACAGCTTTTTTCTTAACTCATACTTAGATGAGGTCTTATGAAGTCTAAAACTTGGGCTACGGATTCCACTTTACATACTGTTTAAAACACACTAGAGCCATCTTCCCCAAAAGAACCTGATCCTGAATAGCCCCGTTCTCATTTTTAATGCAGAACATTGCTTTTCATTGCTGCATAATGTCCACAGTCATGCTCACCATGTGCTCTAGAAAACAATTCCAGATGCTCATTAATACATAATGAGCTCAGTAAATTCTGTCAAAAAAAAAAAAAAAAAAAAAGCAGCTCAGCATGTGAATAAGCAATGATGAGGAGATAACGTACAGAGAGAGTTAAAGACACCGTGAGTGGAGTATGTTTACCTGCACACTCTATACATCCCTCAAGGCCTAACAGATGCTCAGTGGAAGCTGTCATAAACTCACTTTTTATAGTATTTCAATGCCAGCTGCTCAAAGTGCAATCCTTTGTTGTTTTCTTTAAGTATCTATCAGTACTTTGTGTAAACTGTGTTTAAAACGCATTCTCCGATGGCCCTTCAAGGTCGTTTAAAAACATTCTGTAAAGCGTCTGCAAGTCTATTTCACATCTAGCTCCGAAAAGACAAAAAAATAACCCTGAGCTGTCGCTGGCATATTGACGCTACAGGCTTGGCCTTTGGCGTTCTAGAGAAAGTGCACGGTCAGCTATGGCCCTGAATCTGAATCAATGCAGTGATTCTGCTTTGCTTTGGGTTACAACTTCAGTTGTGAGAATTTGCTGCTCTATGAAGAAATCCAGCAAGACTGAAAACACTCCATAGCTTTCCATATGGCCAGGAGATAGCCTGAGTTCTTTCCATTGTTAATATGATGATTTAATAAAATACTTTAATCAAGTTTCAGTGCATTTACATGAGGAAGCCATAAGATTCTACTGAAATTCAATGACAGGTCCCACACTGATGAAAAAACCTAATTAAAGAGAAAACAATTATTAAAACATATGCTTGTTGTCACATGTGCTTCATAAACTCATTTTGAGATTAACAAAGTGAAACCCATTGTTGTTTCATAGATGAAAACAAATCTGTCTGACAAATTACTTTTAGCTAGTTATAGGGTAAGCTAGTAGTTCACTCCAGTACATGTTATTCAGGGTTTATTTTTGAAAGTCAATTTCTGTATATACACAATCTTTAATGACTATTCAACATTTCCACTGTAATTGCACAGCAAAACAGATACAGTTCATTAAATGCACATTGACCAATAATGTGACGCATTTTTAATAAAAACTGTCTATTAAACAGCCTATTATGGGCTTTTCGGGAATATTAATATTTAAACAGTAAAAATATCAAATATAGCACAAAAATATCAAACTGTTTTAGCTAACAAATATTGTAAACTGAATAAATATATTTAAAATTGAAAATACAAAGGTTCAGCTTTTCAGTCAAAATCTTCATCATATAGCTGACTCTTGTAGGATTTAAGGGTGAACCAGACACAAATGAATCTTGCAGATGATTCATTCAAGCAGAATATTCCATAGAATTCTGAATCAACACTTTGGACCCTAATTCAGAAGATCTTCCATTCAGTCTTGGAACCTCCCAGCTAAGTACCTTGTGGCCATGCGTGCTTCCTAGCTAAGGAAGAACATTGTCAACTTTGGCCAGTAAACCCAAGACTAATTAATGATCGAAAAGACAACACATTGTGACTCACAGCTTGAGCCAGATAATACCAAATATTGTTTGATCCCCGAAACATAGATACAAAACAGACCTTCTGCTTCTGAGTGACCTCTAAGTGACACAGAGTTGAAATCCACAGGAAAAACCCACAGAGCCTTTTTTTTGATGAATAAACTGCATTAAATTGTCCTAAAAACAATTCTAAATGGACTTCTAATCAAACATCATTCAACTGCATAATTCTATATTATGTCTACACACTATATACATGACATTATGTTCAGAACACTCACAATTCATGTAACTGTTATAACTTTTGAATGGTTGATTGGAAGAGTGTGTTGTTTACTATGTGCAGGATGGATTTCTACTCAAAGGATGGCATGAATGAAATCTGTGTAAAATTTATTGTATTATTTTTAAAGAAATCATGTCTAAACTGTACTCTCTGAACGTTAAGAGACCAAAGATAACAGGTAATTTATGATGAGAGGAGGAGAAAAACCACCTCTGAAACAAAGATTATACCTATTTGGTCAGAACTCCTCAAAGAGGTTGGACAAACACCTCAGTTTAAGAATTCAGGATGCGAACAAAGATTCAGACAATTTAGACAAGACAATGACAGAGTAGATGATGAAGAAGACGACAAGACAAAGGCAGATCAAGATCAGATGAAAATAAGAACAAACAGCTTCATTCAAGCCATCCAACTACTCTCATCTCAATTACTTTTCATTCTTTTATTTAGTTTCCTTTCTTTTCCATTGAGAGTCTTGTGTTCTAAGTTAAGTTTTTCCGCAAAGTTTAACCAATGACTCTACAGTCTTTGCCCGCCTCAAAACTTCAAACTTCAGCCATGAAGGAGATTCCATTTATCCAGCACACCAGAACATGATTGGCTTCCCACAACATCAATCCAACGAACCTGGGAAAACACCCTTCTCCAAGCCAAAGACACCGACAAGGGAATCCCCATTTAAAAACAAAAAACAAAAAAAACATTTAAGAGTATTTTGAACTAGACAAGTTGACAAATGAACAAAACTGCTATAGAAATAACACATTTGTGTATTTAGACTTTTGTCTAGTAACCTTACTGGTATACAGTATAGCCCTTGTGACAAAGGTCTCCTATTTTATTTAAAGACAGGCACAAAAGTTTGATTGCTTGCTATAATGAAGCAGGAACTAAGAATTCTGGGTGTGGGCTGAGTTTGTGTGCATTGGTTTGGTGAATGATCCCCATAATAATGCGTTACAGTGAAGAGTTTCTGTGCCAAAGTCATTAAAACCCACTTTATCAGCCCTGTTATTATTCTTCTCTGCTGTAGCAGCATAATTAGCTTCCCTTACCTAACACTTTCCTAAAACACAAGTTACAACCAGCTATTTTCTGCATGCTCAATCAGGAACTGATGTATTAATGACACTTCAACCTAGTATTCACCTCCAAAAGAGAAAGTGTGTGTAAAAAAAATTAGACAATCATTAATGATTATTATGTTTAATCTGTCACATAATATCAAAATTCATTTAATCTCTTGTACATTATATTAAGAGCCTATCCCTTGAAATATCAATACAGTTGGCAGCTCTTTACCGTTCTCGCTGCACATTTGCTGGCATCTAAAAATATGTTGATATATAATTAAAATGTAATGTATTGTTCATGGGCAAAGCCCAGGCTGAACTGCTTGTGCTGCATGGCTTGTTTATTTTTAATTACTTATGGTCTGATATATTAGGTTTCTATCTATTAATATTCTTGAAAACTGTATAGAATACAGTGCACACTAAATGTAGATAGAAAACATGCTTTTGAAATGTAAAACAGTGTGTGCCAGATCCTTAACCTGCTAATGCGGAAAGCACACACACAAAGCTTTAATCTTCAGAATTTAAATGCAGTACCCTCTCCAGAGCATTTCTGAATGGAAGTGGATGAATGCAGCCCTTTCTACAGAAGAGTCCATTTCAAATCTTCAGCATTAGTGCAGTTCATAAAAATCTCCATCTTCAATGCATCTTAATTAAATTTTTTCAAAAGTCAAACCATCAAGAAAAGAAATTTGAATAATGCATTTTTGAGTTCAAACCAGCATGTCACAGAAAGAAAAGTCCTTGCAACAGTTGTTGGCATCACATGAAACCTAAACAGATAAACACTGAGACAAAAACACCATAATCCACTGCACACCGGTCTCCATAATGTATAAAACATTGTAACAAAACATGGATAACAACCAAGAGATTATCTGATTGTTCTTTAAGACTGTTAATTGTTTATAGTGAACAAAGAAAAATATTTTAAGGTATGCACATATTATCAGACATGGATCAAATATTTTATCAAAATTCAAAAGCATCTGTTTAAGAATTGTCTTCTCAAGCTTTGTCCATCTCTTTACTTTCGGTTTGGAACCCAGATTGTGGGAGAATCACTTTGAACTTGACAAGGTCAAAACTCACATGTAAGCATGTTGTCACGGTTATGTTCTGTTTTGACTTAGTTTTGTGCTCCTGTGTTCCTGTGTTCATTTCCTGTCTTCCTTAGTTGACCTAGTGTGTGCCTATCTGTTACCACAGTAACAGTATTGTTAACTTACTTGTTTAGTCCTGTGTATGTATATACCCCCTGTTTAGTTCAGTCTCTTGTTGGTTCTTGATGACACTACATGTTGTTTTCTGTTCTTCTGGATATTAGTATGATCTCCTGAATATTTGGTTTATTATTAAAAGACTAATTCTTGGAATTTGATATTCTGCTTCATTTGATTGAACCACGCCGTTACATATACAGTGGGTACGGAAAGTATTCAGACCCCCTTCAATTTTTCACTCTTTGTTTATATTGCAGCCATTTGCTAAAATCATTTAAGTTCATTTTTTTTCCTCATTAATGTACACACAGCACCCCATATTGACAGAAAAACACAGAATTGTTGACATTTTTGCAGATTTATTAAAAAAGAAAAACTGAAATATCACATGGTCCTAAATATTCAGACCCTTTGCTCAGTATTTAGTAGAAGCACCCTTTTGATCTAATACAGCCATGAGTCTTTTTGGGAAAGATGCAACAAGTTTTTCACACCTGGATTTGGGGATCCTCTGCCATTCCTCCTTGCAGATCCTCTCCAGTTCCGTCAGGTTGGATGGTAAACGTTGGTGGACAGCCATTTTTAGGTCTCTTCAGAGATGCTCAATTGGGTTTAAGTCAGGACTCTGGCTGGGCCATTCAAGAACAGTCATGGTGTTGTTGTGAAGCCACTCCTTCGTTATTTTAGCTGTGTGCTTAGGGTCACTGTCTTGTTGGAAGGTAAACCTTCAGCCCAGTCTGAGGTCCTGAGCACTCTGGAGAAGGTTTTTGTCCAGGATATCCCTGTACTTGGCAGCATTCATCTTTCCCTCGATTGCAACCAGTCGTCCTGTCCCTGCAGCTGAAAAACACCCCCACAGCATGATGCTGCCACCACCATGCTTCACTGTTGGGACTGTATTGGACAGGTGATAAGCAGTACCTGGTTTTCTCCACACATACCGCTTAGAATTAAGGCCAAAAAGTTCTATCTTGGTCTCATCAGACCAGAGAATCTTATTTCTCACCATCTTGGAGTCCTTCAGGTGTTTTTTAGCAAACTCCATGCGGGCTTTCATGCGTCTTGCACTGAGGAGAGGCTTCCGTCGGGCCATTCTGCCATAAAGCCCCGACTGGTGGAGGGCTGCAGTGATGGTTGACTTTCTACAACTTTCTCCCATCTCCCGACTGCATCTCTGGAGCTCAGCCACAGTGATCTTTGGGTTCTTCTTTACCTCTCTCACCAAGGCTCTTCTCCCCCGATAGCTCAGTTTGGCCAGACGGCCAGCTCTAGGAAGGGTTCTGGTCGCCCCAAACGTCTTCCATTTAAGGATTATGGAGGACACTGTGCTCTTAGGAACCTTAAGTGCAGCAGAAATTTTTTTGTAACCTTGGCCAGATCTGTGCCTTGCCACAATTCTGTCTCTGAGCTCTTCAGGCAGTTCCTTTGACCTCATGATTCTCATTTGCTCTGACATGCACTGTGAGCTGTAAGGTCTTATATAGACAGGTGTGTGGCTTTCCTAATCAAGTCCAATCAGTATAATCAAACACAGCTGGACTCAAATGAAGGTGTAGAACCATCTCAAGGATGATCAGAAGAAATGGACAGCACCTGAGTTAATTATATGAGTGTCACAGCAAAGGGTCTGAATACTTAGGACCATGTAATATTTCAGTTTTTCTTTTTTAATAAATCTGCAAAAATGTCAACAATTCTGTGTTTTTTCTGTCAATATGGGGTGCTGTGTGTACATTAATGAGGGAAAAAATGAACTTAAATGATTTTAGCAAATGGCTGCAATATAACAAAGAGTGAAAAATTTAAGGGGGTCTGAATACTTTCCGTACCCACTGTATATACACAGTTTCCTTAGGGATAACCCCAAAACCTTGAATTTGATGGAACAGGCCACTAGAGCCTGCAAATCTAGTAGGAAACTACGACATCGGGAACAGAAAACTGCTAGCCATGAAGTTGGCCCTGGTGGAGTGGTGGCATTGGCTTGAGGTTTCCCGTTATCCTTTCACCGTGATAACTGACCATACAATTGTGGAGGTACCTGAGAACAGTGAAATGGTTGAATCCTCGCCAGATGGGCCCTCTTTTTTACTCACTTTACTCGCATACGCCCTCTACTTTTCCACGCTCCAGAACAAAAGGAAGTATCGCCTCAAACACTGATACCTTCCTCTGTGTTTGACTGTTCCATCCAATGGACCCAAGCCTCTCTTCATCTGGTTCTGGTCACCCTGGAGTCTCCCAAACTCCATGCTGATGATACTCAGTTATATATTTCATCACGACCAGATGAAATAAATAAACTATCCAAGTTAACGGATTGTGTTAAAAATATAAAATATTGGATGACCAATAATTTTATTCTATTAAATTTGGATAAGACTGAAGTATTACTAATTGACCAAAAACTTATACAGAATCTCTTAGACTACAATTTGCATCTGGAAAGATATACTTACTTCATCCTCTACAATTAAATAAGGCCCTAAATCATTTAGCTCCTGTGTATTTAACTGATCTTCTATTGCCTACAATCCAAGATGTTCACATTAGAACAAACACAAATGTCAAAAAAATACACTGTGTCACAATAAATCGTTTTTTTTTTATGCAAATCTTCACTGTTTCTGTCTCTTTCTTGCAATTACACAGCATTTTTCATGAAGATCTGTCCATCAGTCAATCACTGTGTTACTCATTTGAATATTCAAAATGCTGTTCAGTGTTACATGACTTTCTGTGCTTTCTCTCAATTCAAATCATTGACTGTAAAAAAGATGGACGACGCAACTTCACTCTCTTCAATTGTAGAAAGTGAAGCCACCAGTGTGCTAATATGGCGCTGACATCTTGAGCCTCGAGTCTGCGCATAGTGAACTTGGAGCCCAAGTCTGTGCAGCAATGAGCACGAAGTGGAGCCGCGATATCAAGGTCCCGCCCACACTCCCGCAGAATCGGTTAATACTGCAGATCAACTCATGTCGGTGTGAAATAAACAGTTCTGGAAATGTAGAAGCTCCAATCTCCTCCTGAAGATCCAGAAAAAAGTCTGTTGGTGCTTCAGTGACTACTTTGCTCAGAGAAGCTGTCAATCTCAGCTGTCAATCATGATGTCAAAACCCTTTTATAGCATCAAATAACTAAAACAAACGTATCTAAAGAACGAACACCTTAACTAACATCAGAGTGATAAAACTGCCTAAAATGACAGAAAAAAATATTTGATGTGTAATTTGTCTGTTTAATTCGTCGGTGGGGTTTTTGAACTACACTGCTTTTTTTACACTGGTTTACTTCATGCATGCATCATTTTTTAATGTTAAAAAAATATTTAAATAAAAAATAAAAAAAACTTTTTATATTTTTTCATGTTAATGTAAATGTCAAATATGACACAACAGGCTTTTGGGGAACATTTATTTGTCCATTTCTCAATTATCATTGATTTGCATATGTTTGTTTGTTTTTCTATCCTGGTGTAAGGGGATAGAATATACAGTTTGTACAGTATAAAAATTATTATGTCTATGGAAAGTCCTGACAAAGATAGCAAACCAGATGTGTGTGTATGTATGAAATATGATACTCAAAAAAATACACACAAACTTGTATTAATATATAGTATATGCATCTGTTTTTTGTTGAGCATCATATTTATACATCTGGGTTTTAAAGCTCATATATGCAAATCAATGATAATTGAGAGATGGAAAAATAAATGTTCCCCAAAAGCCTGTTATTTGACATTTACATTAACATGAAAAAAAAAAAAAAAAGAAGTTAAAAGAAGTTAATTTTTTTACATAAAAAAATGGTGTATGAATATGAATAATCGAGTTGCTTCAATCCAGTAAATGTTTATCTTACATTTACTTTATAAAAATCATAGCAAAGTTTTGGTCAAATTGATAATAGGCCCTAGAATTTTGCATATTAAATATGATAGGTATTTATACTTATTGTTCAACAGAATTTTACAAAGAATGTTTAGTTTAGGTAATGAGAGAATGATTGTTTTAAAAATTTTGCTTGCCAATTTGCATTGCCAAACAAGCATTCAATTAATTTATACACTCAAAGAGGCAACTATATCTTGGAGATACAAACATGTAAAAAATAAAAGTCATGTTAAAAAAAAAAAATCATGAAATTTTATTATTTATGTCCTAATTAAATGAAAAATAAATAAAATAAAATTAATTAATTTTCTGATTTCTCTTTATGGTCTTGCCCTTTTTATGGCAAGTATGAAATTTAACTGTGCAGACTTAACTTATATGAGTTTGCATTATAAATGAATTCATAAATATTGTTTATCACTTATTGTTTATCAGAATGTGTTACAAAGGATGTTTATTGGATGTTGTAAGAGAATAAAATGTTTTAAAATGTTGTAAAAGGCATTGCCAAACAAGAATTCAGATTTCAATGAATTTATACCCCTAAAGTGGCAACGTATCCTGGGGGATACAAACATTAAAATCAAAACTAAAAGTCATATTTTGAAAAAATATATCATATAAAAATAATCAAATATATATAAAAATATTATATAAAAATAATAAAAAACAATAAATAATAAAATAAAATATATAAGTTGTATTATTTGTGTCCTAATAAGATGGAAAATAGCAATAAATTAATTTTCTGATGTCTCTTTACACAAGCAACATGCTTGAAATATAAGGATTGTTGCAACATACTATGTTCTGTAAAAGTAATTTAACATTAATTTTACACAATAATATCAATGTGGTATAGTATATAATATTGCTATTATACATTTTTGATAAATTAATTGTCATGCTAAGTACACACAAACATTAATTTGAAATTGGGAACTATATTGGAAGCAAAAAACCTACCTAATAATATAAGCTAAGCTAGCAGGCTAATCGGGTAGATGTATGTTATGCTAGTATATGAGCTAACTAAAAAAAATGTAAGAACAAGAAATGCTTGATCATTATATGGTCATTATAACACATTTTAAACTATATAATGTGTTTTTGCAGGAATTTTAATCAGGCGCTAAAAAAACTACCAATTAAAAGTCCGTTGAACCAATGTGATCACTCGGGGTCCTAAAGGAGACCCGATTCCTTGGGGGACTCGATTTCTCACCTCACTGGTCTTGCTGTTATGATGATCAATGCAGCAGACACATCACAACACACTGTACTCACATAGCGCTCTATACTGGTCTGGCAGAACCACCATTCCTTCAATGTATTTTCACATACAGAGACAATATTAAATTCATCAATTGTGACGAACCAACAATTGGGGCATCACACATCTCATCCTCATGGACCGCACCAGATTTGTCACTTTTATGAAATCGGCCATCACTAGATATTATTAAAAAGTCGTTATTTTGTTTTTTTGGTACACAAAAAATATTCTCATTGCTTTATAATATTAAGGTAGAACCGATTTAAATATGTTTTTAGTACCTTTATGGATCTTGAGAGAGGAAGTACCATTGCTGTCTATGCAGGCCTCGCTGAGCCATCGGATTTAATCAAAAATATTTTAATTTGTGTTCCGAAGATGAGCAAAGGTCTTAGGTGTGTAGAACGACATGAGGGAGAGTAATTAATGACATTATTTTCATGTTTGGGTGAACTAATGTTTGTCTGTGCCAGTTATAGGAATGTACATATGAATAAACTGTAAGTATACTATTTTTTTCACTATAGGGTAATAATTATTGCCAGTGTGTGTGTAGAGGGTTGATATTAATTATTCATGCCCCAGTGCATGCTGGGAAGAGGGTGAACTATAAAACATACTTTCTGACATTTCTCATAGGAAACATTAATTATATTAAACCATTTAAAACCATATAAATGAGGTAAACATTTTTGGCACATCTTTTATTATGTAAATGAAAAAAGCCTGTTCCTTCCCATTTTCACAAAAAAAAAAAAAAAAAAAAAAAAAGAAGAAGAAGAAAAAAAAAAAGGATGGTGAATAAAACCTAGACCAAGAACGGGTGTTCCGTTATGTTTTAGCAAGACAGCAACTGTTCAAAAAAATCTGCTGAAAGGCAAATTGACCTTATAATGTCCTTTTTCCATTACGACAGGGGAAAGGATATAAATAGCCATTAGGGTTTTGACCAAGCACTTGCCTGTGCCAACACTCGCCCAGTAAAACAGCTTGGCCCAGGGCATCCCGCCTGCCTGAGGAATGGCAGGACAGCAGGCCGGACCTCTGGAAAGGTTTCAGCCATCTTACTGTCCCTCTAATGTCCTGCCAGCCAACCAACACTGGATATGACAGACAGTCTGGCCACAGAAAACGACAACGACAACAGTCATGTCACAAAGATGTCTGGGCCCACCAAATCACAATGCAAAACTTGAATAAAATATGAAACAAAAAACTTGTCTACACCCTTCCTCTTTGCCTAGATCTCTAATAATAGGTATAAATTACACTAGAAGTGATGTAGATAAAAGCTGGTATCTGAACTGCCTTTTAATCTCCAACCTAAACCAGAAGCTCTTTGCATAATCACAGACTATTAGCTGTCATGTTGCCAGCATACAAATTATACAATGACTTTCGAGGAGGTCTAATGTTTTAGTTTTTTTTAGTCATTCTTTCAAAACTTGATCTCATGCTTTCATTCTAGTTGAACATTTGAACATTTTCATTCTACATAATCACTGTTTCAAAACATAAGACCAATGTGATATGAGAACATTTGGTTTAATCACTGAAACACAATAGTATGTTCTTCTTACAGTTTAGTACTTTTAACAATCAGTTAATTCAATAACAAACAATGCAAGATACATGTTTCAAATCACCCTTGTTGCTGAAATAGTTACAGTAACAGGCTACAGATGCCACATTAGAAAATAAACTTACATTACCTAAATTACATATTAGACATAAAATCCATAATGTTTGTAATATATTATAGAAAAGAGATGAAAATCTAAAGTTTGAGAGTATATGCTTTATGAAAGGCAGTTACTGTGAATGAAACATAGATGGAACACTTATTTTGTGTTGTGAAAAGGATACTTGTAATTGTGTATTGTAATGTAACGATCAGCCAGATCAGTTGGGTTACAAGATTTAAAATGGGGTCAGGTTTTACTGTATGAGATTGTTAGTGGTTAAAAGAATGACACATAAAACAGGGATAAGTTTAAATAAGAATGGTGTATTTACAATATTCACACAAGACTTTAAAACAACACAATAAAACCAGGAAAACTCAGTCTGTTAAAAGCATATAGTCCAAAGCACCATACTCTAAAACAGCCCAAGAATCCTAGTGTGTTGATAAGTCCCAATGTGTGTGTCCACGGTAGTGATAATCCAAGTTTGGAGTTGTGACTGGAAAGGTGAGTCCACAAAATGTTAGCTCCACGATCCAGATAGGTTATGACTGTTAGTGACTGAATGTGTGTTTGCCATGCTACTCTCTCTATAAAGGGTATGCATAGACATCACTTTCCCGCCGGAACGCGTTCCCTCAGCTGGATTGAGTGGCAAAAGAACCTGCTGCATGACTGGATTTAATAAGGGAAACTGCGAAAACGTGAGTAAAACAAAAGATTACACTAAAGGTTGGGGTCGAAAGCGTTCCTTATAACATGTCAAAGAAACCTAATCCATGGATATTGACATGCAGCCAGGAATCGTGTTTCCTGACATTTATATGTGCCTGATTTCGATGCTGGGGAAACACATGAAGCAAATCTGTCTGTGAAAGCTTTATATAATTACAGTATAGGTAGGTCTAAATTGGAGTGATCACTTATATCATTGTTATATATGTCATCATTTTGTCCAGCCCTAAAACTTTAGTTTTTTCAGATTAAGATTTAGATTAAGATGTTTTTGAATGAAGTCTCTTATTGTCACATTTTCAGTTTGTTTGGACTTTCAGTTTGGTTTGATTTTCATTGAGTCCTGTCTTCCTTTGTTCTTTTCCCTCCAATCCTTAGTTGCATTGGATACCTTGATTATGAGTTTCAGTTCAGCTGTGCTAGTTCAATTATCTTGTTTGGTTTGTATTACTTAAGCTTGTCCTTCACTTTGATGGTCTGTTTAAGCCGAGTTCAGACTGCACGATTTTAGCCCCGATTTTGGCTCGCCGACAGGTTTTGAGAAATCGCCGACAAATGCCCGAAATCACAGGCAAATCGGTGCTCGTTCACGCGAGTGACAATCACGCAGTGTGAATGAGCAAAGACGTGATCTGAGAGAGTCGCCGACGAGTCGCGACACCCGTGAGATATTTGGCATGCTAATATCTGGACCTGTCGGTGATTCAAAATCCTGCTGTGTGAAAAGTGCTCTGACTGAAAACTACATCGGCGATGACCGACAGCCAATGAGAGAGCAAGATACAGAGCAGCGTGAGTTCGGGGAGGAGTTAGACCAAAATATCAGCAAGCATGGCTTCGTACACATAAACATTACAATTCTATCAAACAGAACCAAAGCACAAACATTTGCTTGATCGTATGCAACAGCAGCACATTGAAAAGTTATGTAGGCTATTTTGCTACAACTGTCGTTGCAGAACACACAATCCACAGTCTCCCCAAACATTTCCTTCTCCCTATTCTTCTTTTATTTTTTGTTGTTTTCGCTGCAAATCAGCGAACAGGCAATTCGTATTTCAAGCTTCTTGCGGGCTACTATTTTTAATAATAATGGCCGTGTGTCTCAATCAGCTCCCTAGTTCAGTAGTCAGGGCACTGATCAGGGTATCAGCCACATTCACTTTCATTATATACTGATTCACGACCTAGGGAGCTAGGGAGCTGATTGAGACGCAAGCCCAGTCTCACGTGAGAACTCCGGTCTTGAATGCGTGATATCGCGTTGTTTCCTTGTCACATCTCGCGCGTGTATGGTTGTGAAACGGAGTTTGTGTGCCAGACAGAGTTGTCGGCGATTCTTCCTATTGTAAAGTCACGCAGTGTGAAACCTTCTGTCGCCGATCCATCGTGCAGTATGAACACAGCAGCGACTGAATGCTGGCCAAGATAGTCATGCAGTGTGAAAAGAACAGTGACCCGACTACTTTGAAAATCGTGCAGTCTGAACTCGGCTTAAGTCACTGTTGTTTTACATGTGTTTTCTTACCTGCTTGTCTGTTCTCCAGCGTTTGAATTAAAGCTTTATTTGGAATAGTATCTCCTGGACCTTCAGTTTGTTCCTGTGTATACCACACCGTTACACTTATGCTCATCAAAAGCTGCATTTATTTGATCAAAAATGCAGTAAAAACTGTTTCCTATATTACTTTATTTTAAAATGTAATGTATTCCTGTGTTGGAAAGGCTGCATTTTCAGCAGCTTTTACTCCAGTCTTTAGTGTCAAGTGATTATACTAATATGCAGATTTGTATTTTGCCACCCCCATTTCTAAATGAAAGGGTAAAATTTAACTTTTTTTTGATAATTATTGATCTAGAGTGTCCAGAGAATTGTACTGCACTGGTTTGGTTCCAATCGAGCGAAAAATGACTAGCTTTCAAAAGTAGTTTTTTTTACATAATTGTGAATATTTAATGAATGATTTGATTGACAGCATTGGTTCTTGAGGCAAAGTTGTTCAGCATGAGGAGATCTATCAAATGATATGAATATTGTGTGTATGTGTGAAATACCATGTGATTACAGAGGCGTAAAACTCATTAGCTCCACCTAGTGGCTGATTTTTACAGACCTCTAGGACAAGTCGAACATGCCCACCGAGTTTTGTTCCAATCAGCCTCAGTTAACCTAGGTCTAGGTGCCCAAATTTCATTGGCCGTTAGAGGCCATGTTTTTCTAGATACACCATTGTCCTCATAGACAATCATGACATCTTGGACCAAGACACTGCATGCCATTTTTTAAGTCAGTTGGTCTAATAGTTGCATAGTTATAGCTGTTTTCATGTTTCTTTTTCATGTTATAGTGCCACCAGGTGGCCAGTTGCCGAGTCCTTTTTCACACAACCACAGAATGAGCTCTTACTTAGGTGTGCTGAGTTTGGAGAAAAGATCTCATTCTGTTCACAAGTTATAGCCATTTTAGTAAAAGTCGCTCCACCCACTTCAAAAGTTTTGGCGGCCCTTAGGGATCGTGAATTGAAATTTTAACTTTTTTTTTTGATAATTATTGACAATCAGACTCCGGAGAATCTTGCTGCACTGTCTGATTCTGATCGGGCCAAAAACCTAGGACTAGTTCGCAAAAGTGGGTTTTTCAAAAAAATCCAAAATACCTGAAAATTTCATTAAGCCTCCCAGCCTGACCCCTGTATGAACTGATCAATCAAAAACAGTGACTGCAGAAATTGCAGGAATGTGAGACGTTGCAAGTGCCAGACTGGGGGCAGTGACAGCAGTCTGTTCTGACTCAGAATCCATGCAGAGAACAGAAGACTGAAGCATGTTCTGAGCTATGCCTTTGTCACAGCAGAAAAAGAGAGCGAGAGAGAGAGAGGATGTGAGGAATGAGGACAGATGCCAGCTCCTCCTTCACTCATCTGTATTCATGAAGGATGGCAAAAAGCTTTGTGTTGCTTATGGATAGAAAGAGCACAGTGAACTTTCCCATCAGGCTGCAGCTGGGATTTTTGGGTAATGTTGTATTATTATAAATGTGTGTATTTCAACAGAACATAATGGCTTATTCAACAAGCAGATAACATTTCATTGACTCTTTAAGGATTTTGAATCCTAGACGTCTAAATCTTAATCTAATGTTATTAACAATAAAAAAGTGAGAAAAAGTAGCACAGATTAGAAAAAAAGCTTTGTGTGCAATAAAAGACTAATAGAAAATGCCAAAAGACCTCATTTTACAGAAGTCCCAACTATAAAATCTCTACCCCACTTTATCTAAAATCCTAATTAGGTTTTGCATTATCATTTAACTATTGCTCCGAGTCCTGTCCCTTAACCTCATTTAAATAACATTAAAAGTTTCTTTCAAGGACATGTCTGTAATGACCCGAAGTACTTTAATGAAAGTTCTGACAGCTGATTAGGCACCCTCATTACAGACAGAGAGAATTATGTCAATAATTCATACAACTATTAGTAAAAATATTTCATACATCCATTACCACATCTATTTCTTTTCAGAAGCTGAATTCTTGCACTTTAGCATGTGTTTTATTGTCCATCAATTGGCATCAAAACTGTTTGGTTATCATCATTCTTCAAAATATTCCTTTGTGCTCCATACATTACATGATGGTGAGTAAATGATGACAGAATTTTCAGTTTGGGGTGAATTGTCCCTTTAAACCATGTTGAGGAACTGAAATTGTATTTTGCCCACTCACAATAATCAACACGACAGCAGTGAATATTCCTAAAACTCTTACAAATATTTTAAGAAAATAAAGCAATTATCTGGGTTCAAGCACTTTAAGGCCTTAAAGCACATTCTATAAAAAAAGTTATGCTTTCTTTAGAAAGCCTGTAGTGTAACCATCTAGATCATAGATAGTAAACATTTACAGTCAATGCAGGCAATTTACTAAGGAAATATGTGTTTTAAAGCTTTTTAACAGTTATTGGGGTTGAGCCAAAAACCTAGGACTAGTTCACAAAAGTAGGTTTTTGAAATAATCTCCAATATTTAACAAACAATTTGATTGACAGCAGTGGTCCTAGAGGCAAAGTTGCTCAGAATGATGAGTTCTACCATATGGTATGAATGTTGTGGGCCTATGCAAAAACAAATCGAGTGATATACAATCCTTTACTCAAAATGCGTGAATTTCTCACAGGCCTCTAGGGCCGAGAGTCAAGCAGACCCAGCAAGTTTCATTCATCTGTTAACCTTGTCTGATAGCCGTTAGAACTACATTGGCTGACGGCGGCCATGTTTTTCGAGATGCGCGAATGTCCTTGGACAAAGACACCACATGTCAGTTTTCAAGTCAATCACACTGACTGTTGCACAGCATAGCCATTTTCATGTGTTTTTATAGTGCCACCAAGTGGCCAGTTGCGTCCTTTTTCACGCAACCACAGACTGAGCATATACATAGTTATACTGAGTTTGGTAAAATTATCTCATTCAGTTCAAGAGGGATAGCCATTTTAGTAAAAAGTGCCCACGTCCACTTCGAACACGTCCACATCATAGATGTGAATTTAAATTTTGGCTTTTTTTGATAATTATTGACAATCAGGCTCCAGAGAATCTTTCTGCAATGGTTTGGTTCCGATCGGGCGAAAAACCAAGGACTAGTTCGCAAAAAGAAAGTTTTTTGAAAAAATGGAAACAGTTTTGAAAAGTATGGCAATTTTCTTTTTTTCTTTTTTTTAGATGAACTATCACTTTAAGAATTTACATAGGAGTCATTTAGACTTAAAAAAGACATGGTCTATCATGAATCTGTAAACATAAATCTATGAATCTTACATGCATTCAGTCTCACTCTCTGTTCCTGTATGTGCGTGTTGGATGATTTAAAGCACTGTCATGGGTGGAATCGCAGGAGAAGATGGCGCAGATGGATAAGGCTCTGCACTATTTCATCCTGACTGACCCAACAGTACGCCACTTTTCTGCTCTTGCAGACAAAGCAAGATATCACAGCTAAGACAGCTGATGTCCTGCCTGTGGCAAATGTTGCATGAAATAACACACAAGATCACACTCACTCAACCCTATGCTCTTGTGAATGGTCTGAGGGTGGGTGCAATTTTTCAAATGGTTGTGTTGATTTTTAAAAAAGACCACACTACCTAGGTCACAATGAAACAGATGTAGCAACAGATTATTTTTTTCCTGTATTGCAACAAACATCTGAATATTTCGGATTATCAAAAAAGATTCTGTGCATTGGTTGTTGACTGGATTTTGTGATATGGATGCTGCTCACAATAAAGGAGGCAGATTAACATGATTTTACAGGGGCAGGGTTTATGCAGATGAAATGACTGGAGAAGTCCTGCATATGTCACCTGAGAGAGAAGTCTGTCATTTTCACCTGAAGGTCCAGTTTTTACATTTTTCTTAAACATAACATTTTTTAAAAGAAATATAATTAAAAAGTATGAAGAAAAAGAAACATACACAGATAAATTGTTCACAATAAGATCTATAACATGCAATTAAAATAGATATGGTGAATATTCATTTTATGCCGAATTTAAAGAGTTCTATAATATAGTTTTTTTTTTTCACTACATAAATATGACATACATTTTACACACAAAGTTGCCATTTACCTTGTCTATTTTTGCTCCACTAGTGAAAATAGTTACAACAAGGCAAAAGCAACTGCAGTGTCTGTGCAACAGAAGAGGAAATTTATTCCTGAACAAATCAGTGTTCTAAAAGAAGTAGTTGAATGAATGATTCAATAACTTGCTCATAAAAACCAGCCAATTGTCGCCGCCTACTGGCATAAGATGTAGCCTGCAGAAAGAGTGGCCGAAAAATCCCTTCCAATAATATACTGACTGACAATCAAATTTAAGGAATGGAACAAACTGTTATAATTATAATTAATAATTACATTATCATTTAGCTTGTGATAATCAACTGAATAGGCATGATCTGACTTAAACTGCTGATTAGCATCCTGGCATTGAAATGTCTTCACAATAGAAAAGAGATGTGATAAACTGTGCTCATTACAGATTCAGTAATGAGAACAGAGTAAAAACAACACTGATTTGAATATTTTAATTGTTTACTGATTTAGCCATGATCCTTTTGGGCAGTGGTGTATGAAATCTTAAAACCAATCAGTTACATGAGAAACCTTGCAAGACCTCATAGAGGCACAAGCTGGTGGTCCATCTCGATGAACTAATAATGCATGTTTTCAGAACATTTAATCTAATACTGCGTGGGAGGAGGTTAATGAATGTGAACCATTTTTTTTAGAGCTGTTATGAATCAGCTAAAAGGGGCATTACCATTTATCATGTAGTCCCATGGGGGTGGTACATGCATCTAAACATAAGGCTAGTAAATCAGAGCAGACAAGAAGGTTTTAAATGAAATCTATTTTTTTTGCACCAACGTTGTCTTAAATGATGCACTTTTTTTCCCTGCTATTGCATTTACCATATAGTATGCTGATAATGCTGTTAGCAACACTAGAGTGAAAGCCTCAGTCATGCAGATTTGTGCTCTACAACATCAGAAAAATAAAGACTTTGCTTTACTTGCAGCATTCTTTTTATAATAAGCGTTTATAATAAGAGTTTATAATGACATTTCTCATATTTAGAACAGAGTCATACCCAGCATTTTAACATTTTAACACAGAGAACTAAACTCAAATCTCAACCTCTGTGAGTGCTCATCTCTGACCCAGTCCTAATTAAGAAGACCTGACCTGGGTTGTCTTTCACTCCATCCATTTTTATAAGCCTCAAATGAAAGAACACTGACCTCTTGTTCTCTAATGAAAAGTAAGCATAGCAACCGGTGACAAAGGCAAACACCATCTGCTCAGGATCAGCCTAAATGAATAAAGATCCACAAAGAAAAGGAGCAACTCATATAAGCCAATTCAATACAGGATGTCAGTTTAGTCTTGTTCTTGTTTCCTATTAATATTCAATAAATAGCAATATTATATACTCGACTCAGTTCAACATACTCCTGGTATTGTCAAAAGACATCTCGAAGGGTTAAAAAAAAACATAATTTGTAACTGCTTGGGATGCTGAGCAGTTTTGATAGTGCCAGAGACACATTGGTAAAATAAAAAAAAAAAAAAAAAAAATATTATTCAGCTTTTATTAAAAATAAAAAAACAAAAACAAGTTCATTGAAAAGTTGTTGTTGTTTTGTAATTGTCTTCATTAGTATGCATAACAAAGTTTATATTTTGGAACAGTACAAGATAAGGCCAACTGTGCTCCACTGCAATCTGAAAAAGGACTGTGATAGAATCTTAAGCTCTGAGAACCGACACAATGCTGAATCAGTATTCTACAACCGTTTGCTCTCGATTGTTCCCATTCTCCTCCTGTTAGCCTCTGGACAAATGGCACTCAGGGGCATGAATGATCAAATCAGTGCTAATGACTCTTTCTGCTGAAGTGTCATTAGACCAGCCAGAGCAAAGAGGGAGTTCTGACGAGACAGAAATATCATGCAGGAAATTGAATGGGACATGGAGGACAAATGCATAAAGTAATTCAATTGGCCCAGAAAATATGACCGTTGGTAAAACTGACATAAAACTATTGAATGTGAAACAGAGATTGGAAAATGACCCACCTCCATGTTTTATGATGATTTTATGATCTGTCACGGGTGTTTTGGTTTTGTGTTCATGTTTTTGTTTTCATGTCTTTTATTTTGTAGTTCGATTCATGTTGCTTGTTTGTGTCATGTTTCCCTTGCTCCTCATGTTCTCCCTTAGTCCATGTGTCATGTTCTTATTGGTTGGTTATAGTCATGTGGTTTTCTGAGTTTATTCTGTCATTGGTTCTCTTGTTCCTTGTGTCACTTCCCCATTGGTTGTCCTAGTCATGTGTTCCATCAGTTCTTGTATTTATAGCCATTGTCTTCCCCATGTTCCTTTTGTCATGTATTATCAATGTAACCTGCTGTCGGTGAGTTGTTTTGTCAAGCTTCACAGTCATGTTCACGTTCACGTTCATGTTTGAATTTTGGATTATTCTTATTAGTGATGGCGAGATGAAGCCTCATGAAGCATTGATGCTTTTCAGCCAAGTGGTTCACAAAAGGGTTCATTTCTCGAGGCTTCATTTGCTCACAATACCACCTGGTTGTCAAAGAGTGTAAAACAAGTAGACACATTACAGATGACCTGATGTGATACTTTATTTTGCGGCAGTTATGGCTTAGAAATAACAGTGAAGAAAAAACACACATTTCCACAAAGACTTAAATATTTATTTGAATGTAATGTGTATTTTTTTGTTGTATATAATGACGATTGTATAACATAACTTTGTAATAAACGTATTGGCTTTAAATGAATGGGGCTATTAAATGAATGTAATAAATTCTTTGGTCATTATATGCTGGAGGGGATATATTATTCTAAAACCACACAATCTGTGGTGATCTCATGGGTTTATATATCTGTCAAAATATCGCGCCAAGATTTGAACCGCATCCAGTCGAACCATTCGAACCAGTCAGGCAAAAGCGAGGCTTCAAACATCATCAATGACGTCACTGATCTAAAACGATACAAGCTTCGATACGCGCTTCACTGAAAGCTTTCGGGATTTCCCGATACACGCTCCGAAGCCTCGGCACAGACTGTAACATCACTAATTCTTATCAAAACTGCACTTGGGTTCTCACTACGCTCACCTCCAGTGGACTCCCTTCCGTTACAGTCCCAATGTGCATCCCATCCATCCCAAATAGTACGTGAGATTACAATATGTGTGACCCAAAGCATAGTATGTTGATGAGAGTATGCCAAAAGTCCCTGGATGGTCTACCATTTCTGGTAGATTTTCGAAGTGTGGAGCTGCGTCCCAGTTCACCTACTTATACTACACCCTAAAAGTATGTACTCTTTTTGTGAAGAAAAAGTACATACTTTTGAGTGTGTAGCAGAACAGTAGACAAGCTTTGGGATATCACATCATACAATTGTATCTTTGCTCTGTCGCATCCTGTCACACATCCTGTCACTGTAAACTGGCCTGTCATCATCAATCATCAGTTAAAATCCTCCACATTTCATTTTCTACTGTATCCAAGAGAAATGCAGTAGCATGTTGATCTGCAGTCTCAGGTCTTTCATGTGGAGTGTAAGGCAGCCCACTGAGGCAAGTTGCAGAAAAACCCATGTGCAGTTTTATTTACATTAACAAACAAACAAAATACAAAGGCTTGGCTTGGCTCAGCTTAAAACATAAAACTCACCAACAGTGGTTACACGGACAATACTAGACAAAGACACATGGCAAATATAAGCACCGAATGCCAACAAAACAGACTGCCTGCGATCTGCAAATCCGGCGTCGAACTGGGTCTTGTTTACAAAGCATTCATCACCGAAATTCCGGGAACAAACAAACATACATGCACAACTCCGTTGCTGCCCCGGAAAAACAAACTTCATCCACTGTTCCCTTAACGCTGGGTTCTTTGGGAAGCTGAAAAAATGTAATCTTTCCATCACAACCAAAAACACACTCCTTTGGTGACATTGTTGAAAAATCTCTCGGCTTCCGTAACCCGAACAAAGCACGTTGATGGGCATGCACTTGCTCTTGCTCAGGGTGATGCGTGTGTGCATGCTTCTCAGGGAGAAGTGCCCATACAAGGAATTCCACACTATATTACATGATAAAGGGCCATACTCTAAAAAAAACTCTCCGAAACCCGAAGTAGTGTATTTGGCAGAAATACTCCATCATATGTCCAACTCGTGTTTTAAAACTTTGGCCATGTTTAGCATGAGAATGCAACTCTTTGAAAGTGTAAATAAGTCAGAATGCATGAAATAGCATTAATATTTTTAGTGATATTTGTAAATTGTCTTTCTAAATGTTTCGTTAGCATGTTGCTAATGTACTGTTAAATGTGGTTAAAGTTATCATCGTTTCTTACTGTATTCACGGAGACAAGAGCCATCGCTATTTTCATTTTTAAACACTTGCAGTCTGTATAATGCATAAACACAACTTCATTCTTTATAAATCTCTCCAACAGTGTAGCATTAGCCGTTAGCCACGGAGCACAGCCTCAAATTCATTCAGAATCAAATGTAAACAATATAACAGTATACAATACTCACATAATCCGCCGCATGCATGCCGCATGAATGACGAACACTTTGTAAAGATCCATTTGAGGGTTATATTAGCTGTGTAAACTTTGTTTATGCACTGTTCAAGGCAAGCGCGAGCTCCGTGGGCATGGAGCACGAGAATTAAAGGGCCAGTATCCCTGAATCGGCTCATTTATAATGATGCCCCAAAATAGGCCGTTAAAAAAATGAATTAAAAAAAATCTATGGGGTATTTTGAGCTGAAACTTCACAGATACATTCAGGGGACACCTTAGACTTATATTACATCTTTTTAAAAAAAAGTTCTAGGGCACCTTTAATGACTAATAACTTAACTGATCTTTATAAAAAGTCCACATTGTTATTGTAGTTGAAATATAACATGGATAACATAATTTTTTTTTTATCAGGTTAAACTGATTATTAGTCATTCAAATTTTTATCTAAACCTCTCACCATCGGTCGCGCATATCCACCATATTTTGTAGTTTTTTTTTTAGTTTTTTTTTAGTTTACTCATGTTTGTATTTCTGAAATGAATCCTCCTCCAAAGCGCAATGGGTTGTGGGCATTATTAGCCTTTATAGTGTGCACAGAACCACACTTCGAAAATCTACTGGGAATAGTAGACCATCTGGGGACTTTTGACGTACTCTTTTCAACATACTATGCTTTGGGACACACTTATTGTAATCTCACATACTATTTAGGATGGATAGTTATAGACATTGGGATGGAGGGTGGATCTGTGCATAATGGCTAATATTGCCCACAACCCATTGCGCTTTGGAGGAGGATTAAGAACTAAAAACATGTGCGTGACCTACAGTTAGGCTAAGTAGAGAGGTTTAGATAAAGGGGTTTGAGTGACTAATAATCAACATTTAACCTGATAAAAATATTTATTTAAATGTTATCCGTGTTATATTTCATCTGCAACAACAATGTTAACTTTTATAAAGATCCGTTAGGCAATTAACTTTTAAATACATCATTACGTAAACACATGAGGAGAATTCTCCACATGAAAGGCCATCGTCTGGCAGATCAACATGCTACTTCTTTTCTCACTAATATGATAGGAAATTAAATTAAATGTGGAGGATTTTAACTGTGACAAGATGATTGACAGGCCAGTTTACACTGTAACTATGCGACAGAGTGTCACAATTTAATGTTGTGATAGTATGTCCCAAAGCTTGTCTAGTCTTTTGCTACACACTCGAAAGTACTTTTTCTTCACAAAAAGAGTACGTACTTTTAAGGCGTAGTATAAGTAGGCAAACTGGGATGCAGCAATCTACAGTGCATAATTATTATGCAAGCTGATTTTCTGATCATATTTTTTTCCAAGCACATTTTACCAATTCCAAACCACATCTTAAAAACTACGATTAAATTTGTATTTAATCATTTATAAGTGATATATAACTGTTTGTAAAGGCTGGAAGTGAAAAACACCTTTCACCTATTCAGGTGTGCATAAATATTAAGCAGGTTTTCTTTTACAGATAAAATAAGCCAAAAAAAGAGATTTAACAGACTGAAATGTCAAAAAATATTAAATGCCCATTAGAAGGAAGCAATACTAATGCAATACTAGAATTTGCAAAGTTAAGGCATGACCACTGGACAGCAAAACGCTCAATGGGTCAGACCAAAACAGGTGGAGAAGAAAAGACACATGTTAATGGCAAAATAATTAAGAATTATGGTGAAGAATTATGTGTGAAACCATCAGGAAGCCTTTAGTCTCCAGCGCCACCATTTTCCAGAACTGCAACTTACCTGGAGTCTCCAGAAGTGCAGGTGTCAGATTCTCAGAGACTTAGAGAGAATTTATCTTCCAGAATCTGGTAGTAAGATTTGGGGGTTAATTTTTAGTTCATCTCCTATCCCGAAAAGTCCTCAAAGCTCACCCTCATTTCGTTCCACACCTGTAAGACCTTCATTCATCTTCGTAACACAAATTAAGACATTTTTGATGAAATCCGATGGTATCTGAACCATACATAGGCAGCAACGTCATTGCACCTTTTGAGGTGCACTCAGTGCAGCCCTTCCTTGTTTACGTCCGAACACCGGCTCATTATTGGTCGACTCTTGCGTCAGCATCACATGCATGCGTTGTGGTGCTCACAAGTTCAGCTTCGGCCAATACTAACGTAAACACGGAAGCCTGCACTGAGTTCGCTACGTATGACAATGGTCAAATTGTTGAATAAAGTTGTTATTTTTGTTTTGTTTTTGCGCACAAAAAGTATTCTCATTGCTTCATAACATTAAGGTTGAACCACTTTAGTCACATTGTATATTTTAACCATGTTTTTACTACTTTTCTGGACCTCAAAAGGTGCAATGATGTTGCTGCCTATGTGTGGTTCAGATACCCTCGGATTTCATCAAAAATATCTTAATTTGTGTTCTGAATGAAGGTCTTACAGGTGTGGAACGACATGAGAGTGAGTAATTAATGACAGAAATTTCATTTTTGGGTGAACTAACCCTTTAAGGCCTCCGCTCTCTAGAGCTCCGACCAGAATAACAGTTGCCAGTTATAGGCTTTCTGTGAGCCTCCTTGCAAGATATCATGTGTGTGAAGCGTTGTTAGGCCTCCTCTCGATAAGAGTTGTTATGCTGAGGCCTCTGCTTCTGGAGCCCGGCTTTTATTTGCTAAGTTGTCAGGCTCTCTGTGATCCTCTGTGGCTAAATTTGAGCGTCGTCAGGCCTCCTCTCACTGAGAGAGTTATTTTTATTGAGGCCTCCGCTTTCTTGAGCTCTTTCATGATAGCAGTTTTGAGTTGAAGGCTCTCTGCAAGCCTCCTCGCAAGATGTCCCTTGTGTGAACATTGTTAGGCCTCCTCTTGATTGGGGAGTTGTTATGCTGAGGCCTCTGCTCCCAGAGCTTGGTGATTATTTGCTACGTCGTTAGGCTCTCTCTTTATTGAGGTCTCCGCTATCTAAAGCTCTGCCAGGATAACAATTATGAGTCGATGGCTCTCTGTGAGCCTCCTCGCAAGAAATCCTAATATGGAATGTGGTTAGGCCTCCTCTCGATAGGAAAGTCATTATGTTGAGGCCTCCACTCCTAGAGCTCGTCAGACTCAGGCTCTCTGTCAGGCTTTCTGTGAGCCTCCTTGGCTAATATGAGCATCATCAGGCCTCCTCTTGTTTTAGAGAGTTGCCTTATTGAGGCCTCAGCTCCCTAAAGCTCTGCTAGGACAACAGTTTTGAGTTGAATGCTCTCTGTGAGCCTCCTCACATGATATCCTGAGTGTGGTTTGTTATTAGGCCTCCTCTCATGCTGAGGCCTCCGCTCCTAGAGCTTTGCTATTATTTGCCAAGTGTTCAGGCTCTCTGTGAGCCTCCTTGGCTAATATGAGTGCCTCCACTCATTTTAGAGAGTTATTTTTCTAGAAGCCTCTGTTCTCTAGAGCTCCACCAGGCTAGTACTTGTGGGTTGTAGGCTTCTTGCAGATATCTGGTGTGTGGGACATTTTTAGGCCTCCTCTCAATTTAGAGAGTTGTTTTCTAGGCCTCTGCTCCTAGAGCTCAGCTAGGCGGTAGGATAGTATGCTTGGTAGTTAGGCTCTCTTGGAGCCTCCTTGGCTACTTAAAGTGTTGATAGGCCTCCTCTGAATCTGAGAGGCATTCTATAGGCCTCCACTCTGCGGAGCTTCGTGGGCCAGCTGACCCGTCACTTCCCTTGGGTTAGAGTGTTGCCAGGCCTCTTGGTGAAGCCTCTGCTCTCCAGGGCTGCTTTTAGAGGAGTTGAGTATTTTAAGCTCTGCGTGAGCCTCATGGAAGCTGGCCTAAATATGAACGTAGTTAGGCTTCCTCTCTTTTTAGAGTTATCCTATTGAGGCCTCCGTTCTTGAGAAGCTCTGACCTATGATTGTTGCTGGTGTGCCTTAGGGATGAAGACTCTTTGAGTCTTTGACTTAGCTCAGCCAATAAGGCACTCATCCCTTCAGCATGGCAGCATGGGTATTCCGTTCCCCATAGGGACCCGTAGAGGATGCACTGTGAGTTCCCTTTCGAAAGGGAACGTCTCAGGTTACGCATATAACCATGGTTCCTGAGAATAGGGAACGAGACACTGCGTCCTTTTGCCATGCTTCAGGCATTCCTGCTCTGGTCTCCTTCAGACAAGAAGTGGATGACTTTATTCACAAGTGCCCTTTTATACTCACGGTCGCACCAGTGATGAAGTCAATGTCAAGTTAATTGTCGTGTTTAGACTCACGCTTCAGACACCTGGCATGCTAGAGGCATTACCCATAGCGACTCCTAGGGGACGCAGCATTTCATTCCCTATTCTCAGGGAACCATGGTTACATGTGTAACCTGAGACGTTTTTTCTCTTGCAAATTCCACCATGTAAATAGCTATAGTGCGAGTGCAACTGGTTTTTAAAGGGAATGGGAGATGAGACTCTGATAGGTTTATTGCATGTTACGCCCAAAACACACCCATTACTCATTAAGAGAATAGGGACAACCCTTTTAGACCATGCGGCGGGTACGGCGACCATTTTTTCCATCATTAAACTTGCGCAGTGCGCTTTAGACTATGCGCTTAGGTCGTTAATATAAGGCCCAATGTTTTTGTCAATCACAGAACACTGAACAGCCGATGCTTGTGTTCAGCACTGGAATATGACACACTATGCTCCAAAGCATGTTTACAGTCATTGTTCACACAGTGCATATCTCAAAGGTGACAGAATCAACAGAAGAAGATGAAGAAAATAAATAAAAAGCTGATGAAATAATTTCTGCTGCAATAAATCCACTCAAGATTGCTTGATATGTGAGAGCACAAGAGAAAGTGAAAATCCTTGCAGATTCACCTTTGGCACAAGCAATTAACCTTGCTGCAAAGTCAAGAATTTTATCTTTTTCAATCACAGTTAGAGAAACTCACCATAGATCAGTGCTTCAATGCCGAAAGTAAAGATTATAAAAAGATGTTGACCCCAAAGGGAATACTACAAATCAATTACTCCAGTTCAGTACCAGTGATAACTACAGAAAACTGGAGAAAACCATGACTGGTGGCAAGAACACAGCCTAATGCTGTGACCTCAAAGGAATTAAGCATTACTTTATTATATACATAGTCAGTGGAACAATCTAAAGTAATCTGAGTCTTACTTCAGAGAGTGTTTGCATTGAGTACTGCCTCTAAAAATACCAGAGATCAATGGGTGAAACAATATGGCTCAGAGTAAAAAGAGGCACATCAATGACACTTCAAGGGCTCTGGAACATTAGGGATAAATTCAGACAGTCAGTCAGTCCTGTTCAGAGTGCTAAATACATTTATGCTCACATGCAATTCCAGAGATTTTATAACTGGAATTTATTGCATTCATAAGGGAGATTCACAACTGAATTTTGGGTGGCAGGAAATAGAGACACAACTCCTGGTAAGAGCTTGGGCAGAAGAGAAATAACTTGACAGAGCTGGAGAGATTATGCATATCTGAGAGGATGAGAGCAGCGAGAGCTGCCCAGAATAATTTAGAATAGAAATGAGAATAAAAATTAAATCCTTATTAATTATGCAACATAAAGTCTTGATATTTACTGTTACTATGGATTCAACCATTACTCATAGTCTGATTCATAAAGGGGACTAACTTTGGATATCCCCAAGGAACACCTAGGTGAGACAATCAATGGAAAATTAACAAGAAAACTGTTTATCTTCGTAACACAAATAAAGATATTTACATTATTCTCATAATTTTTGTCTTTCTATTGAAAGTCCACACAATCAAAACTTTCATGCATGAAGACATCACAAAATTAACCCATATAAATCATGCAGTATAATTTGTGTAACAAGTGATTTTAGGAGACACAGTTAATGATGAACAGATTTATTTTAGACTAGGGATGTGCCCGAAACCGAATTCTTTATTCAGAAAGTATAATAGAAGAAAGAAAAATGGTAGACACAGCCACTCCTCATGTTTTCTGGATAACAGTTAAGCCAGGGGATAGCACAATATTTTACATAAATCTCTAAAATTACTATGCTATAATGACTGTGTGAATTTTAGATAATCCATAATTTAATATGAGAATAAATATGTTTGTCAACATTGACTGTATGAACATAGCCAATATTACGAGCGGAATTCTAATATTCACAGCCCCATTTCATTTGCACCCAATGAATACTGTAAATACTGAGAGGGGTAAAAGATTGACATAAACACCTGTAGGGACAGAGACTAAGTGGAACCCAGAGAAAATCTGTCATAGATCAGCCAGCATGTTTATCAGATCTTTCATTTTCTTTAAAGAGTAGTTTTGCAATGGTCTAATTTAAATTAACTCAAATAATAATGAACCCCAGAGGAGATCACCAGAATGGACAGTTTAATAATGCATTATCCATTTAAAAATACATGCAATAATACAGAGCTTCTTCCAGCACCAGAGCCAGAACATGTGCCAGATAAAAGAGAGAGCAAATATATCTCCTAACAATGACAAATAATTACATTGACCAGCATTGGATTAATTCTCTGCAAAAAGCAGGAGTTTAATCACCCTCTCTCCAAAACCTCTAAAACATACATTTCAGTAGGGAACAAAAAGTAATAGTTCAATCAAAGTTGCATCTGCACAGTAAACACAGAAATACCTATCAATATTTCCATCGATCTCAGACAAACACAGAAACACTGGCACACAGACTAAAAGAAAGAAGATAACCTCAATCAGACGCAGCGCAGCTTATCACACACGAGTCACTTAAGAGCCTGCCAGAATAATGCCTGAATCCCAATCAATATTACATATCTGTTTGTACAGTTTCCTTCCATAAGCTCCAAACTGCAAAACACAACACCCTCTGGGTAACACTATAACCAACACAGCCCATGAGCGTGATGCGAAAGAACAGCTGAGTGTGGCAGATTTAAAAAAGATTATTTTTATACACACTCAAAAAGCTGCTTTGACCAGCATACAAATGTTCATTGAACTGGTAACAACATCATTCTCACATTTTATAAATATATAAATGCATTTTACGTCTGGCTGAGCAGCAATCTACCAAGCCCCAGAGCTCAGGCATAAAATCACTCACCATCATAAATTAAATTTGCCACTGGGGTGTTAATAAATCTTGCAGTAAGGTTTCACTTCACATGTGTCAAAGTTTCGAATAAAAAAAAAATTAGATCACCTAAAATTCTCCTGATGGACTTTCATGTTACATCCATCAGCAGAGGCCAAGGAGCCGTATACAGCTCTGATCATCAGTTACTCCACTTACAAATACTTTCAACTCAAACAAGCAAAGCAACATCATATAAACAAAATTGTTTGTCCCACATCCCATCTGACCCATCTAGCAATTTAAAAGTAAAGTGTGTAATTATTGCACCACTAGAGGCACCTAACAGAGATATTGTGTTTACATTAAATTGGGATAGCCAATAATATTTTAAAATAAAAATGACATCAGCTTTAATGATCACGGAAATAAACTAGCCTCTGGTTCATTGTAATACAAAGCATCACTCATATTGGCAATAGTCTCTGTCTCACACTATGTTTAATAATTATTCAAGGACTTTATGCCTGTTATTTAATTGCTCCTAGCATTTCCCTTCTTTCAGTGAGTTTTATTTATGCATTCATACGTCTGCTACAATATGTAAATGTTTCGCTGCTAGAGGTTGCTTATTCAAAACAAAGGCGTAGCTTGATGACACCTTGATTTCACAGAATCATGGGATGTGTTGGCTTCATGTCTACAGCTGGTGAAAAAGAATCGGGAAGGCAGAAATTATGTTCACGATGATTATTAACGTTACTGTAGTATGAAGCAGAGCAGGACTGAGTGCTGTGCGAGCAGAAACGAGGCCGCTGGAGCGATTGCTAATGAGAGAAGAGTGAGACACATGTCTCGATAGCAGTGGAACTTTTATTATGCCGCAGTCGCCGCTTCCGCTTCTTCCGGTCATTCGTATGTGGGGTAAAGCAGCACTGTATTATCATATTAGATATATTTGTGTGTTGTTATAGTGCTACTCTGTGTTCGCTCGGCAGCTGATATGAGACACTTGATGCACACTGCAGTAAGCTAGATCAATATTAGGCATTGTAAAACATAGTACTAGCTGTAAATCAAGAGTTTTACTGTGTTTAGCTATATAACATCAATAGTTGTTGATGAATGTATACTGTACATCCAAACAGTTGCTCACCTGTCTAATAAAACACATAATATATTAAAGTGTCTAAAATAAAACCGGAACCCGAGGGTAATGCGGGTATGATGTCATTGATAAGCGACGCATGGACACATCCCGAGTCCTGGTTAAAATTTGTTTATTTCTCTGGATTTAAAGGTGCCCAAGAATGCTTTTTCACAAGATGTAATATAAGTCTAAGGTGTCTCCTGAATGTGTCTGTGAAGTTTCAGCTCAAAATACCCCATAGATTTTTTTAAATAAATTTTTTTAACTGCCTATTTTGGGGCATCATTAACTATACACTGATTTTTTCAGTCGCCGCCCCTTTAAATCGCGTGCCCCCTGCCTCACGAGCTCTCGACTATATTACAGCGCATTTACAAAGTTCACACAGCTAATATAACCCTCAAATGGATCTTTACAAGATATTCGTCATGCATGCTGTGTGCATACATCGAATCACGTGAGTAAAGTATTTATTTTGATGTTCACATTTGATTCTCTATGAGTTTGAGGCTATACTCTATGGCTAAAGCTAACATTACACACTGTTGGAGAGATTTATAAAGAGTGAAATTGTGTTTATGAATTATACAGACTGCAAGTGTTTAAAAATGAAAATAGCGACGACTCTCGTCTCCGTGAATACAGTAATAAACGATGGTAACTTTAACCACATTTAACAGTACATTAGCAACATGCTAACGAAACATTTAGAAAGACAATTCACAAATGTCACTAAAAATATCATGCTATCATGGATCATGTCAGTTATTATTGCTCCATCTGCCATTTTTCGCTGTTGTTCTTGCTTGCTTACCTTGTCTGTGCACAGATCCAGGCGTTAATACTGCCTTTCCTTGTCTAATGCTTGAACATGGGCTGGCATATATGGAAATATTGGGGCCGTACACCCCGACTGTTACGTAACAGTCGGTGTTATGTTGAGATCCGTGTGTTTTCCGGAAGTCTTTTAAACAAATGAGATTTACATAAGAAAGAGGAAGCAATGGGGTTTGAAACTCAATGTATGTCTTTTCCATGTACTGAACTCTTGTTATTCAACTATGCCAAGATAAATTCAATTTTTCATTCGAGGGCACCTTTAAACATTCTTGGAAGCATTTGGTATAATGTAAGTACACAAGTCAACAAAATATATAACATTGTTCTAGTGGTTTTGATGTTTTAATCCAAAAATTTTACATATTGTGCCTTTAAATCAATCAAATGTGAAAGTAAAGACATTTATAATGTTACAATAGATTTCAATTTCAAATGCTGTTCTTTTGAACTTTCTGCTTATCATTCGAAAAAAATATACATCATGGTTTCTAAGACTGGAGTAATTGCTACTGAAAATTCAGCATGCCAACATAGCAATAAATTACATTTCAAAATATGTTTAAATTAGAAAACAGTTCTTTTTAAGTCAAGTCAAGTCACCTTTATTTATATAGTGCTTTTTACAATGCAGATTATGTCAAAGCAGCTTTACAGTGATAACTGGTATATAATTTTTAATTCTCTTAAAGAAAATGGTGTCATTGTCCAGCTTAAGTTAATTCAGTATTGATTCATTCCGTTGTAAGAATCAATAATTATTAAAACATTGTTGAATATTAAATGTCAAGTGTCCCCAACTAAGCAAGCCAAAGGCGATGGCGGCAAGGGACCCAAACTCCAACAAGTGACATCAGGTGGCAAACAGGTGTTAAAATGGAGGAAAAAAACCTTGGGAGAAAGCAGGCTCAGTCGGGGGGCCAGTTCTCCTCTGGCCAACAGCGAACAGTGCGTGATTATGATTCAGGCAGTTTTCATAAGTCTGATTGGGATCGCAACAGTCAAAGTATTTATTCCATCTAGTTGGGGATCATATTCATCACAACGGTATGGGGCGGTTTGTTGAGGATCTGTGCCACTGGCTGTCGTGTCGATGAGGCCTTCACAGGGGATGATCTAGTTGACTCAATCTCTGCTGACACTTCAGGGCTGCGTTGTTGTCATGTCTAGGTGCAGGTCCTCGATCTCACCTGGATATGGCCCGGATCAGGCTGACTACTGTAAACCTCGGAATAAACAGAGAGACTAATATTAGCGTAGATGCCATTCTTCTTCTGATGTAACAAGTACATCTGGTGTTATAGGAAGTGTTCCCGGTTCTGGCTGACCTATTTTATGCAGCCTAACAATCCTTTAACGGATTTGAAAACATAAGTTGATAATGTGTTATGTGTATGCCAGGTTAAAGAGATGCGTTTTTAGTCTAGATTTAAACTGACAGAGTGTGTCTGTTTCCCGAACTATGCTAGGAAGATTGTTCCGGAATTTAGGTGCCAAATAGGAGAAGGATCTACCACCTGTGGTTGATTTTGATATTCTAGGTATTATCAACTGGCCTGAATTCTGAGATTGCAATAGATGTGAAGGACTATAATGCGTTAAGAGCTCGCTCAGGTACTGGGGAGCTAAACCATTTAGTGCTTTGTAAGTAATTAGCAAGATTTTAAAATATATACAATGTTTAACATGGAGTGTTGACAGAACTGGGCTAATATGGTCATACTTCCTAATTCTAGTAAGAACTCTAGCTGCTGCATTTTGTACGAGCTGTAGTTTATCAAATGAGCGGGGCAACCACCTTGTAGAGCGTTACAGTAATCTAGCCTTGAGGTCATGAACGCATGAACTAACTGTTCTGCATTTGTCATAGAGAGCATATGTCGTAGTTTAGATATATTTTTAAGATGGAAGAATGTGGTTTTACAAATGCTAGAAATGTGGCTTTCAAATGAAAGATTGGTATCAAAGAGCACACCCAGTCCAAGCAACAGTCCTAGTACTGAGCCTTGCGGTACTCCATATTGAACTTGTGATCGATATGACATCTCTTCATTTACTGCTACGAACCGATAACGGTCAGACATGCCAATGCAATTCCAATAATGCCAACATAATTTTCGAGTCTATTTAAAAGAATGTTGTGATCGATAGTGTCAAATGCAGCACTAAGATCCAGTAACACTGATAGAGAGATACAACAACAATCTGATGATAAGAGCAAATCATTTGTAACTCTAATGAGAGCAGTCTCAGTACTATGGTACGGTCTAAATCCTGAAAATCCTAAATCACGAAATCCTCAAATACCATTTATTTCAAAAAAAAATTAACATAGTTGTGATGATACTGCCTATTCTAGTATTTCTGACAGAAAAGGTAGATTCAAGATCGGCCTGTAATTGACTAATTCTCTAGGATCAAGTTGTGTTTTTTTAATAAGAGGTTTAAAAATAGCCAGCTTAAAAGTTTTCAGTACGTATCCTAGTGATAAAGATGAATTATTAAGTTGCAATATTTCAGAATGTTCTTGTTTTTACTGTATTTTAATCAAATAAATACAGTCTTGGTGAGCATAAGATACTTCTTTCAAAAACATAAGAATTTCATAAAAAATCAGTTTGCATTCAGAGGTGCTATCTGTCGTAATTTCACAAATAAAATGTTTCCAGTTCCAAGCCTGGTTTACTCGGTTTCAAGTGAGAATTCCATCTCAACAGCTGCTTATGAGCACTATTCATTTATAGTACAACTTTAAGCTAAGCTTTTAAAAACTCACAATGTATACAACAGTCTCTGGGCTCACAGCATCCCAGTCACCAATATTTTAACAATTCATAAAGATGAATCGCTGTCTGGCCAAATGAGATTTTGGTATGGAGATAAAAATTAGGATCATGTTCGTTGTTTGCTTTTGGCATTTGAAAAAGTGATTGGGACCCGAAATGGTCATGCGTGACAGCCAATTTAACAAGCAGATAGTGATGTTAATGTATCAGATCAAACCCTTTTGTATACATGTTTTATACTACATATGCTGGAGCAAAAAGGGACTGACCTTGAATGAGTGCAGAGGAAATGAACGACCAAAGAGCTTGGCTTTGAAAATATAAACGGTTGGCTACTCGCAACATTTGTTTCCAAGAACTCCATGTGTGCTATAGCTGTTAATGTGAAAAGCTAATATTGACATTACATAAGCAGACAGGCCTCTATTGGGTTACATGAGCGGGCAGCTGTTCTGAGAATCTGGCCAATTATGACTGCCAGCCAATGAGCCGCATCTGCAGGTAAGCTGCGCCACAAAAATCTCACTCCAACACATTGATTTGCTCAACAGTTCAATACATTTAACTTACAAATGTGTCTTTACATAGAACATTAGAAAATAATGCATGCCATCAAATGCATTTAAAATCTGGAAGAATAGATAAAGGTCATTAGCAGTGGCCTTATGTGTCAGCTTTCTGAGGGGCACCAATGGTGGCTCTTTCTTACTTGGTGCCTGATTCAAAGACACTTCCCAATGGCTCTTTAAATAAGTGTAAAAGGCTTGTTAATCTAGCAGTACAATTTTTGTTTAGTACGAAAATTGATTTACCAGATTTTTTTAAAACCATTTTTTTAAAACTTTTTTTAAAAATTGCAATTGACAGTCAGTTGAGTATTTTTTTTTTTTTTTTTTTAGTTATAACGGGTATGATTCTTCTTATAGAAGCATGTGTAGAGGCAAAATGTACAAATAGGCTATATGGATAAAATTCACAGCCACGATGTACAAAACACCACACAAAGACATAGAAGAAAATGAACAAAAACATTTTGGATCAATAAAACTTAAAAATAAAGGCCACACTGAAGATAGATATGCATTTCACATGTCGGCAAATCAAAATAAATCGGCTAAATTGCCTGTGCGAGCAAGCTTTAACTCTACAGCGCAACATCGATGCACCAATAAAAAACAATAAAAAATTAATTTACAGAATTGAATTAGAACAGAATATACCATTCTAATAAATAAAAATAAATAGGCCTAGTCTAATCAAGTCACAACTGCAAAATGCCTGAAGTGCAGGGGAAAATTCAAAAGAAAACACAAGCCACAAATAGTAGATAACCCAGTTCAGTGATCAATAGGCCTAAATAAATTAAAATTAAAGAAATTATTAAAATAACGATAGTAGATAGCCAGAATTGTCAACTTTGTCTTTTTAACTACAGAGGCAATAAACGCTAAACTGGAGTGGCAGCCTTTTTAGCTAAACATTCACAGCATTCAAAAATCAAATTAGAACTGACTGAAATGTTTTGAAATCACTTGTACTTTACCTGATTGAGAGAAAAAATCCAGTCTTTCACACGATCTGCCTGTGTCCGTTTGAGTCTTTTCAAATAGCGCAATGTTTTTATTACCTTTCTGGACATGGACAGTCTACCGTACGTACACTTTCAATGGAGGGACAGAAAGCTCTCGGACTAAATCTAAAATATCTTAAACTGTGTTCTGAAGATGAACAGAGGTCTTAAGGGTTTGGAATGACATGAGGGTGAGTCATTAATGACATGGGTGAACTAACCCTTTAACGTTGACCGGCAGAGGCGCGTCGCAGTGTTTGTCGTTGTTGAGTGGTAGGACATGAGCTGCTGGCACAACTTGCATATACGTGTTTTGGATCATTTTTTACCATTTCAAAGTGCATCCAATTCCACACTTTAGATTTTCTTATCCCAGATTTGGCAGCAGGGATTAAAGATTTAATCCCTGCCGCCAAGATGCCCTCTGTTAGTCACGGATCATGGAAGTGAAACTTAAAGGGTTAGTTCAACCAAAAATTAAAATAATGTCTTTTATTACTCACCCTCATGCCGTTCCACACCTGTAAGACCTTCATTAATCCTCGGAACACAAATTAAGATATTTTTGTTGAAATCTGATGGCTCAGTGAGGACTCCATAGCCAGCAATGACATTTCCTCTCTCAAGATTCATTAATGTACTAAAAATATATTTAAATCAGTCCATGTGAGTACAGTGGTTCAATATTAATATTATAGAGCGACGAGAATATTTTTGGTGAGCCAAAAAAAAAAAAAAACGACTTATATAGTGATGGCCGATTTCAAAACACTGCTTCAGGAAGCTTCGGAGCGTTATGAATCAGCGTGTCGAATCAGCGCGCCAAAGTTATGTGATTTCAGCAGTTTGGCGGTTTGATAGGCTACGCGATCCGAATCATGATTCGATATGCTGATTCATAACACTCCGAAGCTTCCTGAAGCAGTGTTTTGAAATCGGCCATCACTATATAAGTCGTTATTTTGTTTTTTTGGCGCACCAAAAATATTCTCGTCGCTTTATAATATTAATATTGAACCACTATACTCACGTGAACTGATTTAAATATGTTTTTAGTACCTTTATGGATCTTGAGAGACGAAATGTCATTGCTGGCTATGAATCGTCAACTATTCAGGGTCACCCCTAGTATACACACATTTTTGGTCAATACAGTTCACATTAGACCTAAATTGTTCATAACAAGATATACACATCTACACATTCATGCATTATTCTCAAGCAACCTATTAACAGGGAATTGTATCTGTTCGCTCAGTCAAGCAAAGTGCTTCACTATGCTTGCATGAATGATTCATTTACTAGCAGAGTGCTGGAGTAGCAGGTTTGATTCTGCTCTTTTTCAGAACAGATACAAACCAGAGCAACAAAACCTTGACTGCGACCTTGAATAACACAAGGTCTTTTTTTCCATATATAAACAACTTACGTCAAGCTACTCTTTAAAAAAGCAGTAATCTGCACTGCAAGCTACTAACAAAAAGTAACTAACTACACTATGCAACTAAATCTTCCCAAATATCTTGCTGTTCTGAATAAATGCAAATTTAAATAAAATTTAAAAATTAATTTAAAATGATGATTTTTTTGAATTAATAAAATAAGCAGAGGTCGATTCAGTGAAGTGAATATTTTCTTTTTGAATCATTCATTTATATAGGCCTTCCGAATTAACTGATTCGATAAAACAAATTAGTCTAGTATCCAACTCTACACATGAGAGAGATGACATTTCCCACTTGTTAATTATTGTACACCAAGTTTAATAGATACACTAGGTCTTCATAGAGGGGAGAATAACATAATAGTGAACAAAACCAAAGCGATTTTACAACAGAAGCTCAAAATCATGGAGCAGAGAATAAAAGGACAGTTCTGTGTGAGATTCACGTCAGTCACATCTTTGCCCCAGTTATGGAGACTCAGCTGCATATTTCCAAGTCCTTCCAAATCAAGCTGCTCATATTCCATCCATTCTCACAGATTTTGGACAAAAGGTAAGGATTATTAAAAATAATAAACATTTACATTCTAATAAACAACCATGTCGCTCTTTTCAAATTACAGTTCATAAATAGCCTGGAATGTTTTATTATTTTACTTCCCTCCTCTCCAAATATGAGTACAATGTAACAGTCTGGCTGAAGAGATCTTTGCCTAGCACACCACCTCTTAATAATTGAAGCATGTGTTCCATACATTGCCATCATAGTGTCATTGAGAAGGAGGGTGTGAGCAAAAGGAAGTGAGCTGGGAATACATTCTTGTAGGAATTGCACGCTTGTTGTGTTCCTCTTCATCAAATAATATATTTAAAGATTTCATTCATGATTATAACAACATCAGTAGGAGAAATCTCAAGGGAGGCATCCACAGTAAATGTATGTACATTGCTCCTCGGTGTGCTTAAACCTCTGTTAAAATGTAAAAAAAAAAAAAAAAAAAAAAAAAAAAGCATAACATGAAACTCATTACTTTTTGAAAAACATTATTTTAGTGGGCAATTGGGCTTTTTATGTATGTTGCCTGAAGGTAACGCTGTGCAAAAACGGAAAGAAAATAAGGCAGGGAAGGGTTAAGGGAATACACATCAGCACATTTGCTTCTTCCATCACATCCTCCTCCAAAAGAACAACACCTGGATTTATCAGCTGAATGTGTTGACCGAGCAACTAGAGAGAGTAAGTCACAGATAACACATACACACACACAGACACACACACACACACACACACACACAATGAGGTGTCTGGGGAGCCATGGTGATCTCTCCATCCTCAGATGATGATGATCACATAACGCTCAGTCTCTGGAGAACACATTCATTGGTTCCATCAATTGTGAGAAGGAAGACTGAGAAGGATCTCTCACATACATGACGCATGCATGCAGCAGGTCCTTATGTTCAAAAAACAAGTTAATACACACAGGGGTGATACTTCTATTAGGGGAAGCTTTCAGTAGGATTAATTAATAAATAAATAAATAAATAAATAAATAAATAAGAAATATTAATTTTTTATATATATATATATATATATATATATATATATATATATATATATATATATATATATATATATATATAGACTACCGTTGAAGGGTTTGGGGTCGATATGTTTTTTTTTACTGTTTTTGAAAGAAGCCTCTTATTCTCATCAAATGTAATTTATTCCTGTGAAAACAAAAGCTGAATTTTAAGCACTCATTACTTGGAACATCACTGTCACTTGATCCGTCAGAAATCATTCTAATTTGCTGATTTGGTGCTCAAGAAACATTTCTTATTATTATCAGTGTTGAAAACAGTTGTGCTGCTTAATATTTTTGTGGAAACCGTTATTCATTTTTTAAGGATTCTTTGATGAATGGAAAGTTCAGAAAAGCATTTATTTGAAATAGAAATCATTTGTAACATTATAAGTGCTTTCACAGTCTCGTTTGATCAGTGCATCCTTGCAAAATAACAACCGTTCTAGTTTAAATGGTAGATTATAATCATAATTTAAAAATGTAGTTTTAAATGTTTTAAAATATAAATGTATAAATATAAATGTTTGAAAGGTCAAAATTTTCTACAGACATGGACAGAATTGTTGGTACCCTTGATAAATATGAACAAAGATGACTGTAAAAATAAATCTGCATTGTTTATCCTTTTGATCTTTAATTCATAAAATTAGCAAACATCTAATCTATAATGCCTGATGAGTTTGGAGAACACCTGACAAGAGATCAGAAACCATTCTCATGCAGAATGGTGCTGCTTCTTTTCAGTTCACTCCACTCATTTTCTTTAGGGTTCAAGTCAGGGGACTGGGATGGCCATGGCAGAAGCTTCATTTTGTGCTCAGTGACACATTTTTGTGTTGGTTTTGATGTTTATTTTGGATCATTGTCCTGATGGAAGCTCCAACCATGGCCCATTATTGGATTTCTAGCAGAAGCGGTCAGGTTTTCATTTTTTATCTGTTGGTATTTGATAGAATCCATGATACCATGTATCTGAACAAGATGTCCAGGACCTCCAACAGAAAAATAGGCCCACAACATTAAAGATCCAGCAGTATATTTAACTGTGGGCATGGGGTACTTTTTATCCATGTGTGCACCAAACCCATCTGGTGGGTTTGCTGCCAAAAAGCTTTTTTTTTTTTGAGTTTCATCTGACCATAGAAGCCGGTCCCGTTTGAAGTTCCATTCTTGTCTGACAACTGAATATGCTGGAGATTGTTTCTGGATGAGAGCAGAGGATTTTTCTTGAAACCCTCCTGAACAACTTGTGGGGATGTAGGTGCTGTTTGATCTTTTTTTTTTTTTTCAGGCTTTCTGAGACTCAACTAATCTCTGCAATTCTCCAGCTGTGGAGAGTCTTTGGCCACTCACCTTTAGCTATTTTCTTACAGCCACTTTCTATTTTGTGAAGCTCAACAATATTTTGCTGCACATCAGAACTATATTCTTTGGTTTTACTCATTGTGATGAATGATTAAGGGAATTTGGCCTTTGTGTTTCCTCATGTTTATACTCCTGTGGAACAGGAAGTCATGGCTGGACAATTTCATGTTCATGATCACCCTGGTGTGCTAAAAAAAATGTAAATATAAATGGGAATATACTAAATAGATATTTTACTCTATTCTAGGGGTGCCAATAATTGTGGCCAATGTGTTTTAGAGAAAAAAAAAGAAAGAAAAAAAATCATGATGTGATTTCCCCCCCACTTTCAATTCTTTTCCTTCAATTAGATTTTTGCTAATTTTATGAATAAAGATCAAAAGGATAAACAATGCAGATTTATTTTTACAGTCATCTTTGATCATATTTATCAAGGGTACCAACAATTTTTTCCACATCTGTATATTAGGCTTCTGTTCTATCCAGACTTAAAATTGATGTTTTTATTTAGTCAAAAGTACCCCTAATTGAAGAATCACCCATATATGGACTACAGCAGCACACCCCTACACACATTATGAGCCACACACACACACAGGTTTGTTTTTGTGAATTGTGGGGACATTCCATAGGCGTAATGGTTTTTATACTGTACAAACCGTATTCTCTATCGCCCTACACTACCCCTATACCCTAAACCTACCCATCACAGTAAACTGTGCACATTTTTACTTTCTCAAAAAAACTCATTCTGTATGATTTATAAGCCTTTTGAAAAATGGGGACATGGGGTAATGTCCTCATAAGTCACACTCTCCTTGTAATACCCATGTCATTATAAAAATTTGTGTCCTGATATGTCACATAAAAACACACACACACACACATACACACACACACCTATATTACAAACAGGGGACTATCACTCTACACCCGCCAAGAGGGGACCAGTGTTTCTGGTCATTTTGAAGAAACAAAAATGACATACAAAATTTTCTTTTAAGGTCTTTTTTCATAATATAACTTCAAATAAGCATTTTTTTATTTTTTTAAAAATATGCCAAGAGGGGACCTGCAACTCTGACCGATGTCTACCTATCCAACAGGGGACCTCCATAGCCTGCAGTGGAGCTGTGTGTGTGAACAGTGAACTGGCAGTGAAGTCATTATGTAACTTTATATAATTATGTAATGTTCACACAGGCATAAAGGATCACAGTAGGCATGAACATTCACAATATACAAATAAAAAAAAGAATGGCCAAACCATCAGTTATTAAAAATTTTAAACGTTGAATTGCTTGAGGAAAAAACATTTGAATCAGTTTTAAATACAACGGGGGAAAAAATACAGTCAGTGAGATGGCAACAGTTCAAAAGCTAATGTTTTGGACATTACAGAAGAATATTTTCTTTAAGAAATGTATTCTCTGTTGTGGCTTCATACAGTATATGATCAGTCCACATATCCCATTTAAGCTTATTGTCAAGTATACCAAGATATTTATAATTTTGGACTGATTGTACTGGCTTCCTATTAATTAAAAAATAATTTATGCTCTCTAAAATTAATAGACATTCCCTTTGTTTTGGAGATGTTTAGAGTGAGATTTGATTCCTTGCACCAATTTAAAAAGATTGAGGACTGGACTGTGTTCCTCCTGCCCATCATATAAGAGACTCACTAGCCATGTTTCCACTGTTGAGCCAAAAACTTCAAAACTTGCTGCATTAAAAAATTGGCTCAATTAAATTATGTGAACTGAACACTGGCACTTCATTTCTTGAACCAACCAAAGATTTTCATGAAACAATCAACATAAAAATTAATTTTGACCTAAAAATAAATAAATAAATAAATAAATAAATAAATAAATAAATAAATAAATAAAAATCTTATTACAGTGTATTTTTTATGGCAAGAACTAAGTTCAAAAGTTTAAATCTAGCAGAAACAGGTATAAGGTAACAATTGCAGGTCACCATTTTATCAGGTTAGTGATTATATTAAACAAATGGATACTGGTCCCCTGTTAGATGGTGTGAAATGATCTGGTTGCTTTGCCAGCTCTTCAGTTTCATTCATTTTGACCTTAAAAATCTTTTTACAGTGTATTTTAATAACAAGAATAGGTGTTTTAGTGTTTTTATGAACATTGCTGCTACATTCAAAGATATACAGAATACAAAATTTTGCTAAATATAAAGGTATAAATATAAAAATATTATTTAACATCACTGAACAGTGAAATTTGATTTGATTAAACAACCTACCATCTGTTTGGTTGCTTTGCCATTTCAACAAAAACTAGGTTTTATGGGTTAAATCAAGCAGAAATAGCTCTTTAAGGTAACAATTGCAGGTCATCACTTTATACAGTGAAATTTGATTTGATTAAACAACATGCCTTTGGTCCCCTGTTTGATGGTAAATTGCGACATCTGTTTGGTTGCTTTGCCATTTCTTACCATCACAAACACACTAAATATTTTGGAGGTCAGATCTCAAAATTTTATGTTGACTTGTTGCATTGCTGCAAAATTGTCAGTTATCTCAATTAAATTATGTGAACTAAATGTCTTTTAACACTGACACTTTAGCTGAACCAACTGAAGATTTTCAATGCAACAATCAACATAAAACTGAGTTTTGACCTTTAAAATCTTTCTAAATTGTATTTTTATGGCAATATCTGGTGTTTTAGTTTTATTATGAACATTGCTATTACATTCAGAGATATGAAACATTGCTAAAAGTAAAGGCAACCAAACAGGTGTCACACTTTACCATCTAACAGGGGACCACCGTTCTTTTGTGTAATGAAATAACTATTACATGCACATTTTGCTGCTGTTTACCTTTACCATTTAACTTGATTGGAAATGGGCATGGAATAAAAAAAAATGGTAACATATTGTGGTAACCTGTTATTGTAATGGCAAATTAACTAATTTTGTTGAAGTCAATAATTAAACCTTACTAAACCAACCTAAATACATACATTTTTTACCCCAGAAAAAGTTTTATGGGTTAAATCAAGCAGAAATAGCTCTTTAAGGTAACAATTGCAGGTCATCACTTTATACAGCGATTTTTGATTTGATTAAACAAAATGCCTTTGGTCCCCTTTTGATGGTAAATTGTGACATCTGTTTGGTTGCTTTGCCATTTCTTACTATCACAAACACACTGTAAATATTTTGGAGGTCAGATCTCAAAATTTTATGTTGACTTGTTGCATTGCTGCAAAATTGTCAGTTATCTCAATTAAATTATGTGAACTAAATGTCTTTTAACACTGACACTTTAGCTGAACCAACTGAAGATTTTCAATGCAACAATCAACATAAAACTGAGTTTTGACCTTTAAAATCTTTCTAAATTGTATTTTTATGGCAATATCTGGTGTTTTAGTTTTATTATGAACATTGCTATTACATTCAGAGATATGAAACATTGCTAAATGTAAAGGCAACCAAACAGGTTTCACACTTTACCATCTAACAGGGGACCACCATTCATTTGTGTAATGAAATCATTATTACATGCACATTTTGCTGCTGTTTACCTTTACCATTTAACTTGATTGGAAATGGGTATGGAATAAAAAAAAATGGTAACATATTGTGGTAACCTGTTATTGTAATGGCAAATTAACTAATTTTGTTGAAGTCAATAATTAAACCTTACTAAACCAACCTAAATACATAAATTTTTACCCCAGAAAAGGTTTTATGGGTTAAATCAAGCAGAAATAGCTCTTTAAGGTAACAATTGCAGGTCATCACTTTATACAGTGATTTTTGATTTGATTAAATAAAATGCCTTTGGTCCCCTGTTTGATGGTAAATTGTGACATCTGTTTGGTTGCTTTGCCATTTCTTACTATCACAAACACACTGTAAATATTTTGGAGGTCAGATCTCAAAATTTTATGTTGACTTGCTGCATTGCTGCAAAATTGTCAGTTATCTCAATTAAATTATGTGAACTAAATGTCTTTTAACACTGACACTTTAGCTGAACCAACTGAAGATTGTCAATGCAAAAATCAACATAAAACTGAATTTTGACCTTTAAAATCTTTCTAAATTGTATTTTTATGGCAATATCTGGTGTTTTAGTTTTATTATGAACATTGCTATTACATTCAGAAATATGAAACATTGCTAAATGTGAAGGCAACCAAACAGGTTTCACACTTTACCATCTATCAGGGGACCACCGTTCAATTGTGTAATGAAATCACTATTACATGCACATTTTGCTGCTGTTCAACTTTACCATTTAACTTGAGTTGAAATGGGCATGGAATATAAAAGGTAACATATTGTGATAATCTGTTATTGTAATGGCAAATTAACTAATTTTGTTGAAGTCAATAATTAAACCTTACTAAACCAACTTATATACATTCATTTTTACCCCAGAAAAAGTTTTATGGGTTAAATTAGGAAGAAAGCATTTGTGATTAGGTTAAAATTTGGTAAATTTGGACAAACCATTGGGGAAATTTGAGCTGTGATGGATGGTTAAGATATCTCTGGATTACAGTCAGGACACTTTCCAAAGGGGAAATTTGAACTGTGTTGCATAGATAAGATATCTCCGGAAGGGGGATTAGGGCTGTGTGGCGCAGTTTGAGGTGTCTTGGCAAAAGAGGAGATTGAAACTTTGTTTATCAGTTTGAAGTGCCTTAACAGGTCGCTAGAGAGCGGTCCTGTCGTGTGAGGTTTAGATCCACTCTGACGGCAACAACAACACAAAACTCCCTAAGACTTCCTAGCTCTTCCATCCAGATAGCAAAATTATCTGTTTTACTGTTATTCCTTATGTTTTATCTTTATTATTCTTCTTTATGTAAAGCACTTTGAATTACCATTGTGTATGAAATGTGCTATACAAATAAAATTGCCTTGCCTTGCCTTGCCTTGCCTTAAATCAAGCAGAAATAGCTCTTTACGGTAACAATTGCAGGTCATCACTTTATACAGCGATTTTTGATTTGATTAAACTAAATGCCTTTGGTCCCCTGTTTGATGGTAAATTGTGACATCTGTTTGGTTGCTTTGCCATTTCTTACTATCACAAACACACTGTAAATATTTTGGAGGTCAGATCTCAAAATTTTATGTTGACTTGTTGCATTGCTGCAAAATTGTCAGTTATCTCAATTAAATTATGTGAACTAAATGTCTTTTAACACTGACACTTTAGCTGAACCAACTGAAGATTTTCAATGCAACAATCAACATAAAACTGAGTTTTGACCTTTAAAATCTTTCTAAATTGTATTTTTATGGCAATATCTGGTGTTTTAGTTTTATTATGAACATTGCTATTACATTCAGAGATATGAAACATTGCTAAATGTAAAGGCAACCAAACAGGTTTCACACTTTACCATCTAACAGGGGACCACCGTTCATTTGTGTAATGAAATCATTATTACATGCACATTTTGCTGCTGTTTAACTTTACCATTTAACTTGAGTGGAAATGGGCATGGAATTAAAAAAAAGGTAACATATTGTGATAATCTGTTATTGTAATGGCAAATTAACTCATTTTGTTGAAGTCAATAATTAAACCTTACCAAACCTTAAATATGAAGTTGAATGACAACTTAAATACATTAATTTTTACCCCAGAAAAAAGTTATATGGGTTAAATCAAGCAGAAATAGCTCTTTAAAGGTAACAATTTCAGGTCACCATTTTATACAGTGAATAGTGATTTTGTTAAACAAAATGTTTTTGGTCCCCTGTAAGATGGTAAAGTATGACACCTATTTAGTTGCTTTGCCATTTCTTACCATCACAAACACACTGTAAAGACTTTGGAGATATAGGGCCAGATTTAATAAAAAGGGAAAATTAGTGTGAGAGCTCAAAACCATAAAAGTGCTGATGGTAGTGGAAATTTCAGCGTGTGATCTACTGACGAAGCACAAATTAAAGAACACACTGACGCAGCTAGATCACTTCCATAATGACCAACGCAATCTACCAAGAGAAGCGCAAATTAGCATCTGGTTTAAGATTTTTGCATTTAAAAGGTAAACTCCAACAAATGCATATGCAAAAAGGACAGCTGCAAAAATATCTGTGTCCACGCCTTTTCAGAACTAATTTTTTCACCGTCTTTAGTAAATCCTGAAAGTGGATTTGTGCTGTTGCAAACCGTTAGTAAATCTGACCCCAAATGTCATCATATTAGAATGATTTCTGAAGGATCATGTGACACTGAAGACTGGAGTAATGATGCTGAAAATTCAGCTTTGCCAACACAAGAATAAATTACATTTTAAAATATTTTCAAATAGAAAACAGTTATTTTAAATTGTAAATTGTTTCACAATATTAATGTTTTTGCTGTAATTTTAATTAAATAAATCCAGCCTTGGTGAGCAGATAAAACTTTTTTTAAAAACATTAAAAATCTTACAGATCCCATACTTTTGAACGGTAGTGTATATGAGATATAAGGATTTTTTTGTAGTATATAATATAGTCAATAATAAAGTGTATAATGTCAATAAAACAGTATACAGCAAATAAAAAAGTAATGTATTAAATAATAACAACTACCCTCTAAACAATGTTTTGTTCCGTATCTCAAGAATCAGTTCCTTAAGCAGCCTGTTAAACAGCAGCTCACAGTCTCAGACCCTCTCTAGGACAGCAAGCCATTCAAACAATAGAGGAGTGTGAACGACGTGTGTTTATGGGCCATTGCAGTTCTTGCTCCAGCCTACAGGGGTGCTGCTGTGTATGGGCTTAAACACTCACACACCTGTAGGTCCCCACTTGGTCAAAAATGAAAAAAATTCACCAGAGCGTTTTTTACTTGATTTTAACATGATTTAAAGCATGACAAAGTGGGGACCTGAAAAATGTTGCCTCTTTGCTCGGTGGTCCCCTGTTCGTGAATGTGTTACGACACCAATGTCCCCAGTTTGATAGGTAGACAAGTACACAGACACACACACACACACACACACACACACCTAAACACACATACACAAGCAGACTGGCACCTCTCTAGATAAATGTATCATCATTAGCTATCTAGACACTGAATGTACTTGTCACCCACACAGTTTGGGCAAAGCAGCTCTTCTAGCGTACTGAACGACATGGTATTACAGTTTAGCTAATGACTCTCAGTGAAATTAATCAGCTGACTTCCTCTCTCTGCCCACAACACGGATCTCCAACACACAACTTAATAGCGGGGCAGGTTGCAGGACATGCTGGGTTGCCATGGCGCTCTAATGATACGATACTGAGGGGTGAAAACACAGTGGTCCAAGCTCATGGAATTAGTACACTGATTGTCAGATTGAGTGGTCAACACCTATCTCCTTGAGTCTTTCTGTGTGTGTGAATTTTTGGATTGAATAAATTAAAGAGTTGTATGCAACTATATCTACAAATGAAAGAAATGAAAGTGAGGTTATTTGCCCTTCAGGGCACCTTGTATGACGCTGGCTCCCTCCAGAATGACAGATCATTTGTCAAGCAGTGGAAAATTAATTTAGTCACCAGTATCCCCCCTAGTGCAATGCACCTGTTTAACCTGTGCGGTCCCGCTGAGCTCCTGAACCATCAGCCTCGATTTTCAAACTGAGACGACTGGTGAAATACTGTGATAGACAGAATTGCATGCTTGTACTACTGAGTGTCTGACTGAGTGCATTTGTTTGTTTTGCTTGTGTTCAGGACTCTCAAACAAGTGACCCTGGAGGCCCTTCAGTGCATACCACAAACGCTAATGAATTTTTAAAAACGCCGTCACTCATGGAGCATCGCAAGATCGATAGAGAACAGTGCAAATTTCAGGGGAAGCACAGCCCTTTACATTGCTATTGGTGGATTTCATGCTTTGAGGCATTTCTCTTTTTGATTTGTCTTTGTTTACTCCCAGCTGGAGCTCAAGGCTCACTCCTGACGCGTGAGTAACGCAATCTGAGCTGTGCTTGATGAAAGCTGAATTTGAGCATATGCAAACACCGTAAAACATCTGTTCTTATTCAAGTAAGAATAGGTGAATTATTTGCACCATAGCTACACACAGTGAAGATTAAAGGCTTGATGGACTTTTTAACAGTTAGTTCAGTACACTCTTAAAAATAAAGGCTCTTTAATTTGCATCAAAGAACATTTAACATCCATGGAACCTTTCCATTGCACAAAAGATTCTTTATATTGAAAAGATGTTTGATTATTAAAATGTTTTTTTACACTAAAAAAAGAAAAAAAAGAAAAAAAGGTTTTGCTATGGCATCGCTGTGAAAACTCCCTTTTGAAACCTTTAATTTTTAAAACTATAGTTGTAACTGCTTTAAAAAATTGACATAATTACTGTAGAAATGTACAAATGCCTTGCCCCTATGCTACCTGCATCCGACTACTAAATAGCAAATTATGCATCACAGTTTTTACCTCATGGACCTATTTCTACTTGATCTAACCCCATCCAAATTTAATGTATTCATGTGAAAACAAAAGTTGAATTTTCAGCATACTTCACTGTCACTTGATCCTTCAGAAACCATTTTAATACGCTGATTTGGTGCTCATGAAAAATTTCTTATTATTATCAGTGTTGAAAACAGTTGTGGTGCTTAATATTTTTTTGGAAACCATGATTTGTTTTTTTAAGGATTCTTTGATGAATAGAAAGTTCAGAATAGCATTTATTTGAAATAGAAATAATTTGTAACATTATAAGTGCTTTCACTGTCACTTTTGATTAATTCAATGTATCCTTGCCAAATAAAAGTATTACTTTAATTAAAAAACAACCATTCTAGAGTAATCATAATTTCAAAAATATAGTTTTAAATGTTTTAAAATATTTGTACATTGTACATTTGTACATGTGTATCTGAAATGTTTGAAAGCCAAAATTATCTATATTAGGCTTCTGTTCTATCCAGGCTTAAAATTGATGTTTTTATTTCAAAAGTACACCTAATTGAAGAATCACCCCACCAACCCCACAAAAAAAAACATATGGTGGTGCAACCTGTTTTGACGTGAATAATTTTTAATTATGAATAATAATTAATTTAAATGTTATCACACAAAGCGCATTACCAGGTTACAATTCAGCTTGCATTTTCAAAGTACACAATAGTTTCAAAATTCACGTTTGAGGTAGGACTGTAATTTATTTATTTATTTATTTATTAATTTATTATAAAATGCTAAATGTTAAAACCCCTATTTTTGAAAATACTAATTCTCTTCCTGGTTTTAGGACTAAAACTGAATAGCTCTATTAAAGATAACAATAGGAGTAAATTGCAACAACCTTGCCTAGCTTTCCTACACCTATTACAAGCCCTCTTGTGTTCTATCATCCATCTGCTCTTTAGCTGTGGAGAGACAGAGTGGGTGAGTGATGAGGGAGGAGAGAAGAGACAGGTCAGAGGGGCCAGGTAAGGACAGAAAACACTCACACTATCAGCGGGAGAGATGATCAACAACACTTTACGAACCACTGAGAGCATTCTGGAAACAGTGTGTTCATTATTCCTGTGGAGTAAACACAGTGAGGGGTTCACGCAGTGCTTTTCACCCCCACCTAACTAATTCTCCCCCTCCAGCCTCCATCATCCATCTCTCTCTGTGATGGATCAAACTCATTGTGATTTGGACACAGGTATTAAATTGCAGCCTCCACCAACGCATTGTACTTATTATTGAGCACTCACACAACAGTCATCCACAGACGTCTGCTGCCAGCGCCCGTGGCGCAACAGTCATCAGCCACAGGTTTCATTTACGTCTAAGGGTTCAGTTTAGATTTGCAAGACAATGAGGTGCATGCCAACCACTCACTGTTAAGCCCTGTTGAAAAATAATATAGAGGATTTTTTCTTTTTTCTTTGAGATGACCCCCTTTGAAGTTAAGTGTGATCAGATAGTGTGCAAAGAGAGAGATAAACAATGCTGCCTAATTATGTTTTTGTCTTAAGGGGTTGAAAAAGTGGAACACTGAACAGTTTCCACTGAAATAATTTATGAGTATGTGTGTGAGAGTCTGAATACACCAGAGAATTTATAATTGAGTGGGCTGTTTGACTTAATTATCTACTGGTCCCGGAAGATTAGCAGAGTTGGTTAGCACTTCAGTTGGGAAACTCAATTAGCTATTATGGCGTGAGGCGCCGCAAACATGTATAACCACTGTGCAGCCCATAAAAGAAACAACACACACACTCAGCTAATAATGAATGTTGTGCACTCTTTCATATAATCTAGTGAGCTACATAGGCACTGCCCTCTTAGGAAGCACCAAAATGTTCATGGAACATCATCTGTAAGTAATCAAGTTTTCAGTAACCATTGGCAATAATGGTCTCTACTCAGGCTTTAGGATGCTTTTGGGAAATGCAGCCCTTGGACACTCTATAGGTAGAAGTTCAACATATATATATATATATATATATATATATATATATATATATATATATATATATATATATATATATATATATATATATATAGAGAGAGAGAGAGAGAGAGAGCCATCTGAAATTGGTTACCAACATTATTCAAATTACCTTTTTTTGTGGTCCACAGAAGAAATTGAGTCATCCAGGTTTGGAATAACATGATGGCAGAATTTTCATTTTTGGGGAAACTATCCCTTTTAAGATCTGAGGTGCAAGTTATAATGTCAATACATAAGAAGAAAAAAAAACTGCAAAACTCAAAAATGTTTTTATCGTTTATAGTCAACTGCCACCTTAGATTTTTACTGAGTTTGTCACAATGCATTCCAGGATTGTTCTCTCCCTTAAAGATACATACGATGCTGTTTAAGAATGTAAACACAGCAAGTTAAAAGGCAGCATTATTTAAGTGGCTACCATTTGGAGCAGCTTATGGTGCTTAAAAATGCTGCCTCCATAAGCAGCTCACAAATTTCTGGAACTGACATATTGTGCGGAAACTTATCAGATATCAAAACGTTACGAAATTTGGCTACCTACATGTGTTCAGTTGAAGCATTGGTTAATGAATGATGTCACCAGTTTCCCGTTCTCAGTCAGGGTGTGGAGAATTGAACAAATATCTGGTTTGATTGTAAAATCTCTGTTGAGTGTAAGTGGCTGTCAGTCAGGTCAATCTCTCAGCTCAGCTACTGTATCTTTATCCTGTTGACAGCTTTAACTGTCACACTTTGCCAGGCAGAGCCCCCAGACCACAATCTGAACACAATACCAGCGGAAAACAACACTGCAGAACATATACACACACACACACACACACACACACACATACAGGTATATAGTGTTTATGAGGACATCATGTAAAAACTGTGGTTTAGAGGGACACCCCTTTTCTTACATCCTACAAATAAAACAGATATATCAAACATTGTTATATGGCCTCAATAAGATACATCTCACTTAAAAATTTAGTTCTGTCCACAAATTCATTGAAATATGACACCTGTTTTTTCACAGGCATACAGGGACAGACAAATCATGGTTTGTAGGTACACACCGGTTTACAGGGACTGTTTGTGTAAAACTTACACATTAAGCAATGTGGTTTACAAGGTCAAACATGGTTTACTAATTACAAGTGATATACTATATTTTATGTTTGAATTAATCTTAGGGTGGGTTAAAATTAGAGGCTTTTCTCACTTGGCTCATTTCAGCATTTGTTTTGGAACCTGGCGCAACGGTATTACTGGAGCAAAACACCAGAGCAATTGTGACAGCAGAATAGTCACACATGCGTATCAGTAAATTGGACAAATTTTGCACATTTGTAAATCAGTTTGTGAATGCACCTGTAGAATGTTTCTAACGAATACATTTATTTTCTTTGATATTTTTTGGCACAAAGTCCATAACTAAAACTATATGAATCTGCTGTTACGAATCTCAAAAGCTGCTTTTTCGATAACAAGTTCCACATTCTCTCACTTTTGCAGCACATATCTGTGTGGAATGTGAAGCAAAAGTGGTTTGTTCACCTGTAAAGACAGGGGTGGCCACTGTTCAGAGATCAGAGAATTTTGGCCAAAGGATCTTATTTGGGGACCTGGGCCTGTATGTATAAAGCCGCTCAGAGTAAAATTTTAGTCTTAAGTGTGTCAAAATTTAAGAATGACGTAATTTTACTCTTATTCTTATACTTTAGAATAAGTGTGATTCATAAAGGTTCCTAAGTGTCAAGACTAGGTCTTAGCTCTTAAATTATTTAAGAGAGCTGGAGAGGTGTCTTAACCTAGTTAAGAGTAACAAGATGGCAACAAAGAGACACGCGCTTTCCAATGAAGATATGATGTATTGGAGTTATATGATGACGGATGGAGTTAATAAAATGATGATAACTTGATTGTCAATTCTTTTTGTAACTGACCTAATAAGAAATGTAATAACTTTAAATAAATGTTATAAATATTACTGCATTTTATGCATTTTAATACATTTAAAGGTGCTGTATGCGATTTCTCAAATTTGTTGTTGAACACTGTTGATTATTTGAAATCAACCCAAACAAACACACCCCTCTCTTCATTGCGCCACCTCCAAAACTCGCACTCTAATACAAACAACCCTGCTGCAAGTCAGTCTCGAACCCCGGCCTGAACGCTGCTGACGTGAGGCGAGTGCACTAACAATGACACCTCATTCTCTAGCGGGCATCAGTGTCCAGTGGTTTACCTGCAAAACTCTCAGAGTCACTACTCTATGGCAGTTCATTGACTGTCTGACCGACCATCAAACCATGCGGCAAAAGAAAGACACTTTTGTGTTGACTGTGGGCTTCACTGCAGTTGTTGGAGCCGTTGATGAACTCATGACACATCATTGCTCTAACTGTAAATGAGGAGACATATATCAATAGAAAAAAATTCCACACCATCAATACTAATTTGTGATAATTTTGCACAATGCAAAGCTATTGCTTTTAAATCAATTTAAATATTAAAACGTTTGTGGGTTTTTTTATTATTATTGTTATTATTGTTTTTTATAATGACATTAAATGACTGGTGTTGTACTGCTGTGACTTCACCCTTGCAGACTCGCTATTGGCTGATTCAGAGGTTGAGGGCGGCCATTTTGAGTTGACATCATTGTAGTCCTTAGTTCACAACACTTAAGTCAGCACTTAAGAATCCGTCTTACACTTTACTAAAAGTTGCTTTTAGCTTCTTTATACTCTTTGAAAACTCCTACTCTTTACTAAGAATTTTTTGACACTTAAGTCAAAACTTAAGACTATTCTTAAGAGCATTTCTGAGAAGTTTTATACATACGGGCCCTGGATGGGTGTCCAATAGGGTGGGGCAACACGTGTTCATTTAGGATAGATAAGAATAGATAAGAAATGCTTGGGGACCATGTAATCAAAATTTAATTTATTTAATTTTATTTATTTATTGCTAATTTCTGTGAGTATCATCCTAAAACAAAAATATAAATATGATTCAGCACATAATTACATAAATTTCATAACTGAAAAGTTGTGTAATGTGTAGTGTCATTGTTCATTAGGATGTTTGTAAGGTTTTTCTTTGTAAAACCATTTAAAATAATGTTTATTGTAAAAACAAATATATTGAATTGAGTGTGCAAAAATTTGCATTCACATTCTTTACCCAAACATGATTAATAACCTGACAGTGCATGTGGTCATGTAAATATGTTAACCCCCTTTCCTGTAATATTGACATTTTGCAATATTCTGCAGCTATTAATGCTTTATTTAACATCATAACTCACACAATAAAGGCAATACTTGGAGTCAGATACACAAAAGATTACATTTTGATGTCAGTAATGAGGAATAACCTGGGGTCATATGTATAAAGCCAAGTTTTAGTCTTAACCCTTGTGCTGTGTTGAAAAACCTATCACACTCGTAGTGTTGCCAGTCAAAAATGACCGGCCTGCAAAAAATTACTTTTCTCGTTTTCACCAAATATTGGATTCAACCTTTATGTCAGCTTGTTTTCTTTCAATTAGGACAGGTTTTGTGTTTATTTTTGGAACTGATTGATCGTGGTCCTTATTTATCACGGTCCGTATGTATAAAGCCTCTTAGAGTAAAATTTTAGTCTTACGTGTGTCAAAATTCTAAGAATGACCTAATTGACGTAAATGACTTAAGCTTTTCTAACATTAATGCGGTCCTAAAGCGCTTGCCCAGTCACAAACCTTCACTGCAGTGATATTCTTTTGAGCTCTTTAGTAATATTGCGAAAACTTACTACACCAAACATAGTGGCCAAAATTGATGTGTAAAGGTTTTTGATGTAAGAAAGGTTTTTTTTTTTAAATGACCCTACAGTTTTGCTTAAACCATCAAAATATGAGTGAAATATTTTTATTTTTATGTTTATATTATTTAAATGTTTTTAAAATATGACATTGACTACAACATAGTCAGTTTTTAATATTTAATTGGTTCTCTCTTGTTTTTGCATGTGTTCATAATTTCTTGGCCAAAAATAATTTGAAATAATTTGAAATTTCATTTCATTATCACACATGAAACAGTTAACTCCAAGCACAGCTACACAATATGCTTGCATCTTTTATCACATTTTTAAAGATATTTTTATTTTATAATAACATTAAATTATTGGTGTTGTGCTGCTGTGACTTCACCCTTGCAGACTCGCTATTGGCTGATTCAGAGGTTAAGGGCGGCCATTTTAAGGAGACATCATTGTAGTCCTTAGTTCACAACACTTAAGTGCGACTTCAGTCAGCACTTAAGAATCAGTCTTATACTTTACTAAAAGTTGCTTTTAGCTGTAGCTTTTAACTGCCGGGCCCTGAGCTCATGTACCACAGTTTTTGAGTGAAAAAAGTGTTTTTTGTGGAAAATTTTGTCAACTTTGCACAAAATATGAAAAAAAAAAAAAAAAAAAAAATGCAGTTTATCACACTAGTGTGCTTTAATGTTTAAATATAAAAATTTGTTTTGAAATGTTTTTATTTTGTTTTTATTTATTACAAAATGGAACAAAATCACACTTGTTCAAAAATGACCAGCCTGCAGAAAAATGACTTATAAATCAATTGTTACACTATTCTATTACCAAATATTGGATTCAATCTTTTTGTCAACTTGTTTTCTTTAAATTAGGACAGGTTTTGTATTTATTTTTTAAAACTGATTGACTCATTGATCTGAGCCTCACTGATTTGAGGATAAAGTTCATCTCTATGTAAAATAAATAAAAACTTTTCAAAACACACTTTCTGCTTAAACATTAAAGCACACTTGTGTGATTTGACAAAATTATCCACAAAACACTTTTTTTTTTTTCATTCAAATACTAAGGTGCCTACTCTCAGATAAATGAGGCCTACGATTAATCAGATGCAAAAAGAAACACAAAACCAGTCCTAAATGAAAGAAAACAAGCTGACAAAAAGATTGAATCCAATATTTGGTAATAATATAGCATAATGAGAGATTTATAAGCAATTTTTTTGTAAGCCGGTCATTTTTGACCAGGAACACTGCAAGTGTGACAAGGTGAAAAACCTTCACCCCCAAAAATATGAAAATTATCAAAAAAATTGATAAGTAGTTATACCCTGTGTGAACAAAGTTTCAGTCCAATGTGATAACATTAACTAGTATTTTTGGGGAAAAGAAAGTCGTCTTCGGGTCAAAATGACCCGAACACCGCATGAGGGTTAAGTGTGTTGTAATTTGTTCCTTGACTTAAAGGGCACCTACTATGCCCCTTTTTACAAGATGTAATATTGGTCTTGGGTGTCCCCAGAATGTATTTGTGAAGTTTCAGCACAAAATACCCCACAGTTAATTTATTATAACCATTTGAAAATGTCATTTTTGGGGCCTGTTTTAAAAAGAGCTGTTTTGGTACCACCTTAAATATAAATGAGCTGCATATCCCCGCCCTGCCTTTGGATGAGGGCGTAACTATGGCAATAAACAGTCGGTAGAAGCAGAATGGCTGAGAGTGAGAGACCCGCTGTTTTGTATGGCATTCAGCCGTACATGTTTGAACCGGTATCAGACCTAGATGATGAAGAGACTGCGGCAGAATAAACAATTAAGAATGGAGCAGGACGTCTCTGAATTGTTATTTGATACATTTATGTACGTATAGAGTTTTAATCGCGTCCCCTTTGCAATTATGGATGTGCAACACACACACACACACACTGTGATAACGTTTGTGCAATTTTTTGAAACTACAAACACAAATACTGTGATAACGTCTGCTAAGTACAAACGAAATTATATTTATGCAAGGGAACGGTTGCGTCATGTTGACATTACTTGTCGTACAGGTGCTTATGTGGCAAATGTGAGAAGATGGCTACAGAACCAGAAAATATATGCTGCAGGGAGATAGAACAGGTATTAATTTATTTACATTTGTAATTGTCTTGTCTTTAAAGAAAACATACAGTTTTTAATACAATATCTTTAAAATATATATACGTGTGGATACACACTATACAAACAAGGTTTAAATTATATACACAGACATTCTACGACGACGACAACTTTAGACGCATTTGTTATTGAATTGGCTGACATCGACTGAAATGACTATTTGCTCAAAAAACATTAAATACACTTACTTCTTCTGGAGGTGACGTTGGATCGCGAACAGTAGGCAACGATCCACACTTGAGGATTAACTTTGAAGCAAGACCCGCAGTGAATTTACCCTCGTTCTCAAAACAGTCAGTCAAAAAATGATTCGCGCAAACATAAACGTATTTTGGAATTTTGAGTGGCGCCTTTCCTTCGTAAATAAAATCCATCCACTGCGTTTTCAGTGGCTCTGATGTCGGAAGTAAGTGAAAACTACTATGTTCATTATTACATCCCACAACAGAACACTTATGTTTCTTAGGAGACATTACCGGCTGTCGTTGAAACAATGGAGGATGGTTGACAGATCACCGACGGCGGGGTCTATGCCAAAACCAGATTGTCAATCAAACCACGTGGGTGGGGCTTAGCGCAATTCTACGTCACAGTGAGCGCAATCTTAGAACAGGGCGTTCTGAGACAGTGCTTATAAATTATTGAGATTGTAAAAAAACCACTGGGTGGATTTTTCTCATTCTAGGGTGGTTTTGCTCACACACTGCCAACACACATTTATGGTCAAACACCATGTAAAAGTGAATTTTGCATAATAGGTGCCCTTTAAGAATAAGTATGATTCATAAAGTTTCCTAATTGTACAGACTAGGTCTCAGATCCTACAGACATAAGACAGCAGGAGAGGTATCCTAACCTAGTTAGGAGTAACAAGATGGAAGCAGGGAGGAGGAGACCATACACTTTCCAACAGAAATATAATGTATTGGAGTTAAAGGATGACAGGGAGTTGATAAAACAACAAAAGTAAAATCAAATAAAATCTTTAATTGAGACACTGAAAATTTAGTATATTATTTTATTTTTTTTTATTAATTTTTTTTTTTAAAATATTGCTTTGCAGTGTGCAAAATTATCACAAAGTAGTGATCTAGAATCAGTTTCTATGGATACAATTGTTTTATTTTAACTTAATGAAACGTCAAATTGTGTGACATGATTTTTGGCCAGGCTGTCATACAAAGATATAATATTCACATCCAAAAATGAGAGAGGACCAATGAAATATTTATAACTGATCATGTTGCAGTCAATGTATATTTTTTGTTTGTTTGTTTGTTTGTTTTGTTTTTCTAAAACCAGTAGCTGTAGTTTTTCTTTTTTGCCAAATAATTTTGTCAGATAAATACCTTGACAAAGTTTTGTTCTTCCCTCATATTTTAAAATTAAAAAATATGAATAAAAAATATTTTCCTCATATTTTGATGGTTTACGCAGACTTGTAGGGTCACTAATTTGTACAGTGGGATAAGTTACTATATTAAGTGACAATGGATTTCCAAAGTACTCCTGAACACATGTGGCTTGCAAGGGAAATGTGATTTTTGAATTGTTTGACAATTTTCACATTACATTTGCCAAAAAGTAGTGAGCCATGACCCATCTTTGCTTGCAAAGACTGAGATGCTCCTTTTATACCCAGTCACGGCACGTTCACCTATTACCAATTCACCTGCTAATTGTGGACCATTTCAATTTGGATATTCTATATAGCTCATTATTAATTCATTAATATATTAATAGCTTTTCACTTTTATTTTGCCTCTGTCCAAACTTTTTTATGAGTGTGTTGCAGCCATCAAAATCTAAATTAGTTTTTATTTACAAAAATACAATTAATTTGGTCTGTGAAAACATTAGAAATCTTTGTACCTTTGTCAGTTAAATAAAGGTTCAAGAGAATTAACAAATCACAGATTTTACTCAAATTTTATTTTACTCTTTCCAAAATGACCCAACTTGGAAATAGGGTTGTACATCTATCTGATTATAAGCGCTATATCATCCCTGACAGGGTGATTAGAACAGAATGTTGTAATGGTGAAAAGCTATAAGTTTAGTCTCTCAGATGACCTGTCCATTATTAGAGCATTGCTATTGAAAATGGTCATTATCGGGCAATAGTAGACCTTGGAATGTTGCAATTGACCAATGAGATTCAAGCATTGCAGGGAGCCATGTAATAAATTTATTTAAATAAAGACATTTCAAATATTAAGGAGAAGCATCTGCAAAGATAAAAAGTGGCTTTCTTTTGCCAAATGGTTTGATGGTCAGTTGGAAAGTCAATGAACTGCCATAGAGTAGTGGCCAAATGTGATGTCCAGCCGTATGAAAGATGCAAGCATATTGTGTAGCTGTGCTTGGAGTCACTTGTTTCATGTGTGATAATGAAATGAAATTTCAAATTATTTCAAATTATTTTTGGCCAGGCTGTTATACAAAGAAATTATGAACACATGCAAAAACAAGAGAGAACCAATTAAATATTAAACTCACTATAGAGAATTAGGTGTTTAACGTCATAGAGACAGAGCGACATGCGTCATAGTCTGAAAACCAAACAATCCATCCGTCTCCATTGACTTTGCATTGCGTGAGGCTGCCTCCTTGCCTTTTCCGACTTATTACAAAAAACAGAACAATGTCTAAAAGCTGCTGTGTGACAAGGTGTACAGCTAACAAGCTAAAAAACCCAGAAATAAGTTTTCATAAGCTGTCAACCCCAAAAAAACTAATGTTTAAGGACACAAAAGTGGATACAGGCAGTGAAACAGAGCACAACGGGTCATATTACTATAAGAAATCCATTAGAGGGGAACGTATTCAGCGACAGGTGAAAGAATTCTTTGACATGGTTAAAAATAATGGTTTGTTTTTGTTGGTTTGTTTAGCATATGTTGTCACCGATTACGTCCCCCTCCAATGCATTTTTTATAGTAATATGTAATACTGTTATATTGTTCTCAAATTGTTAATGTTAACAACATCAGCATTGCGTGACTGTGTATTTAGTTTATATTAGCGTTACTTGTAGATTTCAATTTCTGTAGCCACTCCACAGTCCAAAGTGTTTTGCTTTTTGACTACGGGTGAATCTCCAGTAGTCACTAATGATTGTCATTTGGATCTTTCTGGATTACAATCCGCCATCAAAATGATAAGTTTAATTATTTCAGCTGCTGTGAGAACAGGCTATAAATGACCCGCTACCAGCAGCGTCCTCACGTGATAAAACCAACTAGCCTGGACGTGACTCCTTCCTTTCTGTTTACAGACGTGACGTAATGACGCACAGAGGAACTGCTGCATGCTTGAATTTCCCGCAGAAATCCACCATGTCGCTCTTATTATAAAACATTATTACAAGCTTACTGTTGTGAATCGAGCTAAGATAATGGAGATAGTTTTGAACACTGGCTGGTTATGTACTTGCTCAAAAATTGATTTTGGATCATTTTTAACCAAAACAAGTTACGGACTGCAGCTTTAATTTATCAAAGAATTATTCAACATAAAGTAAACTGTTACTAAAATACCATTTTATGTGTTGTAGCAAATCAATGGTGTCATATAATATTAGCATTATGAGACACCATATAATGCTAATATTATATGACATATACACTTGCAGACTCACTTTTGGTTGATGGTGGCCATTTTGTCTATATACATCACTGTAGATCTTATTCCATCACTCAGTCAACACTTAAGAATCAGTCTTATACTTTGCTGAAAGTTGCATTTAGTTTCTTTATAAAAGGCTTCTACTCTTAGACAAGTCCTACTTTTTACTAAGAATGTTTTGCCTCATAAGTCAAAAATTAAGACTATTCTTAACAGCATTTCTGAGAATTTTTTTTCCATAATATGGCCCCTGATTTTCTTAATTGTATTTTTTAAATATATCTATACAAACACGTTTGAGACAGAAAGGGACTGTCGGGTATATAACTACATACGCATGTCCTCCTATACCACATGTCCTTGAACACCATGACTGTGAAAACACAAACACGTTTGAGACAGAGAGGAACTGTCAGCTATATAACTACATACACATGTCCTCCTATACCACATGTCCTTGAACACCATGACTGTGAATACACAAACACGTTTGAGACAGAGAGGAACTGTCGGCTATATAACTACATACACATGTCCTCCTATACCACATGTCCTTGTACACCATGACTGTGTATACACAAACACGTTTGAGACAGAGGAACTGTCGGCTATATAACTACATACACACGTCCTCCTATACCACATGTCCTTGTACACCATGACTGTGTATACACAAACACGTTTGAGACAGAAAGGACTGTCGGCTATATAACTACATACACACGTCCTCCTATACCACATGTCCTTGTACACCATGACTGTGTATACACAAACACGTTTGAGACAGAAAGGGACTGTCGGCTATATAACTACATACACACGTCCTCCTATACCACATGTCCTTGAACACCATGACTGTGAATACACAAACACGTTTGAGACAGAGAGGGACTGTCGGCTATATAACTACATACACACGTCCTCCTATACCACATGTCCTTGTACACCATGACTGTGAATACACAAACACGTTTGAGACAGAGAGGAACTGTCAGCTATATAACTACATACACACGTCCTCCTATACCACAAGTCCTTGTACACCATGACTGTGAATACACAAACACGTTTGAGACAGAGAGGAACTGTCGGCTATATAACTACATACACATGTCCTCCTATACCACAAGTCCTTGTACACCATGACTGTGAATACACAAACACGTTTGAGACAGAGAGGAACTGTCGGCTATATAACTACATACACATGTCCTCCTATACCACATGTCCTTGTACACCATGACTGTGTATACACAAACACGTTTGAGACAGAAAGGAACTGTCAGCTATATAACTACATACACATGTCCTCCTATACCACATGTCCTTGAACACCATGACTGTGAATACACAAACACGTTTGAGACAGAGAGGAACTGTCAGCTATATAACTACATACACATGTCCTCCTATACCACATGTCCTTGTACACCATGACTGTGTATACACAAACACGTTTGAGACAGAAAGGAACTGTCAGCTATATAACTACATACACATGTCCTCCTATACCACATGTCCTTGTACACCATGACTGTGAATACACAAACACGTTTGAGACAGAGAGGAACTGTCAGCTATATAACTACATACACATGTCCTCCTATACCACATGTCCTTGTACACCATGACTGTGTATACACAAACACGTTTGAGACAGAAAGGAACTGTCAGCTATATAGCTACATACACATGTCCTCCTATACCACATGTCCTTGTACACCATGACTGTGTATACACAAACACGTTTGAGACAGAAAGGAACTGTCAGCTATATAGCTACATACACATGTCCTCCTATACCACATGTCCTTGTACACCATGACTGTGTATACACAAACACGTTTGAGACAGAGAGGAACTGTCAGCTATATAACTACATACACATGTCCTCCTATACCACAAGTCCTTGTACACCATGACTGTGAATACACAAACACGTTTGAGACAGAGAGGAACTGTCAGCTATATAACTACATACACATGTCCTCCTATACCACATGTCCTTGTACACCATGACTGTGTATACACAAACACGTTTGAGACAGAGAGGAACTGTCGGCTATATAACTACATACACATGTCCTCCTATACCACATGTCCTTGTACACCATGACTGTGTATACACAAACACGTTTGAGACAGAGAGGAACTGTCGGCTATATAACTACATACACATGTCCTCCTATACCACATGTCCTTGTACACCATGACTGTGAATACACAAACACGTTTGAGACAGAAAGGGACTGTCAGCTATATAACTACATACACATGTCCTCCTATACCACATGTCCTTGAACACCATGACTGTGAATACACAAACACGTTTGAGACAGAAGGGACTGTCGGCTATATAACTACATACACATGTCCTGCTATACCACATGTCCTTGTACACCATGACTGTGTATACACAAACACGTTTGAGACAGAAAGGAACTGTCAGCTATATAACTACATACACATTTCCTCCTATACCACATGTCCTTGTACACCATGACTGTGAATACACAAACACGTTTGAGACAGAAAGGGACTGTCAGCTATATAACTACATACACATGTCCTCCTATACCACATGTCCTTGAACACCATGACTGTGAATACACAAACACGTTTGAGACAGAAAGGGACTGTCGGCTATATAACTACATACACATGTCCTGCTATACCACATGTCCTTGTACACCATGACTGTGTATACACAAACACGTTTGAGACAGAGAGGAACTGTCAGCTATATAACTACATACACATGTCCTGCTATACCACATGTCCTTGTACACCATGACTGTGTATACACAAACACGTTTGAGACAGAAAGGGACTGTCGGCTATATAACTACATACACTTGTCCTCCTATACCACAAGTCCTTGTACACCATGACTGTGAATACACAAACACGTTTGAGACAGAAAGGAACTGTCAGCTATATAACTACATACACACGTCCTCCTATACCACATGTCCTTGTACACCATGACTGTGAATACACAAACACGTTTGAGACAGAAAGGAACTGTCAGCTATATAACTACATACACACGTCCTCCTATACCACATGTCCTTGAACACCATGACTGTGTATACACAAACACGTTTGAGACAGAGAGGAACTGTCGGCTATATAACTACATACACGTCCTCCTATACCACATGTCCTTGAACACCATGACTGTGTATACACAAACACGTTTGAGACAGAGAGGAACTGTCGGCTATATAACTACATACACATGTCCTCCTATACCACATGTCCTTGTACACCATGACTGTGAATACACTAGGGCTTGCATAGACTAGTCGAGAGATCGACTACTTCAACCACTAGTCGGCGCTGTCGGAAACAATCGACTACTCAAGCATGCATTAACCATAAATGAATTAAAATAAAAAGAGATACGTCACAATATTGTAAATCTTCCCGTTTTAAACCAAGAAGGGGAGCCACTGGATATCACACAAAAAGCAACGTGCAAACTTTGCGCAAGAGTTATGCTGGTGAAAGCTTAACCTCGGTCAGTGGGCTATTTAAAGTGAAAGTAAAAGTGACTGAGCTGTCTGACACTGCATTAAGGGATATATTCTCTCAGAGATGGATTTCAACATAATAGAGTGCCCCAGGGATGATGCATTTTTTGTAGGCAAAACCCAGAAGCGAGTTAGCATTTTAGGACTTCCGGTTCCAACGCCGTAAAGTCTATGGGTTTTTTGAATGGGTTTTTGCTAAATCGCCTGAAATAAGGTCTGTGGTTAACAAAGCCTCTAAATACTTTCACGTTTTGATCTATGACATAAAACACACCAGTTATAACCCACTTGTGATTTTTTTAAACTTTTACTGTGTCTTAAATTCGGCGGTTGCTAACAAATTTCTAAAAGGGACTACTTCCTTTGGCAGGGACTTTAGACGTCATCATGACAAACAGGACATTTGGACAGCATTTCTCATGAAAAAGTGGATAAGTATTCATACACAGCGCAGATCATAATCAGTGAGCACGTTTTTAAATAAAGTTGTTTTTTCTAAATACAGTTTGAGGAAGCTTGGTGGTGACGACGTTGATCCGCGACCATGGTGTGCTGTAGTCCGTTTATAGCCTACTGTTAGCCTTTTATATCTGACGACTTTATTTAGGCTTCAAAATCTATAAATGTTGTGTTAACTTGTAAAGATTATCTTGATAGACAAAACGTGTAAGTGTCATAACCCTTTGTTAAACACAGAGCTTATTTTCTGCGATTTTCCAAAAGTCTATGGGAAAAATGAATAGGCTTTCAGTCGAGGGAACCCGTGCGCTGCTAGCTTCCGGGTTGGCCTACAAAAACGCGTCATCCCTGGGGCACTCTATATGCTGATAACGGTATAAAACTGTCTTAATTTATTCCATTATTTCTCTTGTGGCCCGTATATGAAACAAATTAGAATAATAGTATTTCATGTTAAACAGGTTGTATTTTTTAAGTCGGTGCTGAAGCTCTTAATTTTCATTGATGACTGCGGTCAGTGTTAGGAAAAATTATAGACTGTTAATAATTTTAATTATAGGCCTATAATTCATTGTATAATAGACCTAAAAAAATGTTTAAAACATTTTCAAAGATGAGCTAATATCCTAATCTTTTATTATCCTCAAAGCACATCAGTTATGTGATGCGCTAATTATTGCGGGGCAAATTTATTAATATTAATTTAATAATGAAAGTAGCCTAATCTAATAGTAATAATAGACTAGAAGAATGTAACAGGCCTACATTAATTGGAAATGCCAAATGCTCTGAATATTGAATATTAATATTTGATGCTTTTGACAATATTTCTGGCTATCGTCTATACGTGATCATCGTCTGTTGACGCAACCTGGGTTATCACGGGTTTATTTGGCTTTACTCTGTTACATGAAAATTACAATATGTAATGTCATAATTATAATGTTTTGAGTGTTTACTTATAATTGTTGCATTAGGCTATTAATAAACATTTATTGATAAGTAGTATTTCATGTCTTTTCATTTACAGTAGCATGAACCACGAGTAGTCGAGTAACTCGAGTAACTCAAGTATTGTTTTGATAAGAAATCGACTAGCAGAAATCAGTAGTCGTGCAACCCCTAGTATACTGTTACGGCCAAAGCCTTTGTATTTATTATTTAGTGTGGTGTGTATTCTTTCTTTATATTAATTTGGGTCTTTCTCTTCCCCCGAGGGTAAGCTCCGCCCCTGTGCACCTGCGCCTCATTCGTTTCCGACGCGCTGGGTTGGCTATAATGGTGCGTTCAAGTCATGTCGGAAAGATCGTATTTACGAGCAGAACTGACATGAATGCCACCACAATGTCGTAAATACCAGTGGGAAGCTCGTAATTTTCTTTAAGCTCCGATCTGTACGAGTTGGGGGCGTGTCAGTCAGAAACATGGCGAAATACCACAATATTACAGGTATTTAGCAGTGAATTGTCAGGCTTTTCTATTTACAACAAAGTAAGCTGATTCCCAGCAAAAAATACAATAGCATCACAATATAAAAATGTAATATGCAACAATAAAGTTTACAACAGCTTCATACATTAATTAAAAACATAAAAAAGCAACATACAACTAATGTACATTATTTGCTCTACATTTTCTAGAAGCAGAAGTGTTGTTATTTTGTGTAATTAATTTAGAGAAGGCACACCGCCATCATACTCCGACGAAAGTGACTTGAACGCACCTACCGTCGTACACACGATTTCCCACCTCGTAAATACGAACTTCCCAGGAAGACTTGAACGCACCATATGACGGGAGCGTGTAGACGTGGGGTGTGCTGTTGAGTGTCGAACTTGTGCTGCCTCCATCATAACTCCAGTCGCCAGGTCACCACTGCCACTGTCTTTAGCTCTATGTGAGCGTGGTGCGCACTTGGGAATTCCCAATGACTACAACACCTGTCGTGTAGCCGCCACTGCCACTGTCTTTAGCTCTACGTGAGTGTGGCGCACACTTGAGAGAGGGCTTGTGCGGTAAGCTGACGCAGATGACCAGTTATGCCCGACGAGTTCTGTGTGCGTCCTTATGGCCCGCTGATGTTACGAAGCGGTTTTGTTTTATTTTATCTTTGTCTTATTTTGTTGATCTGTGCGTTTGTTTATTTCATGTTCATTGTTTCAGAGAGCTGTTTTTATACCACCTGAACAGTAGCCTGTGATACGCGAGTGCTGCGGCATCAATAAACGGATAAATTTCCTCTCTTTGTCTCACGTGTCCTTTTATGTTGCTTACCCCCTTACCTAGCGAGCTCTTTGAAGGTGGGGTTCGTAACAATACACAAACACGTTTGAGACAGAGAGGGACTGTCGGCTATGAACTACATACACAAGTCCTCCTATACCACATGTCAAACAAAATTAGATGTTTAGTCATAGCCTTTTACATTTCAAATTGTAATAACAGGGTCTGTCTTAAAGGAATTTAAATATTTATTTTGTACACAGTATAAAATCATTACCTGGTTTGAGAGGACTATTTACACTCACACACATCATGGTATGTGAGGTCATAGTTGTATTCATACACACACACATCATGGTATGTGAGGTCATGGTTGTATTCATACACAAACACATCATGGTTTGTAAGGTCATTTTTTCGAAATTTTAAAAACTTCATAGGGGCATTAATTTATGCCAGAAAATAACATATATGACCTTAAGTTTATGAGGACACTGATATGTCCTCATAAACCTAAGTGTCCTCATAATGCTGGTGAGTAACCTGACATTTTGTCCTCGTAAACCATATATACAAGCACACACACACACACACACACACACACACACACACACACACAAACAATGAATCTATGACTGGGGGGAGGGCTGTGGCGTAGGGGTGTTCCAAGGTGAAGCAAAATTAAGAATTAAAGAATATATATATTTTTTCTTTTTTTCCCCAGTTGTAATTAAACTGGCCACAACCCACAGGATGTTGAGTTGGAACTTGAATTGGAATGACAGAGTGGAATTTACTGAACTGTAATTAAGAAAAGAAAAACAGAGAACAGAGAAATTTCATTAGTCCAAATCATAATGCAAAATAAATAGCTTAATTAATTTTGACTATGCCTATTTATTTCCAGCTATGTGATACATTTCTAAAACTGATTCACGTAAGTTCAGTACTGTGAAAACAATTAGCAAAGCCATCCAAACAGATTTTGATTTTGCCACACTTTTAGTCCATGTGAGTTTGATTTGAGGCCAACAAAATTCACTTTAAGTGTTTCTTTAAATGTATTAAAATTGAGCAAAAAACATTGATAATGACTCATTCTGCACTACAGAGATTTTTATCTGTGTTGAATTCCTTTCCATTTTAACATTCTTCCTTTTCACATTTCTTAGAAGCAGAAGTCATCATGTGTTGGGGAAACTTCTATATTGGTGATGGGAGACAAAAAGCAAATTTGGTTTTCAAGTTTACCATCACTTCCTCACCTGTTGCATTAAAAACATTATAAAACAGTTAGTTCCAGTTTGATTCTGATTGGTCAATGGCTGTGTTTTATTTACAATAAAACACAGCCATTGACCGCTTAACCCAACTGTATCAACTGTAACAACCCAACTTTTGTGTATCACTGCACAACACCATTTGCAACCACTGTAAACATATGTTTGTTCTCAAATGATATTGTTCATTGATGCTTACTGTAGCCTATATGTAGAAGAGTATTGTGAGAAAGATATCAAGTGCCGAGTGTATCACTTGCATTCAAATTTAGCATTTTCCTTCAGGAGGAGTGACTCGCTCATAAAGACAATCTTTGCCACCATCTAATGGCATAATAAATGTAACTTCTGTTGCTGTTCACAGTCAGGGACTAATTTTTCCAGTGGAAGGAAGACTTTTTTAGTGATTTATAACAGCTAAGGGGGTTTTAGGAACTCTGCTCCATTCGTGCGTAACAACGCCCCTTAGCTGTTATAAATTCACTGTAAACCATGGCTTCTTGGGGATTATTGCTTTATTAAATTGGAATTTATAAGGCATTTGCAATGAAGTATACGGTTCAGAGTATGTGTGTGATCAACATTTATGTTTTTTTTTTTTCTTTTAGTCATCATCACAGAGCCAGAACACTCTTTGACAAGGTCAAAGGAATTCTTACAATTACAAACAATACACCTTTTATCATATTATTGGACACATCAGTGGAGATCCATCCACACATGAGATTTGTTCTTTGGCTACTCTCTAATGAAACGTAGATAGCTGTTTGAATGTTTTTCTTGGTAATTTAAAGCTTTGAATTACACCATATTTTAGCTTTAGATTTTAGTGTAAAGGCCCAGTCACACTAATGATGTTGATAACTATAAAGTTTTAGTTATCTAATTCTACAAGAATAGGGAAGTCCACACCACGACTACAACAATAACAACAACAAAAAGGAAGTATGTCGTTGGAATCACTAGCAGAATCCACCACTTTAAAGAGCTTGAGCATTTAAGGCCACAGCAGCAGACAGCATAACTGTAATGTGACCATATAATAAATCCGTTGATGTGAGCTCTAATATATTTATTGTATAAAATATAATTTAATTCTAATATATTTATTATATAAGTTATCGTTCTTGGTGTGAACAGGCCATAACACTGTCATAGAGATAGACATGAAGATGGATGCTGCTATTTTGTTGTCTGAGTTTGCCAAGCAGGAAATGTTCCTGGATCAACATTCTTGTTTGCCCTGCACAATATTACTATTAATCAAACAGATTTTAAGAAAACAGGAAGAGACGAGATAGGGTTGGGTTTAATCATTTCCCTAAGTTTTTAATTATAGTTCATGGTAGGACTGGGTAGTATATTGACTTTGTAAGGTATATCAATATATTTTCAAAAACAATATAGAATAAGGCAATATCATTTATATCGACTATTGGCCCTTGATGTTGATTGGTCAGAGACATGTATTATTTTTGAAAAAGTATGCTTTGACTGCTTCACCAAACAGATCTGTGTATCACTGTGCAATACCCTTTGCAACATAAACAATCAATATATTGCCAAAACTGTTCATTGTATTATGTATTTCAGAAAAAGTAACTGTTCTGGCATTGTGTCTGCTTCATTCACCTTTAATCTTGAGGCCACACCCTTCCTCCTGTCAAAGAAAGTCTTCTCATGCGGGAGAGGCTACTTTGTGTGCGTGCGTGAGGAAGCTTACAGTTTCCGAAGTGCAGAGGGAATATTATTTAATCATGCATACAGGTCACTAGAGTTAACAGCAAAAAGCCTTTTTCTTGCATATACTTGGGTTTTGATGGCATAATTGCACATCAACCACTACAGTGGACTCTAGTGCATCATCCTATACACTGCCACCAAGTGGCAAGCCGTTGTATGTGAATTTTTTTTTTCTTCAATCCAAGATGGTCGATGGCCTGTCAGAAATGGCAAATTGCTCCAGAATATCCATCCATCCCTTCTATCCTAGGAGACTCTTGCAGGTTAAAAAAATGTTGTAACATCAAGTAACATCTAAGGAGTCATATCATTGTTAAATTAATCAATAAAAGTATTGATTTTTGATTGGGAGGAAACTCTACATAATTATCTATCTGAATTGAACCATGCGTCACTAGCTACATTTCAGCTACTGTGATTGTTGTTCTTGAAGATACTTCATCTGCAGTAACATTTTTGGCTGTAAATAAATGCTTTACTTGTTACATCAAAAAAGTAATCATATTACATAATAATGCAAGTTACTTGTAATGCGCTACTTTACTCATTACATCAATAAAGATAATGTAATTCATGTTAATTCGTTATACCCAACATTTCAGATGAGACTGAAAACACATGATCGCTAGTTTTTTAACATTCTGAAAACAACAATAGATCAATGTAGATTTCAGTCCGAGGTTTTCTCAGAGAGGAGAGCTACTGTAGAAATTTGTCCATTTTGAACATAATCAGAATTATTAGCTAATAAGAGTAAATTTTTAGATTTTAAATAAGAATTCTTCTCCGTCTGCTGGTCAAACAGGAACAAACTCAGTTGCAATTGTAATAATTAAATATGTATTATATATATATTTTTTATAACATTTCTCATGCTGAAATATCAAATATTGTGTTAAAAATAAATGAGACAGCGCATAAGAACAGTTTCTAATCTCTGTTTTTTTAATCTGTGGAGAGTGCCATAAACAGGTTGCATCCAAAAGTAGAAGTACTTCAAAATTCCACCATTTACAAAAGCAGTACGGAAACTTGCTGCTGCAAACCTTGCTGCAAAAGCTTTTGAGAATGAGAAGATCTTTTCTCTGAAACAAATCACATTCCAAGCTTCATTTACTGCATTGTGTGCCTTATTAACAGTAAACTGAACATTTACCTCACTTAATTTAAAGTATGTCCATTCAGCCTAATAATGTATTATTTTGGTATGCATGGTTTGGTTTACGGTTGAGTTAGGATTATGTGAACCAGGAATATGTCTTATTTGACAAATCCAAGGTGACTCTACTCCTTTAATCTCACAGACATGCATACATTTTCTTTTTTTTTTTATCACAAGCTCTGTGAAATTCTTGCCTGTGGCTGCCTTTGGAATATAATGGTGTTCTGGCTGGCAAGGCTTTTCATTGAGACATAGATATCAAAAATGCAAATGCTGCCCGTGATGGTCAGGTTTAACGATTCTCCTTATGCTTGCCATATGTAATAAAATGAGTGCAAACAACCTCATAGAAGACAGTGCCTCTGGCAGATGTTGTCAAACTAATGAGGAGGTTCATTCATTAAACTGGAAACTCCTCTTGGTGTCACAGCTTCATGCCAACTGAGCTGTTTTTTTTCTCCACCCTCCACTCAAGCAGGGTCTCTACTGCTGGGTACTTAAGCCTATTCACACACTGCTGCACATACGTGCTGTACTACATCTGCTACCAGTGTGAGAGAACAGCGTTGCGCTTGAGGGACTTAAGGAGGTGCACAAGATGTTTTTCCTGATTTACAGGGTACTTGGATTTGTGAAAATAACTGCAGTTCAGGGGAAACAGGAAAGAATTAAATAAACCTAAAAAAAAAAAAAAAGTTACTCTGTAAAAGTCAAGCCATTTTGCCATGTTCCTGATTGAACTTGTAACATGAAAAAATGGCAATTTATTAAAGCAAAAGAAATATCAGCACAGTTGTATATGGGCAAATGAAAACATTGAGCACAACTACTCTTGCAGCTAGCACCATTTTTGAACATTGGGGGGGGCAAAGTGGCTAAAAGATACCTTAAAACTGTAGCAGACAGGCTGTTTTCCAGTGATGGGAATAACAGCGTTATAAATAAACGGCGTTACTAACGCCGTTTCTTTTTTTAGTAACGAGTAATCAAACGAATTACTTTTTCTCCCGTTACAACGCCATTACCGTTACTGGCAAAAAAATGCAGTGTTACTATAATTGAGCTCACTGAAGCAGTTTTCATCCGATTAAGCTCTCTCTCACAGGACCTGCAAAGATTTTTCTCTGGTGTGTGCTGCAGTTAGTCATACACAAATATAATTTTAAACTGATAATAATGTACGATGCTCTATCTGTGTGTGTGTGTGTGTGTGTGTGTGTGTGTGTGTGTGTGTGTGTGTGTGTGTCAGAGCATGCAAGCTGAGCGCAAGCTCAAGCTAGAATACCCTTTGTGACATGCTTGATCGAAAATATGTGAAATAAGTTTTTCTAGTCGACTAGTAGTTGTTCATTTAAGCCATTAGTTGACTAATCACATTTATATTGATTTAATTTCTTAAAAACTGGAGAGAATAAACTAATAATGAGCCTTTATGAAATATGGGCTATGGACTCAAGCGCACGCATAACGCTTGCCATAAAGAACCGGCAAAAGTAGGCTAATGATTATGAATATGACAACAACAACAACAACAAAAAAACAGCAAGGAGACATTTTAATTGTTTATTAATAAAGTAATGTTTTCTGAATCAGTGTCAGCTGCAAAGATGAAGTTGACATTGCTGACTCTCATCATCTCCGCATACTGGACGCGCCTAGAGAGAATTTTGTCGCTGATGTGCAGAACAGGAAATGCGCTCTCGAAGAAACACGTAATCTCCAAACCATCGATCAAAGTGTAACGTTTTCTGAGGACATGTCGATGGTATATAATATAATCTTATTTTAAGTGAATGCCATATATCAAAACTTTTTAATACAGTGATCATTTAGACTGTCCAACATTGTCAGAAATATATAATTGTAGGATGTTTTTGTAATTTATACATAATTTATTGGCAAAAATATGTATGGTGATGGTGATGACATTGCAGTTCTGGTAATGACAGTTTGTTGCGGTGATGACAAATCACTGATCATAAGCCATTGTAATTTAAGATCCTAAGTGACTTCAGACCAACAACAACAAAAAAAGACCAGCTAGTAATCTGTTTAAACATCAAAACATAGTTTAATCTGATTATGGAAGACCAAACATGAACTGTGTTCCTTGTGAACAGGATTGGTTCAGTATAATTATAGTCTAAACAGACTATTTAATCATTTCATAGCCACGTTGAATAAAAAAAAAAAAAAAAACATGAAACAGGAGGGCAGTTAAGAACAGGTAAAACGCTGAAATAACACATTAGTCATATTACGTACCCCAAACAACTAGAATCTAATCTGACACACGGACGAATTGTGTCTTACTTAAACTTTTTGTTCAACAATTGCTTAAAAAATGAAACACCACAAACATGTCATTGATACCAAATCTTCCACAAAACATTACTGTCACAGTTCCCGTGTCTCTCGGACTCCATTTCCCATCATCCTCGTCTCCACACCTGCACTCACTTCCCTCGTCATCTCCCCATCAGCACTCATCACCTGCACCTGGACTCCCTCATCAGCACTGCCTTTATAATGGACTCACTCCCTTCACTCCCTGTCCATTCTTAATGTTGTGTTATGTGTGTCATGCTATGTTCTATTATGTTCTATTCCTGGATTGCTAATAAAACACATCATTTGTGGATATCCGTACTTGCCTCATCTCTTCTGCAACAGCATCCGTAACAGAAGAACGGACCCTTAAAGCAACTGGATTTCCACAAAGTATGGATTTAATTCATGTCTCTGAGGCTCTTACTCCTCCCGTGCCTCCCACTCCAATGTCGGCAGCGGATCGTCTCATAGGACTCTTGCAGGTTGGACGTTCACTGGAGAGGTATGTGGAGGAGTTTGTTGAGTTGGCTTTTCTGACGAATTGGTCAGACGCTCGTTTAAACGCCCTGTTTCTGGATGGACTGGACAAGAGCACAATCCGTTTTGATGAACCTGACGATTATGTTTCCTTAAACGATGCTATTAATCTGATTTTGTATTTAAATGGTTCTGAGTTTATTGTCGAAGAGGTTCCAGATTTTCCGTGCTTATCTCGTCCAGTCCCTCCAGAAACACGGGCGGCCTGGCCAGTTCGTCAGCCTCCGTCTTCCTCCACATACCCCTCCAGTGAATTGTTCCCCTGTGTCCTGCTGGACCCACATACCTCCGTTGGGTCCAGAGGGCCAAAGAGGAGGAGGAGGAGGAGGAGGAAGAAGCCGGCCTGTCTTGAACCCGCTCCAGCCCTTGCCGAGCCAGATTCTCCAGTCTCCGCAGAGCCCACTTCAGTACCAGTGGGGCTTCTTATTGTGTATGAGGGGATGGACTGGATCCCTCTTCAAGCCGCCGAGCCCGCATCTCCAGTCTCCGCCGAGCCCGCATCTCCAGTCTCCGCCGAGCTGGTTCCAGCTGCCCACGAGCCCACTCTATTCCTCCAACTCCTGAAGTTTCTCCTCAGTCCCCTTAATGATTTTTTTTTGGGGGGGGGCTAATACCTGTGGGTGGGGAGAATGTGGGCGGGGTTTCCAAGGCCCCTGACCCCCCGTGGCCTGCCAAGGCCCCTGACCCGCCGTGGCCGCCCACGGCCCCTGACCCGCCGTGGGCGCCCACGGCCCCTGACCCATGGCGGCTTGGAGACCTTCGGTCATGTCCGTTCCTCTCCCTGCTCCGGCGTGAGGTCTCCAGGACGCCCACCCCCCCTCCCTGGTTGTTACATCTACGGCACGAGGACGCGCCTACCGGGAGGGGGAGGTACTGTCACAGTTCCCGTGTCTCCCGGACTCCATTTCCCATCATCCTCTCGTCTCCACACCTGCACTCACTTCCCTCGTCATCTCCCCATCAGCACTCATCACCTGCACCTGGACTCCCTCATCAGCACTGCCTATATAATGGACTCACTCCCTTCACTCCCTGTCCGTTCTTAATGTGTTACGTGTGTCATGCTATGTTCTATTCCTGGATTGCTAATAAAACCCATCATTTGTGGATATCCGTACTCGCCTCATCTCTCCTGCAACAGCACCCATAACAATTACTCATTGAAAGATAATTTTCTATTTCTCTTTTTTCTCTGTCCTTAGCTCTCTTCCTTTGTTTAACTTTCCATCGCTTTTTTTTCATATCTGTGTTCTTGCGTGCTCAATAGGGAAACAGATTTCAATTTTCCTGTTTCTCTTCTACGATATCTCTCTTTCTCACTCTGCAGATACTGTGCACATTTCTCAGGATCATCTTTCAGACCTTTGGGCAGCTGCTTTTGGAGCCATGTCACACCTAAACACAATTATAATGAATTAATTTAGTATTCTAAAAACAAATGCATAACTTAATTGAAAATATAGTGACTTTTAATTGGTAAATGTATATTAATTCATTTAAGATAACGTCAAGTCAAATTTATTTATATAGCACTTTTTACAATTGGTAATTGTTTCAAAGCAGCTTTACATATTAGAAGCACAGAAAAAAGAGAAGTGGTTAAAAATAAGCTGTACAAGCAAGCGTGGTAATATGTAACATATACAAGATGGTGCTACATTAAGCCAATGTCGGCTGACTCCCAGGGGTAGAAAAAACCCCCTAGGAGAAAAACCCAGCGTGCTAACACTGGGAAAAAAGTCCTAGGAGGGAAAAAACCCCTTGGAAGATATATATAATATATGTAAATGGATATGGAGATCAAAATCTGAATTATACATTTTTATTATAGAGATTAAAAATAGATTATATATAAATATATGTAAGCGGATACGGAGATTTAAAAATCTGAATTATAGCTGCAGCCAGAACTGGATCTGTAGGCCCATTGTCTCCTGGGCTACGTTGTAGTCAGGTCCAGACACAGGTTCTCCATCTGATCTGGATACGGCCTGGATCCAGCACCCGGCAAACCTCAGGATAAGCAGAGAGACTGATATTAGCGTAGATGCCATTCTTATTCTGATGTACAGGTATATCTAGTGTTATAGGAAATGTACTCGGTTCCAGCCGACCTAATTATTGCAGCGTAACAATCCTTTAACGGATTTGAAAAAAATGTTAATGTATTGATAATGTATTATGTGTATGCAAGAGCAAAGAGATGTGTTTTTAGTCTAGATTTAAACTGACAGAGTGTGTCTGCTTCCCGAACAATGCTAGGAAGATTGTTCCAGAGTTTAGGTACTAAATAGGAAAAGGATCTGCCGCCTTCAGTTGATTTTGATATTCTGGGTATTATCAACTGGCCTGAATTCTGAGATCGCAATAGACGTGAAGGACTATAATGCAGCTCGCTTAGATATTGGGGAGCTAAACCATTTAGAGCTTTATAAGTAAGTAGCAAGATTTTAAAATCTATACGATGTTTAATAGGGAGCCAATGTAATGTTGACAGAACTGGGCTAATATGGTCATACTTTCTGGTTCTAGTAAGAACTCTAGCTGCCGCATTTTGGACCAACTGTAGTCTGTTTAAAAGCCGAGCAGAACAACCACCCAGTAGAGCGTTACAGTAATCTAGTCTTGAGGTCATGAATGCATGAACCAACTGTTCCGCATTTGTCATTGAGAGCATATGTCGTAATTTAGATATATTTTTTAGATGGAAGAAGGCGGTTTTACAGATACTAGAAACGTGACTTTCAAATGAAAGATTGGTATCAAAGAGCACACCCAGGTTCCTAACTGAGGACGAAGATTTAATGGAGCACCCGTCAAGTGTTAGAGAGTATTCAAGGTTTTTTCGTGAGGAAGTTTTTGGTCCAAAGATTAGGATATCAGTTTTTTCTGAATTTAATAATAAGAAATTTCTTGTCATCCAGTTTTTAATGTCAGCTATGCATTCTGTTAGTTTTGTGAATTTGTAGGTTTCGTCAGGGCGCGAGGAAATATAGAGCTGAGTATCGTCAGCGTAGCAGTGAAAACTAACACCATGCTTCCTAATTATCTCTCCTAAGGGCAGCATGTACAGAGTGAAAAGCAACGGTCCTAGTACTGAGCCTTGTGGTACTCCATATTGAACTTGTGATCGATACGACATCTCTTCATTAACTAATACAGACTGATAACGGTCAGATAAGTATGATTTGAACCATGCCAAAGCAATTCCACTAATGCCAATGTAGTTTTCAAGTCTTTTTAAAAGAATGTTGTGATCGATAGTGTCAAAAGCAGCACTGAGATCTAATAACACTAATAGAGAAATACAGCCACGATCAGATGATAAGAGTAGATCGTTTGTAACTCTAACGAGAGCAGTCTCAGTACTATGGTATGGTCTAAATCCTGACTGGAAATCCTCACAGATTCCATTTCTTTCTAAAAAGGAGCACAGTTGTGTTGAAACTGCCTTTTCTAGTATCTTTGACAGAAAAGGTAGATTCGAGATTGGCCTGTAATTTACTAAATCTCTCGGATCTAGTTGAGGTTTTTTAATAAGAGGTTTAATAATAGCCTGCTTAAAAGTTTTTGGCACGTATCCTAGTGTTAACGATGAATTAATTATATCAAGAAGTGGACCTACGACCTCTGGAAGCATTTCTTTCAGTAGTTTAGTCGGCATTGGGTCTAACATACATGTTGTTGATTTTGATGATTTGATAAGTTTAGATAATTCTTCCTCTCCTATAGCGGCGAATGATTCTAGTTTTACCTCAGGGACACTACAGTGCACTGTCTGAAGCGAAACTGTAGACGGTTGCATGTTTATAATTTTCTCTCTAATACTGTCAATCTTGCAAGTAAAGAAGTTCATAAAGTCATTACTGCTGTGCTCTTTGGAAACGTCAGCAGTTGAATCTCTGTTTCTAGTTAATTTAGCCACTGTGTCAAATAAATACCTAGGATTATGTTTGTTTTCTATTAAGAGATTTGAAAAATAAGTAGATCTAGCATTTCTTATAGCCGTTCTGTACTCAATCATTTTTTCTTTCCACGAAAGGCGAAAAACTTCTAGTTTTGTTTTCTTCCAACTACGTTCAGCTTTTCTCACAGCTCGTTTTAGAGCCCGAGTGTGCTCATCATACCACGGCGTTGGATTGGTTTCCTTAATCTTCTTTAGACGTAAAGGAGCGACTGCATCTAATGTGCTGGAAAAGAGAGAGGCAATAGTTTCTGTTGCAGCATCGAGTTCTTCTAAGTTGTCAGGTATACTAAGGCGATGAAACTGCTCGGGGAGATTATTTATAAAGCAATCTTTAGTGGTAGAAGTGATGGTTCTACCATATTTATGGCTGGGTGGTGGTTTTGTAGCCTTGGCTAACTGTATTATACACGAGACTAAATAATGATCTGATATATCATCGCTCTGCTGTAGAATTTCAACAGCATCAATATCAATTCCATGCGACAGTATTAGATCTAAGGTATGATTACGACAATGAGTGGGTCCTGACACGTGTTGTCTAACTCCAATAGAGTTTAAAATGTCTGCAAATGCCAATCCAAATGCGTCTTTATTATTATCTACATGGATATTAAAATCACCAACAACAAGGACTTTATCCGCAGCCAGTACTAACTCTGATAGAAAATCAGCAAATTCTTTGATAAAGTCAGTATGGTGCCCTGGTGGCCTGTATACAGTAGCCAGCACAAATGTCAACTTACATAATGTTACATAAAGCACCATCACTTCAAAGGAATTATATTTGAAATTCTTTTGAATGATTCTGAATATATTACTATAAATTACAGCAACACCTCCCCCTTTGCCTTTCTGTCGAGGATTGTGTCGATAGTCATAACCTTGAGGACTAGACTCATTTAAAATAATGTAATCGTCTGGTTTTAGCCAGGTTTCTGTCAAACACAGCAAGTCTAGTTTATTGTCTGTGATAATTTCATTTACAATAAGTGCTTTTGAAGAAATAGATCTAATATTCAGTAACCCAAGCTTTATCATTTGTTTATCTGATTTATCTGTGATTTTCATTTTTTGAACATCAATTAAATTTTTACCCTTAAAAGGTTTCGGAAGTTTTTTGTATTTACTAGTTCGAGGTACAGACACAGTCTCTATGTGATAATATCTAGGTGAGAGAATTTCTATGTGCTGTGAATTATCTGAGTTCTGTGACGTGAGGCGGCTAGCAGACGGTCGGTTTAGCCAGTTTGTCTGCGTCCTGATCTGGGCCCTGGTTTGTCATGTTTCAGCTCTAAGACTATTTGCCAAATTTCTAGATAGAAGAGCAGCACCATCCCGGGAGGGATGAATACCATCTCTTTTCAACAGGTCAGGTCTGCCCCAAAAGCTTTTCCAATTGTCTATGAAACCTATATTATTCTGTGGACACCACTTAGACAGCCAGCCATTGAGTGATGATAACCTGCTAACTATCTCATCACTCCGACGAACAGGAAGAGGGCCAGAACAAATTACTTCTGCTGACATTGAATTTGCGAGTTCACACACCTCTTTAAAGTCCCTGTAAAGTCAATTCTGAGAATTCTTTCTAAACACATTATAAATGCTACAAATGTATTGCTGAAACACATTACAAAGACTGTGAATTGTGTAATGCTTAATTGTGAAGTTAGAGCGTTAAACAGTTTTTCAATAATTCTCTGCTCAGGATTTTTTGGGCGGAGCTAAAACGGGGGTCTGATGACGCACTTGGACCCCCGAGTATAGCCCCGTCCCTTACACTATATAACTGTCGATGACACACCGAGCGTGGCGCCGCCTCTGCCCTTTGCACATTTAGCTAGTAATGCCTTCGTCACGCAAATGCATATTACATGGTTGTTATAATATACAATATGCTCGGTCTCCTTATTTAAATTTCCTAAAACGATGAAATGAAGGATTCTAAAGTGATTGTTCTACAACGGATAGTTTTACAAACTTTCATCAGACAGCTGGGATTCACAGATAATCCGCTGTTTTTGGTGAATGTGACTGAACAGACCTCGGCCCCCCTCCCGCCTCGGCCTTCTTACCGTCCCGACTATAACCGATGATATATGGGGCCGGACAGAGTCTCTCCCGTCCCGGCCTTCATCCTCCCGTCTCGCGGCACCGTCATTTGTCGACTCGACAACAGTCGGCAGTTCGTGCCCACCAATGAGTGTAAGTTGCCGAGTTTGCTTATGTTATAATTAGTAGGTAGTCCACAGTAACTCTACTAAAATTTGCAACCCTCTAAATGATTCTTTTTATATGCATCAGTATGTTTGACTCATTAGACTCAAGTCAGTTGATGGGACGGCAGCTCTCGCGAGTGGGCGTGGTTTCAGCGCCGATAGCGGACACGCCCCCAGCATTTTAGAGCAGAGAGTGCTGCCTATTTTTTCGAGATTTTGATAACTTATTTCATTTACTTGCAGATTTTTTTAATCATTCAAATTTGGCTGGGAGGTTAATAACACATTTTTCTGCGGTGTGGCAAACATGTGACTATGGTGGCTGGTGTCTCTATTTTCACGTTCCGTGTAATAGAATCGCCAATAACTAGGGCACTTTCAACAGGATTCTCAGTGGGTGCGTCACTGAGTGGGGAGAACCTGTTTGATGTTCTAATCGGAACGGAAGAGTGGTGTTTGTTCTTGCCACTATGCCGCCTCACAGTCACCCAGTTAGCCTGCTGCGTGGCTTCTACAACCGGAACCGAATGTGCAGTGTTTACTAGGCTAGTCGCATCCAAAGCAGTATCTAAGGCCCTTTCATTCTCACTATCCTCAATTAAAGTTTGGATGCGTGTCTCTAATTCTGAGATTCTCTCTGTCAGCCTGACAATATCCCTGCATTTATCACATGTGTAAGTCTCACTGCTGACAGAAAGAGCTAAGCTGTACATGTTGCATTTAATACACATGATAATCGTCGGACATGACTGACTGTGTTTTTGTAGAGTAGTCTGACTCCCCTCGCCGTCCGAAAAACTGCATCGCACACGGGACTCGCTAGCTGGATGTCTCGGTCGCTTGCAGGTGCCTGGGGCAAGGGTGATGTGCGGGACGCTGTACCTCACGGTGGATCTATGAATGCCGGGCAGCAAGGTCTCCACAGCTTCCCGATCTGGCGAGGACAGATCAGAATAACATACATCGGATAAATCCGCCATTAGATCGACAAGGAAGGTTAGTTTAGAGGAAAAAAAAATAGACGGTAGCTAGCAGGCTAGCGGGCTATGGCTGACACTAGGTGATTACGCTGGTAGATTACTAGTAATAAATCGTTCCGTTTAGTAATACTATGCAATAGGTTAAGTAATCTAGTGAAAAACAAGAAAGTTATATTATGTGAATAGGAATAAAGAGAAGGATTTAGGATAAACTCCGAGCGTAGGTCAGACAGCAGGCAGCAGCGTTAAGCAGCGTTGAACCGGAAGTCCTCAAGGCGCCAAATGCCAAACGTATTCAACATAAATTCTTTAAAGAACAGTATGTTTAATGTATCTGCCGTCATCACCACCACAACCTGTCATTACCAGCACAAGCTGTAATGTGCTGGTAATGACTGTGCTGGTAATGACACTTTTGTAAAAAAAACTAGCCTTACTAGCAAATATGATGACTTAGCAAGTGTAGCTAGTTTTCTACATGTAATGTACACCATTTAAACTATTAAAGTGATAAAAATAATCCAAAAATGTTTAAAAATACAGAAATACAACACATATGGTAATGACGCATAATAAGTGTACATGCCCAACGCAAAGAATAAAGAGTAGATTTACTTACTTTTCTGGACATCAAGGCATCAGTCTTGCAGCTTGAAATCAATGTGCTCCACTGTGAAATTAGGTTACCATGGCTACCAAATAAACTTTTGATGAAAAAAACGTAGGAAAGTGCCTTTATGCAGAGTGTGTTGGTAATGACGGCTAAACCATGGGACAGGTAGAAATTAAGCAAAATAAAGTACAAAATGCATATATATGCTTAATCTGTGCATGTAGTTTATTAGTTCAGGTAACATTTAATTCATATGCATATTTTTTATTTATTAATTTGTGATAAATAATGTTTGACATATGGCATGACATGTGAAAACTCTGGTGGCGGACAACACCAAAACACAGATAATGTACCACAAAACACCAATAAAATGTGTTAAAATCATTAGTAAGAGCAGCCATAAAAAAAGTCTAGGCTTGTTTTTGTTTATACTAATTAGTGGTGCTAAAATGTATTAGATTTAATTAGTTTTTAATAAAATTACACCCTGTGGACAGAAATAGGCCCGAATTCTGGAAAATACCCACTTACAGTTTGAAGCCAATAAACAGCAGCTTCTGCTTTTAAAGTGGGAACTGCTCCATCTTTCAGTAAAAGACTAGCATTGTGCAAATCCAGCATTGAACTTGTGTAGATTCTGGAAACTGTCTTCCACGCCGCATCCAGTGTAGAAAATATCAAAGATTACAATGGGTTCTATTATCTTTTGACGCGTCGCGCCGCTCGCGTCCGGTGTACACAACTCTTCCGCTTTCATTATGCTGCATGACATGGTCTCGCCCACTTTGTTACGTGTTCTGGGCGCATGTTTTGCAGGGTTTATGATGTCATCAACCCGGGAAGCTTGTTGTAGTCCAAACCAGTCGTTTTTGTAGGCAATAAACTGCCATAACTTTAAAAGACAATATCTCCGTTTGCATTGAACTTTCAGCGCTGTAACTTTATTGTTAAAAAAGTGAAATCGCATTGAACCACCCTTTTAAATAATATTTATATCGACACATTTTAATGCACTGTATTCTGTTCTTGAGGAAAGTGGGGGGGAAAGTGGCCTTTGAAGTGCGATTCACCGCAGCGCGAGAACAGCTGGCGTAATTCGAGAGCGACTTCAAGTGCATCCTCTCCGTTTCCCCGCGGAATGAAGCGCCCATCTCAAGACACTTCGCGGTCTACACATGTAATGAGTCTGGGGAGTCTGGGATTGGGATACTTTTACACTTGTGCTGTGATTATGCTACTTTTGGGATGGTTTTGTTGAGCAGACCTGGCAACCCTCCACTCCAAAACCCCAGCCCTTTCATGCACTTCTAAGTGCGCGGCCCCCTATAGTGTGTGTCACTACTGTGTGTGCACTTGGACGGGTGAAAAGCAGAACACAAATTCCAAGTATGGGACACCACTACACGCCACATTACTTTCACAATTAGTCAGAGGTGAAATTGGCTTAAAGTTAAAAATGATTATTGATTAACAGGTTGGGAAATAAATGTAGGCTATTTATTATTCAGAATGCACATTGCACATTTTGAAGGGCATATCCTCAGTTTTGAAGTGCATAGGCCTACTACACACGAATGTAGGCCTATTCCCGAATCCACGTATAAAGAAGGACCTTCATCGCGCCATATCAGTCTCACCTATGCTTTCCTCAAGGATGTCGTTGTTTAGAATTTGAGCAGCCGGGTATGCTGCAGTAAGACTGGTGAGAGGATTCAGCCATTAGATTTGATTACTTTGCGATGGGACTGGAAGTAGCCTAGCGATACACTGCTTCACTTACCGGAAATAGGAAGTGTGACAAAGGTCTATGACACGGTATCTTTACTTATGGCATTCGGAAACAAAGTTTGCCTCTTTCCAACTGTAATCGCATATGTGATGATGATTATGGGCCGTGAATTGGATTAATCACTCACTTTGTGATACCCCAAAGCGGACACGTTGTAGCGTTCTGAGACTTGATGCTACAGTGTATAGACCTTATTTACAGCAGCGCCATCTTTGATTTTAACGGGAATGAAAGCGAGGCTGTGAGGGATATGGTGCGTTAAAGTCATATCGGAAAGATTGTATTTACGAGTTGAAGGCACATGAACGCCACACAATGTTGTTAATATGAGTGGGAAGTTTAGGATTTTCTTTAAGCCCTGATGAGTTGCGGGCGTGTCAGTGAGAAACATGGCGGAATACAACAATAGCCTACTTATAGGTAATTTAGCAGTGATATTGTCAGGCTTTTCTATTTACAACGAAGTAAGCTAATTGCCTGCATAAATTATGATAGCATTGTAATATAACAACATAACGGACCTATGTAACAATAAAGTTTACAGTGGCTTCATAAATTAATTAAAAACATAAAAAAAGCAAAACACACCTAATGTACATTCTTTGTTCTTCATTTTCTAGAAGTATAGAGTTAAAAACCTTGCTGTATTTTTGTGTGGTTAATTAAAAAAAGGTACATCGCCATCTTACTGCGAAAATGACTTGTACACACCTGGCGTCGTAAACACCACTTCCCACCTCGTAAATACAAACTTCTCAAGAGGACTTGAATGCACCAATTGAGTTATAATGTTATTTAATGTGTTTTGGATTGTTCCGCTCACAAAACACTGCAAAATATATATTTCCAAAAAAATCCATGACAAAAAACTATGACACTATGGATAATTATAACTGATCTAGGAGCTTTATACAGCTTTTTGCAGCGGCTGCCATTGAAAAGATGCTGCACAGCTTCGCACATGAGGTCCAGACACTGTTAAAAGATGTGATCACAGTAGTTAAATTTCGCAGGCAACACACGCAGAAGTCACCTTCAAATCAAGCAGCCAAGCAAACAACTCTGCAAATTCGATTTAGATTCCTATTGAAATGGCTAGATTTTGGCAGCGAAATTTCACCAAGCAAGTGTGTGACCCTTCACACTTTTTTTTTAATTTGTATTTCGAAAATATCTGCCTTTTAAATACATCCTGAAATTACAACACAAGAATACTCACTTTTTAAAAGGCAAAGCATAACAGAAGTGGCAGATTAAATTGCTCTACTCGGTCTAAATCCCATTTTATGTTCACCATCAAACAGTCTGCCCAAGAGCAGCACTGAACAAAATGAAAAATACAATACAAAGACCAGCAAATGCAATAGGAGCACACCAGCTAGGACAGATTAACCCTCTCAAACCTCCTTGTGGTACAATAACAAAAGCCTATGTATCTTGCTCCAAGAGCCACCAATCCAATCAAGCACGTAACAGTTTAAACCATGCCTTAAAGTGCAGAGGAAGAGCAGAAATGGACACATTCCCTACTACTTGGGTAATTTACTCTGAACAACACGCAAGCAATGTCAAACATTTAGGAGAGGAGAAGTAACTGCAGCCTCAGCAATACTTAGAGATGTGCCAAGCTAATGCACCAGGCAGGAAAAACAACAGACGAATGCAAAAAAAAAAACATGGATGAAGGACAGCAGATTTATCTGAATAAAATAGGGAGCAACCTCTGATTTGTGATGATCAGTGAACTCAGTAGAAAAAAGCGGCCAGTGCAGTCGAACTCCTGATACATCCATAAGAAAAAACATAGGACAAACAAATAAACAAATCAGAGGCATTATAGATGCTTTTTTTTTTTTTTTGTTAGGGGTCACAAGTGGTGGTCCTTGAATATTAATAAACGATTAATTCGCAAAGATACTATATTTTACAATATATTTCATGGTGGTGGTGTGTGTGTGGGGGGAATATATCCACTGCATGGGTTTGAATCAGCATGATGCTTCCGAAAGAAATGAATTCACAGTGTTTCCACTGAAAGCTAATTCTTCTTGCACTGTGTGATTATGAAACTTGGATAATGTCCTAACGACTGTGAAAGTAAATGGCTTCTCATCAGGCAGCACTTAAGTGCTGTTAATTGAGGAAAGTTGTTTACAAAGCCACTTAGTGTGAGGCTAAATTTCTCAAAAATTGAGAAGATCGCTTAAATATTCTCCAAAGAGGAAGTAGCATTCAGTCATCCTAATTCCTCTCTATCAGCAAACCACCTGCTATATTAAACAAAGATGGGGGGAAATTTAGGGGTGCAAAGGCACAGCAGGTGGATGACAGGTAAACAAAACCAGGCTTGAGAGAGAAAAAGGACAAGATAATCTGATCTGAAATGGGTCGGGGGTTTGGGCGGGGTCCCCATCTGTGTGCCTAGTGAATCAATCCATCATTTGGTATTCCTGTCAGGATCAGGGCTTAATGTCACTGTCAGTGCAGCTGTTTTTTTTTTTTTTGCACCCTGACACAGTTGGGTGTTTTTGAGAGATTGAAAGCACCTCCTTCTCAAGATCTGCACTTCATGTGCTTAATGGTCACGGCAAGGACTGAGTTTCAATCTGCAGGTGGCCCCTGTCCACAGCTGTGACCTTCAACTGCGTCTGAGGACTCTGAACTTGATATATCCCAAAACTTCAACTCTGATTTAAGAAGAAACAAGTCTAATTGAATGAGAACCCATAACTGGGTTGCAGGTTAAATAATAAAATAATATTAATAAAATAAAATTCTTGAAGTATATACATCTAATATATTAATATATAATTTTTGGTTCCCTGAATGTTCTGGGAAGGTTAGTTGTTAGTTATAGAATACAGAGGCATTTATTCTTCAGAATGGAAAGTATTCAGAATGTTTTTGAATTTCACAGATTCACTCAAGAGCTTCAATGGTGAAGTTTTGGTCAATCATGCATTAGAAAGACCATCCCAAGGACTTTGAGTCTGTACAATATCTGAGCTGCACATGATCCTTAAAGAGGTCCAATTTTTGAGGCCCATAATCAATAGTGCTAAAAGTCTTGCGTTTGGAGAGAATATTAGTTAGATGCTTCACTTGTTGTGCACCATCTTAAGAAGAATGTGGTTCATGACTTGTTTTGGGATGGAACCTGGGGTGTTTTATTCCTGAGGTTTGGTTTGCTTGTGTCATTATTGCAATAATTATTCTCTGTCAATTAGCTCTTCAAGGACACGACTGCATTTCCATTTAGGCTGTGCAGAATATTTTCTTTCTTAGTTTCTACTAGTTTCTTTCTTTGGTATTCTGAGCATCCGGCATGGATTGGCAAAGCGAGTGCTTTTGCTTTTGTTAGGGTAGACTTGACACAGATTGTGAAGCTGTAATGCCGCTTTAACATTATAGGAAATGCAACTACATCGGTTTGTCCCAAAGATCAACACCTGTGGCTCATGTCTCATAGATCCACTTGTAATTTTCCTTGCAACGTGCTTCTATAACTCTGTGAATCAAATAAATTTAGAAGGTAATCTTGTAATCTGCCTCTTTGAAAGACAGACTGGGACTCAACCATCCGTGGTGGTGAATTCACCTGTGTTTGCTAATGTGTGAAAGACTGAGAAGCTAATCAAAGTGCTGTGGAGTGTAAAAGAGCTTTCACCTGATATAACACATATGGTATGAGGGCTGTGCAGCAATGCTCATTCATCAATTCTTTACTGCTGTATATGATTTAACATATTAACAAACTGTTACATTTTCAGTTTCTTAACATCTTAAAGGAACGATTCATTCAAATTCTGTGATCATTTATTCACCCTCATGTCATTTCAAACAAGCATAAGCAGATGCTTAGCAAAATGTTCAAGTTGCTCTTCTCCATACAATGAAAGTGAACAAAACAATATTAATGTCTCTCTCTCTCTATATATATATATATATATATATATATATATATATATATATATATATATATATGCGCTACAGTTTAACATTTTCTTTGAAAGAAATAAATGCTTTTATTCAGCCAGCAGGGATGCATTACATTTATAAAATGTGACAATAAAGACATCTTTTGACACTTCTTACAAAAGATTTAGGTTTCAAATATGCTGTTCTTTTGATATTTATATTCATCAGAGAATCCTGAAAAAAAACTTCGTTTCCACAAAAACATTAAGAACTGTTTTTCATAATAAATGTTTCTTAAGCACCAAATAAGCATTCTTAGAATGATTTCTGAAGGATAATGTGACACTGACATACTTCAAACTGTAATATTTCTCAATATTAGCATTTTTTACTGTATTTTTGATAAAATAAATACAGCCTTTGAGTATTTATAAATATATTACAATATGGAACACAAAGACATGTCACAGCAGATTTGATAGGATAGAAAAGAGAGAAAAATGTGTTTATTCTATAATATAGAAATAAATTCATGTACTAGAACAAAAAAAAAAAAAAATCATCTTGTCTTTAAAAGGTCTTAAAATTAGATAAATACAACCTCAGATGAACAACAACACATGACATATTACACCTTGTCATTATTTATTTAACAAAAACTAGGCCAAAATGGAAAAGCCATGGGTGACAAACTAAGTACACCTTTGCTTCCATAGGAGTCAAGTGTGTAAGTAGCAGTCAGGTGCTGCTAATCAAATGTCTTTGATTAATTGATCATCAGCAAGCGTGACCACCTCTATAAAAGCAGAAGTTTTGAGCATCTGTGGGATGTGCTGAACAAACAAGCCCGATCCATGGAGGCCCCACCTCACAACTTACAGGACTTAAAGCATCTGCTGCTAACATCTTTGTGCCAGATACCACAGCACACCTTCAGGGGTCTAGTGGAGTCAGGGCTGTTTTGGCAGCAAAAGGGGGACCAACACAATATTAGGAAGGTGGTCATAATGTTATGCTTGATTAGTATATATATATATATATATATATATATATATATATATATATATATATATATATATATATATATATATATACACACACACACACACACACAAAACTTGTAAAATGCATTACAATTTGCTTAATCTTTGAGGATGAAATACTGAAGTCTTGCATTTTATTAGACCATGAGAATGGATAAAAGAGAGTGACACCTAGTGATATGATATTGAATAGCATTTATTGTCAACCAAGAGCTGCTACAGTATGTTTTAGCGGCATAATTCTGGTACTGGACAAACAACACATTCATACCTTTGAGAATTCACTTACACATTGATTTGTTATCTGTAATAATGTTGTAACTGTATTGCCATTAAAAAGATCAGTCACATAATACTGGATATTAGTTATATCGTTAGCCTCATAGCATAATTGCCTAAGTATCATTTGAAAATGAATGACTTAGGCAATTATGCTATGAGGCTAACGATATTCATTCCTGTGACAGCAGTGCTCTTTATATGTGCACACATTATGGCTTAAAAAGCTATTCATTTTTCTCTGTCAATCTCAGTGACTAAGGGAAAGGTCTCCATTTGTTTTCAACTGATTACATGAATTGTCACCATTAGTGTTTAATTCATTTTAAGGTCACAGTTTGATAATAACAGGGTTAAACAGGGTAAAACAATAAAATAGGGTATACATATTTAAAATTCAAGCTTGCGAGTAGCGAGACAGAGATTTAGGTTGATATGCTTCACGCTATTCCCAAAATGTATACTTTTTGCAAACTTAAAATGTGTGGTCTTGTAACCAAACGCTACTGATGTATGAAATATGAAACTGCAACAGCCATAGGTAGGTTCATTTTTATAAAAAAAAAAAACAAAACTTAACTGTACATATTGGTGAAAAAACAGAGAAAATACACATAGTTCCTTAGTAATTATTTTAAGTGAATATACAACAGATCGTAGACACAAACGTTTCTTTTGTTTAAAAGAGGCCTTTGCTCTTTTTCAGATTCAGCTGTTTCCAGTTTGGCATGGTGTTAAATTCATCCCGTGTCATTTCCAAAACACTCTGCAAAACAAATACAAACTCAACGTCAGACAAGATTAGAAAACTATGAAAACAAATTTAGTATCTGCTGACATTTTATGATGCTTACCATGATGACTATTTTAGACTGAACTAGTGACCCTAAGGGTGGGTATTTGGACAGGTTTGTTTAGTAAAGGGCAGTGGCGTCAATTGTGAATAGAAGGGTATGGCAGCTGTTGAATTATTAGAAAAATAATGCACACCTGAGGCATTACCGGCAATACTACCTCAGATGTGCATTATTTTTCTAATAATTCAACGGCCCGTCATCAAATGTTCCATAGTTATACAACAGTTAGTTCCAGTCCTTGAATATGATTGGCTGAGAGGCCTTCCAGGATTGTTGATATTTCACCAGTAGCAGCTGCGACTGTTCACCATTTGTATCACTCCACTTATCTCTGCGCGTTCTAGACAGGCAACATTTCTCCTAGCGAAACGCAATGGCAGAGGAGAAAACTCACGATAATTTTCACTGTTGGTGTGTCACTGTTGTGTTTTTCACATACACGCACACACACACACACACACACACACACACACACACACACACACACACACACACATATATATATATCAGCATTAAAATGATTAAACGAAACATACTAAATGAATGTAAAAATGCAGAATGTTTTATGTGATGGGTAGGTTTATATAGGGGGACAGAATGTACAGTTTGTAAAATTTTAAAAAAATCTACAAAAATCCAAACTGATGAAACAAAAAATATTTTTTAGCAGCAAACGCTCAAGATGGGTTTGGTGCACACAGGGGTAAAAAGTACCCCATGTGTACAATGAAATATACTGCTGTATCTTTAATGTTGGGGGCTTATTTTTCTGCTGGAGGTCCTGGACATCTTGTTCAGATACATGGCATGGATTCTCATGGATTCTATCAAATACCGACAGATAAAAAAAAAATCAAAACCTGACTGTTCCTGTAAGAAGTCATATAATGGGCTGTGGTTGGATCTTCCATCAGGACAATAATCCAAAACAAACATCAAAACCAATACGAAAATGTGTCACTGAGCACAAAATGAAGCTTCTGCCATGACCATCCCAGTCCCCTGACCTGAACTCAAAAGAAAATGAGTGAACTGAAGAGAAGCAGCACCAACATGGAGCTGGGAATCTGAAGGATCTGGAGAGATTCTGCATGAAGGAATGATCTCTGATCTCTTGTCAGGTGTTCTCCAAACTCATCAGAAGAAGACTCAGAGCTGTTATCTTGGCAAAAGGAGGTTGCAAAAAGTATTGAATAAAAGGGTATGATTAATTGTGAGCAGTGTGTATTAGAGAAAAACATTTCTCTCATAATGAGATTTTCCCCCCATTTAAAATTATTATTCTCCAATGAAAGGTTGGATTTTTGTAGGTTTTTAAAATAAAATATCAAAAGTATTAACGATGCAGATTTATTTTCACAGCCTTCTTTTTTCATATTTACCAAGGGTATGAATAATTTTGAGCATGACTGTATATACATACATACATATATATATATATATATATATATATATATATATATATATATATATATATATATATATACACATACATATATACACACACACACACACCCCCCTTATGATGCAATTAGAGAACAGAGGTGTCCTTCAAGATGGATAACTTGGATCGGTTTCCGGGTCACAGGATGGAGGATGGAGGAACGAGGAAGCATCCATTTAAGTATTGAGAAGCATCCAATGAAGTAATTGAATCTTTCATTCAATCGATTTGTTCAATAGGACTGATTCATTCACTAATGTGTTGCTAAGAGACGCAAAATAGTTCTGCCATAGCTTTGTTTATAACTATTTTCGTTGGTGAAATAATGCAAAAACAGGCAATATTGTATCGAAAATGTAACTTACATAATATTAAATTCTTGTTTATTCAATTGCAGTATAAAATCAATATCACATTTGCAATCATGCTGATATTTGGGGAAAAATAGCACTCTTTGTGTGATATTGCTAAACTATTCAATTTGATATAAATATAAAAAGACCCTGGCATTCTAACTGCATTTTAACAGAGTAAATCACACAGTAAAATTGTACACTCTAAATGTGCATGCAGTGGTCTAACCTACTAGGTAACATGGGTGAGGTGCTTTTGTTTGGTTTTTGCAGTGAGGGACATACTCGATAATGTCAGATCGCACATTGTTAAAACAACAATTATGATATTGAAGAGGATATATATCGCTCAGCCCTAACCACAATTACAAACTCCACCCTAGCAAATGCCTGACCCCACCCCACCACTAACCCTACCTTTAAAGAGGTACAAACATTCCATTCCATTCCACCCTACTCTAACTTCCGGTCTGCGACAGCTGGCCTGGCGCGACTGTCCAGAAACTGCTTATGGCTCTGCGACTATGCAGCGGGGAACCATCAATTTATAATTTGACAATAAACATCTAAATTTTTTTGAGGAAATAAACCCTTCAAATCTGTCTATTCAGTTTTAGTTCAGTTGTGTTGATGTCCGTTTTCTCCATTTTGTGCAGAAAGCCAAAGCTTTTGAAAGCAATTATAAAAGATAGATACCTCTGGATGATGACAGCTTTTTTAATCAAGAAGCTAAAGCTTTATGGCTGGAATTGTTTGTGGTTAGGGCAAGTTATTTAAAATCTAATAGGTTATGTGACTGATTTTATTCTGGCCACTGCTGCCAGTTATATGTTAAGCTTTAGTTGAGAAAACAGTTATTTTGCAGAATTACTGGTCAGTCTGTAAACTAAAGCTTTGTTTCCACCGAGTGGTACGGTAAAGTACAGTACGCAATTTTTGCTGTTTCCATTGTCAGAAGTTGTGAATGGTACCCTCATTCCAAACTGTACTGTACCACTTTTTTGGGACCCTTCCGTTGGGTTACCTAGTACAGTAGTCCGGTACTAAAGGGTGAAGCTAGACTCACTGCAGAATGTTGATTGGTTGACAGAGAATCGTCACTTGCACGTGCTACAAGGGGAATGACGACACCAGAGGCACCATTTTTTAATAAAGTTGAAACAATCTTCTTTTGACAAACAGCCACATGCCAAGAAGCAAGAACAAGATCTGCTGTATGTCCTCCATTGATGTTTACGGTGTCGTTTCTTCTTCACACAAGGATGGAGTCGATCGCTACTTTCCGGCATACACCACGCCTATTAAGTAAGGGTACTGTTGGCGGTGGGAATGCAAGCCGGATCAGAGTTTCCCGTACTGAACTGTACTGTAATGTCCTGTACCGCTCAGTGGAAGTGAGGCAATAGTGACCATGCACATTTGCTGTAATTCTGCACAAGTTACATTTTTTCCCAAAATCATAAGTTTAATACAGTTTGTTACATACATTTAATCAGCTGCTGTGCCAGTCTAATGATACGATTTATTAACAACTAATGTGTCACTAATGTGCTTTGGTCTGAGTGCTGTCATGATGCATCGGCTTGCATTAAATTTTGTTGATTTTGTGGCCAGTTGTCACCATATTCCACTGAAATGACACACCGATTGTGTGGTGATGTAATTTTTTGTAATGTCGATTTGCATTTTATTACTTTTTGCTTCATTTTTGTGATAACTATCACGTTTACTCTGATATGTGCTTGTGGCATTTCTTGTCAAAGGTAACATGCAGTATTATAGAAGAGGACATTGTAAGCTACGCTGATTTTAGGCTGAGTTTACTTTTTCCCAGACGAGGAAAGGGGGTGAGAGGGCAAATGTTCAAGAGTCATGGTTTGCTACTGCGGCCACTAATATGGCCGAATCACAGCCATGCTGATTCGGCCGTATCACACAACTATTCATGTAATATTGCTCATATATAAACTTGTCCACACTAGAACTGTCATTCTTTCTCACACACATTTTTTGATGCTTATAGGTCTCATGTTTTGTGTCATAATTTTATCAATCTTGATTTCTCAAAATTATGCAATGTGTACTTTTCCTGGGTTCATCTGCTGTAAACTGGCATAAATGTACACAGGATCATGATGGCCAAAGTTAAGACTTTTGCTTAATAATAAATTATATTTTCGGTTTGTTTTTGTCCAACCAGAATGCCTTTAGAACACTTGGAATATATGCCACTAGTTGCATGGGATTATTTTATGACACGTTTGCATCCTTATTTTAAAGCTTGAAGTCAAGCTTGAGCAGTACATTTTTTTTTTTTTTTTTGTATTTCTCAGTTTGTGTTCCAAAAAAAGAAGCCAATACAGATTTAGAACAACAACAGGGTAAATATTTACTGCATTTTGTGTAAACTAATAGACAGTCACAGAAAAATGAGTTGTGAAAGGGTAAATAAACTCCGAGCAGATGAAAGCCATCATTTGCTAATAATTGTGATGCATGGCAGTGTTTTAGAGAGGTTTTTGTTCATTTTATTGTTCTGAAACCAACTGCTCAGAGGTTTTCAGAGGATTTTTACAGTTTTAAACTATTTTATTGTATAGCCTGTCTGGCAAAAGTTATTCATTCTTATATCAGCAACTATTATCTGCCATGTTACAAAATTATGTATTTTTTATTTAGATTTTTAAATTGGATGATGCTGTTGGTTAGTGTATAATTGCTGTTTTGTCTTTCTCTCTTTTGTCTTTCTACACTAATTACATTGATATTTTAACACAATATTGTTAGATTGCATGACATCATCTGAACATGCCATATCTTGACTTTCAGTGATTTGACACCACTAGGAAAGAGCATGTGTGAGCATCATTAGGTAGGGTTATTACCTGAAAGTCTTCATCTGATAGGTAGCACTCAAGGTGCAGAGGGTCAACTCCCTCTGGCAGGGGTTTGGAAGTGAGCTCTTCCACAGTGTACTGCTGCCTGCTGAGTTTAGACAGGGCGTCTTTAACCAGAATCACTTTATTATGGGCTCCTTCAACCTGCACAGACATTCAAACATACAGTTTCATCATCCATAGGCTTCAATATTAAAAATCTTTGGGCTGTATTAAAATCGACCACTATCTACTCATATATGATTCATATATGAGAATCCTTTTAAAGCAAAAACTCATCTGTAGCATTCTGCAGGGTTTAAAGTATTTGAGTAAATAAAATTGCTATACTTAATTGTTATTTTGGGTAATTACTTGTATCTGTAATAAAATGAAATAGTTTATATTGACCTACATATTTTGCAGGTTACTGTGGATTAAAACTTTCCATTTATTAAAGCAGTTGGCCACAGCTCAATAATGGGAGTATTTTAAACCTAAAGTGATTTCTTTAATAAATGCTTTTTAATAATAAATATTGGTGCAGGTAACAGAGAAAAAGTACTCTTTACACCTCTGGCATTCTGAAAGCTATGGGTGGAGTAACGTACCTGTACTTTAATATTTGGGTTTTTTTCCCAATAAGGGAAGATGTTGGTAAAGGTGAGTGGTTCTGCGCCAGCCAGGATCAGATAGGCCTGAGGAGGCCGTCTGGAGTTCTTCTCTATGAAAAACAAACACAAGAAGGTCATTACAACACAGCAAATCAATAAAATATGCACAAATAATGTGTTTATACTCTTTCCTCTGATTATGCCAAAAGTTTACCCAAAAATAAACATTGTCTTTATTTACACATGGTTGCATTGTTCAAACCCATGTGACTTACTTTGTTATCATGGAAGACAAAAGGAGATGTCAGCCACAGTCCATTCAATTTCACTGCAGCTTTTTTTTCCCATATAATGAAAGTGAATAGTGACTGAGGCTGAAGGCTGAATCAAATAATGGTGAGTAAACAGAAGACAGAATTTTCTTTTTTTGTTTGTAAGGTCATTTAAATGTGATCAGGGAAAGGTCAGACCCAATTGACACACTGATCACACCCACGTTTTTTGGCACTAACTCAGCTTGTACATATGCACATATCTGACTAGTTCTGATATCAAGAAAAAATCTGATCCCCCCCATTGTTTTGTCTCAAGATGCACACCAGTAATGCTTTTTTCTAGGGTATGTTTATAAAAGCTACTTAAATACCTTAATTGAAATAAGGCTTAATGCTGGTTTAGCCTAAGCCCTGTCTGTGAAACCAGCCCATAATGTAATACATGTAAACAATCAACTTACATACATTATGTATTATATCAAATGCCTGCAGAGGGTGTCAGCGGCTAGGTGATTGTTGTTGTTACACTCCTTGCTATTGTTGTTACTATTGTTGGCCACATCTTTATGATATAAATGCTGCAGTCACTGTAATTTCTTCAACAAGAACATGTTATCAAAACATGCAGAGTCAGAGCGAGGGTTTAAACTTTTGTTTTGAAACTGCGGTGAACCTTTAGAAACAAGTATTCTCCTGTGTTAGAGTAGGTTTATATATGATAGCACTATGTTATGCTAAATTATCATCTTTTAAATTGTTAAATGTATCGTGAAGCCTTAGAAAATAATCTATGATTTTACTTTTTATTTAATATTTTGGTGAAATCGAGCACTCAAAATTAATTGAGGAATCGTGAAATCTGGCTACAAATATCTTTACTATGGTTCAAAATCCACATTAAAGTATTGAAATTATAGCTATGAATAAATTGCATTAGTATCAAATCAGGCAGATGCGTTTTTAACTTCGTTAAACACGTTTAATTAATCTCACCCATTAACTACAATAGTCAAAAATATAAAGTTCCACATGTTTGTAAACATACCTAAAAATGATGCACGTGATTAATCTTGTTTTCTTTTCTTTTTCGCTTCGCAGCGCCAGAGTGCTGTTGTCAGTATGAGGTGGGGGCTGGGCGAAGTGGGAATGGCGTGTTGCGTGTGCTTAAGTTACTGCGTTCTCCAAATGTTTAGTTTATTATATATTTAGACTTTTTTTTTTTTTGAGCAAAGGCTGTGCCCCCCCTGGGTGTTGGTGCCCTACGCAAACTGTATATAGGGAGCGGCGGTACTGGTCTCAGTTCACATTAAATGCTGTTTCTCACTAACTGTAAGCGCTGTGAGTTTAACTTGCATTTGGGTGTACGGTACACTTTATTTACATCACATTTGCATAATTTCCATTCCAACATTTTTGTGAACAGAAGTTTACAGCATTTTATCAATATTCTGGCAAAATAAAAGCTCAAGGATTTGATGGGTTAAAAGCTTGAGGGTTTGAAATTGAAAGTGAATTTAAGAAAATTATTTGTATTGTAACTTGAAGTGTTAGTTTGTTCTTGTAAAGAGTAGGGGTGTTAACAATACACTCATGTCACGATTCGGGTTGATACACGATACTAATAAAGAAGTTAAAATGTGACTTTTTAAAAAAAAAATTATTACATCTAAGACATGATAAAGTACTGTTCAAAAAATGCTAAATTTGTTATTACAGTAGGGTGAACTATCTATCTCCCCCATGCACAGGGCAATGGTGACAAGTGTGAACACCCTTCAAAATAACTTTCTATTACCGGTAGCAGTGATGCCATTCACAATATATGACAACATAATCAAAATTTTTGGCCAAATTGTGCAGCTCTCTCTCTCTCATGTATATATATAAAATAACTTTAGAATAAAGACAAATCAAAATAACACAATTATTGAAAGAAAAATATATTTTATCTGTATACTTGCATGCCATGTCCCCATTAACCAACATCAGAGAACTGTGAGCATGCAAATAAGATGTTAAATTATTGAAATATTAACTTAAATCCTCAGAGGGTACTTCAAGTAAATATTTTACAAAGGGTTCGGCCGACAAAAATGTGTGAACCCCTGGTCTGTAACATTAATAAGGGTTATGTAGTCTTATTAAATTAAGCATTATGTTACTAGTGCTGTCAATCGAAACATTTTTAATATATTTTTATATTGTAATGACTGAACATAAAATATCCAAATTAACATAGAAACAACATAAAGATGATTAATTTTAAATATGTGTTTAATGGCGTCTTTTTACCAAGTACTATGCATGAAGTCAAGTAATGGCGATAACAATACTACTACTGATGCCTCTATTAAACAGATTTTTTTCCCTCAATTTTAGCCAATAATAATAGCCATGTAACATTACAGTATAATTGAAAGCCATCGTTTTTAACATTAAATAGGCTTTAAAAAAATAACTTTTAACCCTTATGTGTTGGTGGGGATGTTTTCATCCACTATGGGGTGTTTTTGAGTCTTAATTTGGCCACAACTTTCTCTGTGTTTCAGCAAATGGAATGATTTTTGGTGACAAATCTTATTTTGCTACATATTTTGGGATAAATGCTTTGAAAATTTTCAAAACCTCAAAAATGAACTGTGGGCAAATTTACTACCCTTTTGTTATGTTCGTGGATGAAAACATCCACTAAATTAAACTGCTGTAAAAATGTAGTCTGGGTAAACCCAGCCTGATCTGCCGGCGATTTGATTTCGCTTGGCAACTCAGTCTGGAAACCCATGCATTCATTTCTGCTGCGCTGTTACACTTTTGTGGGAACCAATCACAGACTGGCTTATCCACCTTGCTTGCTATTGGCGGGTATAACACGATGACGATAGAGAAGCGACGGCAAGCAGCTTTCAAACTCTATCTGATCTACCCGTCTCTCGCACGACCGTCACTCCAAAATAACAATGCACAATCACAGTGACGCCGACTGTGTTAAGCATTTACCTTATCTGAGAGAAATGTAGCAGAGCGTTGATCCGACAGCCTCTTCATAGGAAGATTACAAACAGCGATTAATGACACACAATGATTCTCTGCTGTTATTTTGGTGGTTTGCTTCACGATGTGAGTACAGGACTCTTTTACTTCAATGCCCCTTGATGGTAGACAATATTTTTATTATTTGCTCTATATGTTTTGTCTCCCTGCTTGAATCTCGCGCCGCCTGAGCTGACTGGAATTCTTTTTGGTTGTCATGACAATGACGTAGTTTAGGGCGGCTATATTCCGCGTTCATTAACACTGAACCAGAACAGTATCAGAGTCGCCTTTTAAACTCTCGACGATGCTGAATGACTTCTTTAGTTAGCAAACAAATTGCTCGAGTGGGTGTAAATACCGATCACTTGTTCACATGTTTTTTGCACAACTTGCAAAAATTGCTCGATGCCATTGCTGCTTCTGCAAACCGCGGATCAATGCTACAAACCAATACAAACTAACCCTGCGTCTCAATCAGCTCCCTAGTTCCCTAGGTCAGCTTTGGGGCTCTCTGATCACTGTTTAGTTCATCTCATACCAACCTACAGGCAGAAACTGAAATCAGCTAAACCTGTAGCAAAGACTGTAAAGAGATGGAACACCGAAACAGAGCGGGCTTTACAAGCCTGTTTCGAATGGACTGATTGGAGTGTTTTTGAAGCTGCTGCCACCGATCTGGACGAGCTCACAGAGACTGTAACTTCATATATCAGTTTCTGTGAGGATATGTGCATTCCTACAAAGACTCATTTATCTTACAACAACGACAAACCCTGGTTCACTGCAAAACTCAGCCAGCTCCGTCAGGCCAAAGAAGATGCTCGCAGAAAAGGGGACAGAGTCTTGTACAAACAGGCCAAATACACACTGGAAAAGGAGATCAGAGTGGCAAAGAGGAATTATTCTGATAAACTTCAGAATCAGTTCTCTTCTAAAGACACAGCTTCAGTGTGGAAAGGTCTGAAAGTTATCACCAACTACAAGACACCATCCCCCAGCTCTGTGGAGAATCAACAACTGGCAGACGATCTGAATGGGTTTTATTGCAGGTTTGAAAAAATCACCATTCACACCTCCATCAACCCCCCTCTCCTCCACACCTGCAATTCAGTTCAGTGAAGATGACATGCGCCAGGTCTTCAGAAAGAACAAGAGAAGAAAGGCACTAGGCCCAGACAGCGTTTCACCAGCCTGTCTGAAAACCTGCGCTGACCAGCTGGCCCCCATCTTCACACAGATCTTCAACAGATCACTGGAGCTGTGCGAAGTCCCCTTATGCTTCAAACGCTCCACCATCATCCCCGTCCCAAAGAAACCCAAAATTACTGGACTAAATGACTACAGACCTGTGGCTCTAACGTCTGTGGCCATGAAGTCATTTGAAAGACTGGTTCTGGCTTTTCTGAAGGACATCACTGGACCCTTCGCCAGCTGAGGAAGTTCAACCTACCACAGGAGCTGCTGAAACAGTTCTACTCTGCCATCATCGAATCCATCCTCTGCACTTCAATTACCGTCTGGTTCAGCTCAGCTACCAAATCTAACCTCAGAAGACTACAGAAGGTAGTCCGGTCTGCTGAGCGAATCATTGGCACAACCCTCCCCACTCTCCAAGAACTGTACTTATCCAGAGTGAGAAAAAGGGCAAAGAAGATCACTCTGGACCCCTCACATCCAGCACACTCCCTCTTTGAACTGTTGCCATCCGGTCGACGCTACAGAGCCCTGAGCACCAGAATGACCAGACACAGGAACAGTTTCTTCCCTCAAGCAATCCATCTCATGAACACTTGACAAACACGGAACACATAACACTATTACACAATATTTACTTAAAACACTTATTTATATCTCAATTTGCACACATAATTGTACATACAATTGTCTATAATATATATTGTCTTTTGCTTTTTTTTGCACTTTGTCTATCTTGTAAATTTGTATATTATTATTTTATTCTTTTTATTATGTGTCTTGTCTTGTCGCTGTTACTCTGTTGCACTGTGGAGCTTCTGTCACTAAAACAAATTCCTAGTATGTGTAAACAACATACCTGGCAATAAAGCTCTTTCTGATTCTGATTCTGATTCTGATGCTACAAACCAATACAAACTAACCCTGCGTCTCAATCAGCTCCCTAGTTCCCTAGGTCGTGAATCAGTATATCATGCAAGTGAATGTGGCTGATTCCCTGATCAGTGCCCTGACTACTAAACTAGGGAGCTGATTGAGACACACGGTAAACCTTTCTGGAGTTTTCGCATCGCTCCGCAAAGTACGTCACCCGGATCGTTGATCTGATTGGTTGAAGGACTATCCAATTGCGTGACTAATGCTCGTTGATCACGCCTCTTGTGCAGTAGGAAATGCATAGCAAACTCCCCAGACCAATGTTCAATTTTAAATTGAGCTTGGTCTGGTGATAGCCAGACTAGTAAAAATGTATCAGATAAATTTTTTTTTCAATTTTTTTTTTGCATAAATCTGTTAATCAACCTCAGTCCTGATCAAAACTACTAAATGTTTAAAAAAAATCCAGGATTTTTAGTCTTTTATTGCCAAGTTTATAAATGATGTCACTGATTTTTGAAAAAAAAAAAAAAAAAAAAAAGCACAAAATGACTTATTTTCAATATAAAAAGTGATTGTGGAGTGGATTTTTTTTACCTTTTATCACAGTCTTGGACATGTGAAAAATTAGTAACAACAATGGTTTTGATGCATTGTTAGTTTTTGTGCAGCATCAGATTTAAATTTTTCTCCCTCATTTACTGTTCACGGCTGTTTTTGCCCCATTGACTTCCATTATAATGACATTTTTTGATTGCAAAGCCATGACACCATAATCATGCATTCTTGATTGATGGTGGTTTTCCCTGTTGGGAAGAGGTAAAATTTGTAATTTTTACAGTTGATCACCAGGTGGCACCATTAACCCTTTAGATAGGCCTGTGCAAAAAAAAGCTTAGTTTCTGGATTTTATATGGAGTTATATGGAGTATAACAGCATATTATAGTGTGTGTGTGTGTGAGTGAGAGAGAGAGAGAGAGAGAGAGAGAGAGAGAGAGGGAGAGAGAGAGAGTGAGAGTGTGTGTGGGAACTTACTGTGATGTATCTGAGAAAATCAAAATATGCACCTCAGCTCTCAGAACTACATGGAGTAAACAAAAACAAAGTAAGTGTATTTATGCACCTGCTGACTTTTGATGGTGAGAAAAACAGGCTAAACAAAAACAAGGTAAGTGGATTTAAACATTTGCATGCCATCCTGCTGGTCATTTGATGGTGAGAAGAGCAGCAAGCAACATGAGAAAGGGCTTGACTTGTACCAAATTTTTAGAAATGATTATGCAGCCTGACCCCTCCAGCGAGCTGCAGGATGTATTGTCTTCTCCCACTGACACCACAGACTCAGGAGAGTCAGATCCTGATTTTGTTGTGGCACACTCATCATCCTCTCCAGCTTCCACTGAAGGCGAAGAGGATTCAGAGGATCCTGGATCTGGGTGGATTGGGAGAAACGGCGAAGTGTGGTTTTCCACCTACGTGGAGACAACTCCCTTTCTTCAGCCTGCCAGAGATGTGACTCCAGGGCCGACGCATTGAGGCAGGAACACACCAAGCGGACGCCAACGAACTAGTGGTGATGAAAGCAGACTGCGGGGTTGGCTCACGTCGGCAGGATCTGGGTCCAAAGTTGCCCTGACATACCAAACCGACGCTCGACAGCCGACAGCCAAGTAGCATGTCCGTTCTGCGCCTGCATAAGATGAAATGCCTTTCCGTACCAGCAGGTGGCAGTAGCTGAACAGCCAATCCGAATGATCAGATGGCCCGATGGGCGACGAGCTCCGACGCCGATTCAACCTGTCGAATTGGCCAAAAAAAAGGTGATGAGGTCCAACTTCAGCCGACAGTGAGGAACACACTGAGAAAACTTAGTCAGCCGAGGAACAAAAACTGCCTGATGGCCAACCGTCAGCTTGGTGTGTTCCTGCCTTTATGCCATCGCAAGGGTCCAGAATGTGGATTCTGTGTTCAATCTGTTTTTTTTTTACGGAGGAGATGACTGACCTCATTGTCAGCATGACCAACCTCCATGGGCGCCGCACAATGAGAAACTGGAGTTGTTGCACTTTGGTTCATAAAAATTATGTTCATAAATCTGATGCAGAGTATATTTTTTACAGAAAAAATGGAAAAGTGTATCACTGAAGGGTTTTAAGGTTTTAAACTGGCTTTACCATCAAGAAAAGACAAGCATTTCACACATAGGCCGTCCGTACTTCTTACCATCAAAAGGCAGCAGGTGCATAAATACACTTACTTTGTTTTTGTTTACTCCATGTAGTTCTGAGAGCTGAGGTGCATATTTTGATTTTCTCAGACACATCAAGGTAAGTCTCACTCTCTCACACACACACACACACTATAATATGCTGTTATACTCCATATAACTCCATATAAATATAAAGCTTTTTTTTGCACAGGCCTAACTAAAGGGTTAATGGTGCCACCTGGTGTAAAAATTACAAATTTTACCTCTTCCCAACAGGGAAAACCACCATCAATCAAGAATGCATGATTATATGGTGTCATGGCTTTGCAATCAAAAAATGTCATTATAATGGAAGTCAATGGGGCAGAAACAGCCACGAACAGTAAATGAGGGAGAAAAAATTGAAAAAATCTGATGCTGCAACAAAAACTAACAATGCATCAAAACCATTGTTGTTACTAATCTTTCACATGTCCAAGACCGTGATAAAAGGTAAAAAAATCCACTCCACAATCACTTTTTATATTGAAAATAAGTCATTTTGTGTGTTTTTTTCCAAAAATCAGTGACATCATTTATAAATTTGGCAATAAAAGACTAAAAATCCTGGATTTTTTTTAAACCTTTAGTAGTTTTGATCAGGACTGAGGTTGATTAACAGATTTATGCAAAAAAAAAAAATTGAAAAAAATATTTATCTGATACATTTTTACAGCAGTTTAATTTAGTGGATGTTTTCATACATGAACATAACGAAAGGGTAGTAAATTTGAACAATACACAAGGGTTAATTTAAGTGAACTTAAAACAATTTTCACATAAACCCATTATAATAAATGTCACATTTAGCTGTGCCTTTAATATAGCAGGGCTTGCACTGCCAAAATTTTCCCTGGTTCTGCCACACACACACAAAAACACACACACACACACACACACACACACACACACACACACACACACACACACACACACACACACACACCTCGCTTTCAGTTAAAACAGCTCAAACGTGCATTTTAGGACTAGCTTAAGCCTTGTCTGTGAAACTGGGGATTAGTATCTTCAAGCACAATTATACACAAATGAGAAAGCAAATCTTTCTCGCTGTCTGAGAAGGAGCTTTCTCTGTCTGCATTTCAGTGTTTGTTACAGAGAGCCGCTTCACAGACAGCACGCCAGTAGATTCTATTTTCCGTCTTATCGCGCTTAAATATTTTAAAAGCACGTGAATGAGAGAGCGATCATATACTGTAACACCAGGCAAAGGATGCCAGGAAAAAAAAACAGATGCTGTGTTAACTGAGTTAAATATTTTTTATGCATTAAACACAAACAACCCTAGTTTGACAGCCCTAGTTGTTAATGATCAAAAGCAAAAGTTACTGCAGGTTGTTGTTGTTGTTAGGAACCTGCCATCTGGTACATTCGACTAGCACAGAGTCTTCAACCCTGCCTCTGGGGACCCACTGTCCTGCAGAGTTTAGCTCCAACCCTAATCAAACACACTTGAACCAATTAAAAATGCTCTTCAGGATTGTTTGAAAATCACAGGTTGAAGCAGGATGAATATAAATTTTGCAGGGTAGTTGGTCTCCAGGAGCAGAGTTGAAGACCTCTGGACTAGCATGAATTTCCTTCATTAAACCATCCTAACCTCTACCCTGAGTGTAGATTCCATCTCCTAACCTTGGCAGTACTGTAGCGTTGTTTCCAAGGCACACTTCCTCTCACTGTCCCAGCGGATCTTGGCCGAGCCAGTACATTCTGTATCTTCTGGTTGCTGCCCTTGCCACAGGTACACTTCCATCCTGTTATCCACCAAGAACAGAGCTACAGAGAATAAAAAAAGAGAAAGATTTAGATAAAATATAAACTATTGACACTGTACAATGTGCAAAACATGATGCAATACAACATCAGTTGACATGGTTACAGTCACATTATGTACCAGGCTGAGGGGCTGAATACAAGTTCTCCTGCAGGAACGGCATGGCCATGATGGTTCCTGTCACTTGGGTGGGTCCGAACTGCTCCTCTCCCTGAAAAGTCCCACCGCTGGCACTCAGACGGAAAAGACGTGGGGTGAAATTGTACTTCCCTGGATCTGCAAGCACACAGAGACAGTCATATACTTGTGAATATACCTGAATCAGATAAAAACAAAACAAAAAAGAAAGCACATGGGCTCTGCTCCAAAACCTAGTGAGCTGCCTACTTAAAGCAGCATTTTAAAACATCACAGACACACCCTCAACATAAAAGCTGTTCTTAACAGACAAGCAGCGAGATTATGCTGAAGATCCCTGCTTTTGGCCCAATTCTAAGGCAACATTGCATGTAACTTGCAGAAGTCTTCCAAAATGTATTGTGGTGAGCTCAGTGAAAAAATCTATTCAAGATGAGAGAAATGTCTATTATAAATATAATTTATGCGATACCACTAGGTTTTGATGTAAAATAGTTTAATCTAATTAAAATTTAACCAATATTTTGTGTGCTACTTTATTTTAGACTTATTCAAATGTTGTACTGTTAGGATAATAACATGCTAATGGCAAACTGGAAATCAGCAGTTAGTGGAGTGTCCCAATTTAAAAAAAAAAAAAAAAAAAAAAAAAATACTAGAATAGAATATTGTGCATAGAGTATTTCAAATCAGTCACTTATGAAGTTCCATTTCAGATGCTGTCTTCCTTTGTCAGCAGTAGACAGCAAAAAAGCACACTAGATTTGGAACAGAGCCATGGTATCATAAGGAAATATGCATGTGTATGTTATAATGACATACCAATTTAGCAACCTTATAACAAGGAAACATGGATTGTTTAGAAATAAACATTTTCTCTTTTTACCTTGCAGCATGCAGTCATAGGCTTTCCTGTCCTGCTTGCCAAGAGCATCCCAGAATTCCTTGGGCTCAGTTCCTTCCTCTATTTCAGTTACTTTCAAACTGCTGTTACTGTTCAAACCCAGTTCACGAGGACAACTGTAACAGTATATTATATTATATTATATTATATTATATATATATATATATATATATATATATATATATATATATATATATATATATATATACACACACACACACATATATATATATATTATTGCTGTCAATCGATTAAAAAAATAATCATTTTTAAAGCTACAAAAGTTCTTTAGTCAACAGCAGTGATTAATTGTCTCTGTTATCTTTGTTCTTTCATTATCTTCAGTGACAAACGTTATTAGTGGTTGCTGTCACTTTAAGAACTGCCCCTGCTCCACATGTATGAGAATACTCAACAAAATTTTTGGCATTATTGTGTTATTGTTCGTTCAGGTATGACAGAGAACTCGATTCTGGCTATCATCTCTAGTCACACACCAAACTTCATCAGCTAGCCTATGTGTCCCACCCCAACACACACCAGAGAAAAAACTCTGCAGGTCCTATGGCTGAGAGAGAGCATACTCGGATTCAGTGAGCTTATAGTAATGCTTCATTTTATTGTCAGTAATTGTAATGACGTTGTAAAAAACAAAAAGGGCAGTGGAAAAATTAAATCCTAATTTTTCATAAAGACGCAATTTAAAGATATTATTTCTTGGTTATACACAAAAAGACAAAATAAAAAGGCTGAATAAGCTGATCTAGCATTTTAAATGGTGGCTTCCTAGTAAATGAATGGTACACTCCCTTAAGCTCACAGAAATGGTTTGACCCAAGTGAAATATGCCTTAAATACGCATGAAATACATGTATTTAACGTGTTGTTGCCGTGTTAAAATTCACGTGTTTATGGCCCTTTTGGCCTTAATACTTAATACATACTTTTTCTCTTTTGGCGCATTTAAATGGTTTAAAAGCATTTGCCTGTATAAGAGCGTGATCATATTTTGTAATGCTAGCCAAAGGATTACAGAAAAAAAAATGGATGCTGCGTTAATATTTTTAATGCGTTAAACTGGAAAAAATTAATCACGTGCGTTAATGTTGACAGCACTAATATATATATATATATACACACACACACACACACACACACACACACACACACACACACACACACACACACACACAATCACCACATGGTCATTACATCTAAATCTATATGAGTAAAATCTGCTCACATTTGAGTGAGTCGCTCCACGGTCCTCTTGCCCACTTTCCGGGCACCTGGATGAGACTTGCAGCCATGCCACAGGTACAGTTGTCCCTTCTGTACCCCCAGCAGCAGCAAACTAGCACGAGAGCGCAGGCTGGCACAACAGCACTCCACTTCAACCAGCGAGCCCTCCATTTCTGCCTCTCCACGCACACAGAACAAATGCCAGTCTCCTGACAGGAAAATCACACCAAAATAACACATACACATGGAATTACTGCAAGTTATAAAAGAGGTCTGGTGAGTTTTGCTCATTGTTATCTGTGTTTATTACCTGTGTTGTTAAAGCTATCCTCCCTGGAGCCTCGGTGGATGATTAGCCCTCCTTGGAAGAGTTGGAGGAAGCAGGGCGGCTCTTTGCCCTGTGTGACCAGCACTTGCGCCCCCCTGTGGTTGCCCAGCTCTACGGTCATGAGGGCAGATGTGCCGCGCCCACTGACACTGGAGTGACGTCCCTGCCAGAAGAAGCATGCTGTGCGTTCCCTGCCTGGGCCAGCTGTACTCACTTCACCAGGCTTCTGTCTCTTACCCACTGCAAACATATAAGATAAAATATTCAGCACCTCTTCCGACTTCTTTTGAATTATGCCACTTTCAGTTGATACCTCTGCATGAGTCCAAACTGAATGTGATTATCACCTTTCCCCTGCTGGTCTGTTTTAATATTGTTTGTGTACAATAAACTTTCATTATAAACAAGTCAAAATGATGATGCACATAGGAAAACGTACTGCAAAAGACAAAGATTATTTCATTTAAATATATAATATATATATATATATATATATATATATATATATATATATATATATATATATATATATATATATATATATATATATATATATATTAGGGCTGGGCGATATATCGCATGCGATTCTCACGCGCATTTCGTCAGTAAAGCCGGTTCCCTGATTACCGCTAAATCGCCATCACCTGCTTTAAAATGGAGCACCTTTTAATAGACAGAGCCGTAGTTCACAGACAAGCCACGCAAAATCGCGTTCAGTATCGAAGATGAATCGACTTCGATAATGAACCCGATTTTGCGTGGCTTATCAGTGAATTACGGCTCTGTCTATTAAAAGGTGCTCCATTTTAAAGCAGGTGATGGCAATTTAGCGGTAATCAGGGAACCGGCTTTACTGACGAAATGCGCGTGAGAATCGAGAATATATATATATATATATATATATATATATATATATATATATATATATATATACACACTTATTAACAACTTGTTTTATTTTTTCTTTGCGATTCTTTATTTTTTCAAACAAGTGTTGCAATTAAATTTTAAATACAGCTTTTTTTTTGCCAAACCAATGCTTTTTTTGCCTTATGTTGACCAATGCTGCATTTATTTGGTCAAAAACACAGTAAAACAGCAATATTTTGAAATATTTTTTTTCTAATTTGTTATATTTTAGAAAGTAATTTATTACTGTGACAGCAAAGCTGATTTTTCAGCAGTAATTGAAATCTTTATAATATGCAGATTTTGTGCTCAAGAAATAGCCTGGATGCCAGCCGAACTTAGCCCCGCCCACAACATTTTGAGGTCGGGGAGTTCGGTCTGGACTCGATCCGTAGAGGAGTAATTATGCCCGAACAGAAACTGTTCGGACCAATCACATTGTCAGGGCGATGATTGACAGATTATCACCAGAAACATAATCAGCCACGTCATCAAAGAGTGCTTGGGGAGTTTGATTGACAAGCGATCTAACCAATCAGAACGCCGCATCCGCCATTTTGTCCGACAAAGCAGTCAGGAGTTAGAAGATTAACCTCAGTGGAGTTAAACTTGAAAAATTGTGCATATTGACGTCTTTCCGCGTTTGAAACAACATTCATTCTCATGTTCATTCATGTTTATTTGATGCTATAAATGAACTAGTAGGAAGAGATGATCGGTTCACGAGCCTCTTGAGCTGAGGCACTACAGCAATCTGTCACGATCATGGTCACAACCCATTAAAGAGCCACAAAACGGTTTTTATTGTTTGAATTTTTTAATAACTACACAGTTTGAAAGCTGTGACTTTGTTTAATATCATAAGTAACCTGCTCTGTCTCGTCTGTCGATGTGTTGTCAGTTTCCTCTTTGCTCCGCGATGTATTTTCCACTCTGTGTGGCGTGACAGCACCACGGCTTGTCGGACAAAGCAACAGTAACTAAGGGGGGCGGGTCTTTGCGAAAGGTCAATTAGTTTACAACAATGATGGCTGTTGAAGAACTGAGATGTGTAGATTCTGCCATCGCGTCCGTTATAGAAGATATCGACAGCGCATTAATTTTAAAAAAGGAACAGAGGACCACGATCAAGGCATTTGTCGATGGGAAAGATGTCTTTGCCGTCCTTCCTACGGGATTCGGCAAAAGTTTGATTTATCAGCTGGCCCCGATGGTCGCCAAGAAGAGTTCTGTTGACAACTATGCGTCGCTCAACATACGTCACTTACTCTGTAGCTCTGATTGGTTGTAGGTCTATCCAATTGAGGACTTTCCTGGATCGGTTGAAATACGCCCCCATAATCAAAGCCCAATGGAGCAGTATCAGACTCATATTCGAACTAGAATTGAGTATGACCACGTCAGGCTACTCAAGAAACATTTCTTATTATTACCAGTGTTGAAAACAGTTGTCCTGCTTTTGTGGCACACATGATTTTTTGGGGGATTCTTTTAAAGCTTCAAAATAACAGCATTTATTTAAAAGTAACCCTAAACATTTTAATGGCAGTGTATATGTATCGTCATCATTACTTCATAGAGTGCCATCACAAGCTGTTTATTAATATAAAAAAAAACACCAAACAAACAAACAAACAAACAAACAAACAAACATCAGTGTTTTGTGATCATGAACTCCATAATGAGTTTGGAAGATGGCTTTCAATCATACTTCTCTTTTGCTCCTAAAAATATATTAAAATTCTAATCTTTCTGTAAATATGTTTTAAGATGCTTGTTCTTCATTTTGTCTTTTAAATACTTGTATGTTAAAAAAAATAAACCCTTCATGGTTACATGTTATATAAGAAGGCAGTCCTTTGTTACTGTATGGGACTGACAATCTGTGAATACCGCCGCGTTTGCAGACTTTATTGGTGTTATTGCCCGCACTTAAGCTTTAGTTAGTTTCGGTTTTCAGCCATTCACGGGTTTAGGCTTTTGCAGTGCTGATTTGCAAGGCGGGCCTGGCGAGGCTAAGCATACTTAAACTCGTGTAATTCAGAAGTGAGCAGGACTAGCGAGCTGGCAGTGGTGACGGACGCAAGAGCGCGTAAGTGTTTTGCTTAATATCTGTTCTGGGTCAGTTGCTTCGTTTATTATTTGCTGCTAGGAAGGATTTAATTCGTATCTGTGTTTGTCCTATTTCCTACCTCGACTATAATTGTATTTTAATTGTACTTGTTTAGAATAACAGCCGCCGCGTTTGCAGACTTTATTGGTGTTATTGCCCGCACTTAAGCTTTAGTTAGTTTCGGTTTTCAGCCATTCACGGGTTTAGGCTTTTGCAGTGCTGATTTGCAAGGCGGGCCTAGCTCGTTTCAATCACGTGTTAATAAGCAGTATATTAATTGTGTGTGCGCGCTGTCGCGGAAGCGTCAGCGGGAGCGTTCAGCCTCCTCGTGTGAAGACCGACTCGGGTAAAGACCGACTCGGGTAAAGACCGACTCGGGTAAAGACCGACTCGGGTAAAGACCGACTCGGGTAAAGACCGACTCGGGTAAAGACCTGCGACTCTACCTGCGCGACTCCACCGAGCAACGACACCGGTAGGCACTTAAGTTTCTTCCCTCCTTTCACACTTTTCCTTCTTCCTCAGCATGTGCTTTCAACTCATTCCTGTTGTCTCTCGGCAACGCTCCACTAACCCACGTAAAAGGCAGCGCAATGCTTCTAACCTGCGCCCTATTTACTCCTCTTCTAACACTAATACTCCTCTCTCTGTCTCTGTGGGTCTATGGAATTGTCAGTCAGCAGTTAACAAAGCTGACTTCATTCCAGCCTTTGCTACTAATTCTTCTCTTAATATCTTGGGCTTGACTGAGACCTGGATATCGTCCAGAGGACTCAGCAACCCCTGCTGCTCTCTCTAACAACTTCACTTTCTCTCATACCCCTCGCCAGTCTGGGAGGGGTGGGGGCACAGGTCTTCTCATTTCTGACAATTGGAAATACTTGACTCATTCCTCTCTGTGCAACTACAATTCATTTGAGTTTCATGCTATTACAATCTCAATTCCTGTCAAAATTCATATCGTAGTAATTTATCGCCCCCCAGGCCAACTGGGTACCTTTGTAGAGGAACTGGACATGCTGCTGTCCTCATTCCCAGAGGATGGTAGCCCACTTGTAGTTTTTGGCGATTTCAACATTCATCTAGAGAAGCCTTATGCTTCAGACTTCCACTCTCTTCTAGCCTCATTCGATCTTAATCGGCTCATCACCACAAGTACACACAAATCTGGCAACCAGCTTGATCTCATTTACACACACAACTGCATCACCGACAACATTCTGGTAAAACCTCTGCACTTTTCTGATCATTTTTTCATTACTTTTAATCTTCAACTCCCCATTTGTTCACCACCAACCCCGCTACCAGATACCTTCAGACGAAACCTGCGCTCTCTTTCTTCTTCTCATCTTTCCTCTGTCGTGTCATCCTCCCTTCCCTCACCCTCACAATTCTCATCTCTGGATGTGAATACAGCAACAGACACTTTATGTTCCACATTAACTTCTTCTCTAGATAGTATCTGTCCTCTGTCATCCAGGCCTGCACGTGCCACTCCCTCTAATCCCTGGTTATCTGATGTTCTTCGTGAACATCGGACCAAACTCAGGGCTGCAGAGAGGAAGTGGCACAAATCAAAAGACCAATTTGACCTATGTAGCTATCAGTCTCTGCTCTCATCCTTTTCTGCTGAAATTTATGCTGCTAAATCCTCCTATTTCCACAACAAAATCAACAGCGCTTCAAACACACGTACACTTTTCAAAACATTCAACTCTCTCCTCTGTCCCCCTCCACCACCACCCACCTCATCCCTTACTGCTGATAATTTTGCTACATTTTTCACTGACAAAACATCTACCATCAGCAGTCAGTTCTCCGCTCCACACACACAGGAACGCAGACCAACCACACACACAGCCACACACCTCCTCTCTTCATTCTCCCCCCTCACTGAGACAGAAGTATCCAAACTTCTCCTCTCCAATCATCCCACCACCTGCCCTCTAGATCCCATCCCTTCACACCTTCTACAAGCCATTGCTCCCACACTTTTACCAGCACTTACACACATTATCAACACATCTCTCCACACTGGCACTTTCCCTAACACATTCAAGCAGGCTCGGGTAACCCCTCTGCTTAAGAAACCCACATTAAACACGTCTCTTGTAGACAGCTACAGACCTGTTTCTCTCCTACCATTCATAGGAAAAACACTTGAACGAGTTGTTTTCAACCAGGTGTCATCTTTCCTCTCACAGAGCAACCAATTGGATGTCAATCAATTTGGTTTCAAGAGTGGCCACTCGACTGAGACTGCACTGCTGTCGGTCACTGAATCCCTGCGGATTGCAAAAGCTAATTCCAAATCATCAGTTCTCATTCTGCTCGATCTATCTGCTGCCTTTGACACGGTGAATCATCAGATCCTCCTGTCCACCCTCTCGTCACTGGGCATCACAGGTACTCCACTTCTCTGGTTTGAATCCTATCTCACAGGAAGGTCTTTCAGGGTTGCCTGGAGAGGGGAGGTATCCAAAGCTCATCAACTGACCACGGGTGTTCCTCAGGGTTCAGTTCTTGGACCCCTCCTCTTCTCCATTTACACTACATCACTTGGTCCCATCATTCAGGCACATGGTTTCTCCTACCATTGCTATGCTGATGACACACAACTCTTCCTTTCATTCCAACCAGATGATCCCACAGTAGCTGCACGAATCTCAAGCTGTCTGGCGGACATCTCGGCATGGATGAAAGAACATCATCTACAGCTCAACCTGGCTAAGACTGAGCTTCTCGTCTTCCCTGCCAATCCGACTCTAAATCACGATTTCAGCATCCAGCTAGGCACATCCTCAATTACCCCATCAAATTCGGCCAGAAATCTTGGAGTAATCCTTAATGATCAACTGACCTTCAAAGACCACATTGCAAAGACAGCTCGGTCATGCAGATTTGCACTTTACAACATCAGGAAAATCAGGCCCTTTCTAACAGAACATGCAACACAACTTCTGGTCCAGGCTCTGGTCATTTCTAGGCTTGATTACTGCAATGCTCTTCTGGCTGGACTGCCATCATGCACAATCAAGCCTCTAGAAATGATTAAGAACGCAGCAGCACGTCTCGTCTTCAACGAGCCCAAAAGAGCCCACGTCACGCCTCTCTTCATCTCTCTTCACTGGCTACCACTTGCTGCTCGCATCAAATTCAAGGCGTTGACGCTTGCTTACAGATCCACCACAGGCTCAGTACCCTCCTACTTCCACTCACTCTTACGAGTCTACACTCCTACCAGAAACGAAATCACTTTCCAGAACATTCTCATTCACTGTCCCTTGCTGGTGGAATGATCTTCCTGCCTTCATCCGGAATGCGGAATCCCTGGCAATATTCAAAAGACAGCTGAAAACCCATCTCTTTCGTGAGCACTTAACCTCATCTTAAAAAAAAAAAAAAAAAAAAAAAAATTCTTATACCTATCCTTTCACTTCCTCTCTATTGTAGCTTAGGATAATCTGAGCACTGCCTATAACTTGTATTATGAGCACTTCTTGTCTATTTGCCTCGTCATGACGACTCGCTTGTTGTATTCCTCACTTGTAAGTCGCTTTGGATAAAAGCGTCTGCCAAATGAATAAATGTAAATGTAAATGTAAATGTAAATACCGGATACTGCCATCTGATTAGGTCAATGGTTCTCAACCTGTTTGACTCCACGGCCCCCATTGTAAATACAACAATATATGAAGGCCCCATGATTTCTCCTTTTTTTTTGTTATTTAATGAATAAGTATTAAAGGATAAAATATTTTAGAATCTGGAATAACCAGAAAAAAAAAGTATATTCACAATAAATATGCTGATGGTGGTATAAAATTTTATTCATTTATATGACTTTTCCAGATCTAGAAATCACACCTGTAAAATTAGGCTTTCTCATATATCCAGTGGGAATTCTGGTTCTTCAATTAATTAATTAATTATAAAAATGCATGATTTAATGTTTGTTTTGTCTTATTTTTAAATAAATTTGAGTAATCTTCTTGAGGCCCCTATGGATCCTTGCTGAGGCCCCCTGTATCGCCTGAAATGATGCATACCAAGTACAAAAGTAACATTATAAATAAATTAAGTTCCATGCCTCACTCACCAACATTAGTGACTGAGTATTTCCAGCGGATGACGTAGGTGTCGCCCTCGTGCAGCTGACCCACACTCTCTGGCGGGATCTCAAAGTCATCGAACTCACGGATGTGCCATGAGTCCACAGCAACGGTGGCCAGCTCAGCCTGCCGCCCATCCTCAGAATGGACCAATCCGTGACCTCTCTGCACGTCCACACCCTCCAGCACCATCTTCACAGGGCCTGCTGCTCCCGCCAGCATCTCTTTGACATCACACGGCTTCAGGTCAGAGTCACAGGTGGGAAGGTGCTGATAGACTGGACTCTAGAGGAGAAAGACAAAATGCAGGTTGTTAGTATCTTTTTACAGGAGAGAAGGTTGGAATCTATTCTGAGTGTCTTGCTGTCTGTTACCTTCACCTCCTCTACCACCGGTTCATCTTTGGGGGGTTTCCTCTCTGCCCAATCTAGAAACTTCTCTCGGAACAGAGCAGTTTCATTGTGTTCTGACAGCCGGCCAAACAGGGCCCAGCTTGGTCTGCCCTCACCTTGTCTACTCACAAACACAGACACAAATGAGAAAAGGAGTAGGATCCTCATGAGATTTGATTCCATTAACAGCTTTTGAATGTCTACATTCTTTAGTCTGAATTGAATGCATTGAGAGAGACTGACTGAACATGATAAAACACATACAAAGATAAAACAGACAACACATCTGCCTGCTGCATTGTCCTCCCTGGTTACACAGAAAAAAAATGTAAAAACAAAGCAACCAGTGTAGTCCAATTTGTGAAAAAATTACTCTTTGACTGACTTTTTGACTAATACATTCAAAAAGATCAACAACGTTGCAAGACTAATTCACTGAATTGTTTGGAACAGATCTTAAATCACTAACTGAACGAAGTCATTTACTTTCGTCTTCTCCAACTTGAAACGAGAACTGTTATTACGAACTTTCAGTCAGTTTCTGAAGATACACATTGCATTTTGTTGTAATAAATGCCATTATAAAAATATTAAATTGTTCTTATTTCACATTTTTGTTTAGAGTTTAGTTAAGACCAACAATTGACTAAAAAAATCATTAAGTTTACAAAACAAAATGCTTTATTTACCTCTAATATGTTCTAATCAAATTATACCACATGGGGGCAGTATTGTGGTTGCATATATCAGTCTGTTTGTGAGGCAGTTTCATGTGTCCTGGTTTTAATGGATGCTCCTGAGAGTTCAATCTTTTTTGAGAGCTTAATAAACCACTTTCTCAAGGCTCAAAGCATCACCTACAAAATCATAATCTGGTAAGACAGGTCCTATAAGATGATTTTTTTTTTTTTTTTTTTTTAATCACACAGAACATGAGCTATGAATAGTCAGTGGAGGTGTCTCTCACTTAGGGGTGTCTTTATTGGCTGAGGAGGAGTTGAGGGGGTTGACCCTGCAAGTGCTGTAGTCATATGCGCCACTCCAGATTTGTTTGCCCAGCTGCACTGCCACCTTCCTGTCACTCAAAGGAACATCCTTTCCTGTCCAGACGTACACCTCGCTACCGAAGTCAAACACCAGTGCCTGCCACATACACACACTCTGAGTTAAGTTCAGTACAATGGGTTGAAGCACACTTTACCAACACACACACAAAAAATCCACAATGGGACAGAACTGCATATAAAAGGCTATAAATGTGACACCTCCTTAGAGTTGAGCAGAGAGACACTGGGAATGGATGCCCAGGCCTCCTCATAAGGAACCAGCTTATCCTCCACCAGCCTGTAGACACAGTTTGACTCCACTATAGCACTCTCATACAGTTCATCTTCCTCCGGCTCCCCTGCACCTGTAAAACAAAGAGAAATACATGCAAGAGTGGAGAATAAACTGAACTTGATTATGTAACATGAGTAAATTCTGGCCTAGAGATAATTGTCTATATATACAAAATTACAAATGAATGTGTGTGTTTATGGTGAGTGAAATACTGTCATTTCAACATCTGTGCTTCATGTACAGGGCGTGACAGGTTATGTGTTTTTGTAAGTGCCTGTACCTCTGTACTCAGTCTTTCCTCCCAGCAGACTCCAGAACTCTTTGGCCGAACGGTTCTCTGTGTTGATTCCCTCCTCCAGCACAGTGACCTGAGGAGCTTTGCAGCCCAGATCTCTCTTTGTCTGGATGT